>NC_133426.1:27659642-27995357 GCF_049350105.2 Macaca mulatta | reverse complement strand
GATGTGTGAGAGCACTGAGGAGCAGACAATTTGAAACTAATGAGATGATAAAGGCTTTCAGGTATGTGACTTGATCAGCTACCTGCTGAGACCCTCTCAGTGTAGAAGAGAACTCCCTGGCTCAGGGCATTCTTTTCCAGCTTAGGAGAAATTAGCGTCAGTCCAGGCTGTATGTAATATTCCCTTAAGTGTTGTCCATGCTCATTTTGAAGGTGAAGTTGGAGAGGAGCTGGAGCCAGTATGTATGGCTTCCATCCCCCACTTACATACATTCCACTCTAAGAAGCATTCTTATTAACATCTGGATATAATCATACCTGGATGATTGGTGACAGCATTTAAGGAGGGAGTCTTGAGTCACAGATCCAGACTCCATGGTCACTTGGGATTGTGCTTGCTGTCCTGTAAACCTGCTGATCGTGATTGAAACTTCCACCCCCAACCCTGTCAAATCTGGTCACTTATTGCCTCTTATCCAGAGCAGAGTGGCTGTTAGTTGGGAAAACGAGGCGTGAGGCCATATTTTAAAGTCCGTTTTTGGATTCCAGGAAAAATCAATTGATTTGGCAGTCCCATATTCGAAGAATTTAAAATAACTCCTCATGAGAAGATATACTGGAATGGAAAATATTGGTAAAACATAAAGAAACATGTGTAAATAAAATAATCAAGGAGCACTAGGTTATATAAAAGTACAAACACCATGATTCTGTTCAGACTGAACTAGAAAAGTGATTCCCATTTTCCTTTCTTTCATTTTTTTGCTTTTTTCTTTCTAAAATTAACCCATTGTAAGCCTCCTGATTGAAATCCTTTAGAAATAAGTCCATATATATGCTATTTTACCATTGTTTCAAAGTATCACTGTTGATATTATATGGGATCATGTTAGTATTTCTGTAACATTTAACTTACTATTGTTACTACTGGCAAGGGAAGTATTAGTTAATATTGATATAGTTTCATTAATAGCCTTTGAACATAAATGTATAGTAAATTCATTTTTCTTGCAGATTGGTGCAGTTCTTGTAAAAGAACCAGAAGTTATTTTGCACTAGAATATCTACATATTACTTCAACAAGGTAGTTTTGATAATCGACAACTAACTGCAAGTTATTTGGAGGAAGGAGTATTTTTAAAAGGCCATTGAGTGAGTTTTGATGTCAGATGAAGTGACTTCAGTAAAAAGGCAGAGAGAAATGAACCTTTGCAAATGAACGAGAGTCAAGGAAAAGTAAAAATATATGATATGTGTACATAACCTCGATATATATGTACATATATTTATATTGACATATATACATATATCATTGATAATTATTTCTGGAATAATATCTTCTGTGAACAAAAAATTCCTTCAGTGAAAGGTATATGATAACGAGAACTAAGACACTTGTACTGACTCCAAGCCTGACACTATTTCAAATGCTTTACATGTATTCATTTCATACTTATATACAATCCATTTATGACCTACATATTAAGATAATATGTATTATCTCCATGCTTACAGAAAAGAAAGATGAGTTTCAGTCAATTACCTAGGAGCCAACCAACTGGTCTATGCCACTAGACTAGTTGATATTATTGGTGTTACCCCAGCCCCCCAGGCTGGGTCCTAAATACAATTTGATTCCACAGGCCATATACTCATTCATGACATTAGACTAGCATTCACCTTGAAAGCCTCAGATGAAGGATATGGACCTACCGCCAAACACCCCAGCCATGACTTTCAAAAGTACACTAGTATTGGTACATGTTAGAGCACATGTCACAAATTATGTTTGCAAGATATGATAACGTTCCAAGGAACATTGCTCTGTATGTAGCTTTTACTGAAAGCTATATTTACGCTGGTGCTTAGTCATGGGGGCCCTACAACAAAAAATTATATATGGGCACAAAACAATGAAATACATTTAGGCTAAAATCTTAAGACATAAGAACTTATATTACTTGAATGGAAGATATTATGTTACCTTTTATGGTCAAATCCAGAAATGTTACATACACAAATTACATTAGTTTTTAGGAAAAGGAAAACTTTTCCTTCCACAAACATTGAGAAACATACACAATCAGGGTTGTAAAATTGCTATTTTAGGAAACAAAAGTGATTTAATTCACAAAGGCAAAGCAATGGAAAAACATTCATTTTAGTTGCTTGTAAATGTGGTAATAAATTGAGAGAAATTTTGGTATAAATGATCAAATCCTTTGGTGGCAAGGTATTTAAGTCACTGGTATTCAAATTAATGAGACTGTTCTCACGAAAAAGGTTCTCTTTGGCCTTTACAACTCTTTAATTAGAAGGTGAGTATTGTAATAAAATTAATGAACAATAACTTATTTTCGGAAATGTATTTGAATCAAAATTTTAAAAATTGATTATAACACTTCACATAAGAAAATAAAAAAAACTAGTTAGTCTGAACAAATACATTGTTCATATAATAGATTAAAGAGTATAATAAGTTGCTTACACTTTTCAGTTTCTATAATTTAGGAATGGGAATATTTTCAAAATCTGTGTGTTAGTAAAGTTTTTAAAAATCCAAAACATGCTTTTCTACTGATAACGATACTCATTTAAAGATGAATTTCATGGAAATAAATTTGTCCTAGAGTAAAATAAAAATGGGAACTATTAACACATAAATCATTTATAAATCAATGCCCGTAGATTTTGAAAATCATAATTTTCCAATTAAAATGATTCTCATTTTGCAATGGCTTGATTAATTTCATTAAGTAAGCAAAATACACAGGTAATTTTCTAGGTAAACAAAGTATTTTTTTTTCCTCTGGTTATTTTCTTATCTGTCCCAATTTCCAAATTCTCTGCAAATTCAATGCTGGGAGATTTTCCTCCAGACCATGCCTTCTTATTTTGTTAATTTAAAAATAATTGTAAAGGTGATTCTATTTATACATAAAACAAACACTTATAAAGTGTGATTTTTAAAAGTTTCTTAACATACTATATTTTTAAAAAATTATGAAATAGGAAATTCCAGCCTTCAATGTTTTAAAAAAATCAAAAGGAAAAAAATCAAAGTAATCAATAAAATATCAACCATCATTTCTCAGATTTACCAAATTGATAAAATAGTTATAGGAAGATTGAATCATTTTGTAAAATGACATGTCATTTTGTAATTTAAGAAAGAATATAATAACATGAGACATGAATTGTGATGGAAATCTTATTTGTGTCTTTCTAGGACACCATCACTGAGTAAATCTATGTATATGTTAGAAGTTGCCTCTCCAAAACCTAGTGAAATAAAAAAATATAGTAATAATACAAACTGCAAGTTTGTATTTAAAAAATAATCAAATAATGCAACAATCTTTAAGAACACTTCATGGAGAAAATTTTCCAGAAAATGGTGTGGTCCCCAAAACTTTTCTAAGGTCCCTGACCTGTTAGAAAATAACTTAAAATTTGTATAAATTTAGGTGGTACAGGTACAGTTTTATTACATGAATACGTCTGTGCTGGCAAAGTCTGTGCTTTTATTGTACCCGTCACCTCAATAGTGTTCACTGTACTCATTAAGTAATTTCTCTTCCTTCACCCTACTCTCATGCTTATGAGTCTCCAAGGTCTATTATTCCACACTCTGTGTCCATGTGTACATATTATTTAGCTCCCACTTATAAGTGAGAACATATGCTAAGTGACTTTGTTTCTGAGTTATTTCACTTAAGATAATGGCTTCCAGTTCCATTCATGTTGCTGCAAATGACAAGATTTCATTCTTTTTTATGGCTTAGTAGTATTTCAGTGTATGTGTGTGTGTGTGTGTGTGTGTGTGTGTGTGTGTATCACTTTATGTATCCAGTAATCCATTGATGAACACAGGTTGATTCCACATCTTTGCTATTGTGAATAGTGCTGCTGTAAACATATACTTGCAGGTATCTTTTTAATACAATGATTTATTTTCTTTAGGTAAATACCCAGTGATGGGGTTGCTGGATCGAATGGTAGTTCTATTTTTAGTTCTTTGAGAAACCTGTATACTCTTTTCCATATAAGTTATACTAATTTACATTTCCAACAATAATGTATAAGTGTTCCCTTTTCTATACATCCTCACCAACATCTGTTAATTTTTTCTACTTTCTAATAACAGCCATTCTGACTGGTGTAAGATGATGTCTCATTGTAGTTTCAATTTGTAATTTCTCTGATAATTAGTGATATTGAGAATTTTTTCATATGCGTATTGGTCACTCATGTCTTCTTTTGAAAAGTGTCTGTTCATGTCCTTTGCTGACTGCTCACTTTTTATTATCTTTCTTCTTCTTTTTTTTTAAAATTTAGAGATAGTGTCTCAATCTGTTGCCCTGGCTGAAGTGCAGTGGCATGATCAGAGCTTACTGCAGCCTCCAACTCCTGGGCTCAAGGGACCCTCCTGCCTCAGCCTCCTGAGTAGCTAGGACTAAAGGTGTGTGCAACCACACCCAGGTAAACTTTTTATTTTTTGTAGAGATGGGGTTCTTACTATGCTGCCCAAGCTGGTCTAGAACACCTGGCTTCAATCGATCCTCTTACCTCAGCCTCCCAAAGTTCTAGTATTATAGGCATGAGCCAATGCACCCAGGCTCTTTGCCCACTTTTTAATGGAGTTATTTGTTTGTTTTTTTTTGTTGTTGTTGTTCGTTATTTGAGTTCCTTGTACATTCTGGATATTAGTCTCTCATTGACTACACAACATGCAAATACCTTTTCCCATTCTTTAAGTTGTCTTTTCACTCTGTTGATTATTTTGCTGTGCAGAAACTTTTTGGTTTAATTTTCTCATATCTTCTATGAGACTAATACCATCTGTGAGATCTTATAAGCCAGATACTGAGCCAATTACTTAGGAGGGCTTTGTGTGGTCTTTATGTCCACAAAGGCAACACATGTTCTTTAAGAGTGGGTGGATCACCTGAGGTCAGGAGTTCAAGACCAGCCTGGTCAACATGGTGAAACCCCATCTCTACTAAAAATACAAAAAAAATAAAAATAAAATAAGCTGGGCACGATGGTGGGTGCCTGTAATCCCAGCTACTATAGAGGGTGACACTTGAACCAGGGAAGTGGAGGTTGTTGTGAGCCAAGATTGCACCAATGCACTCCAGCCTGGGTGACAGAGCAAGATTCTGTCTCAAAAAAAAAAAAAAAAAAAAAATGGTTCCAAGATGGCCGAATAGGAACAGCTCCAGTCTACAGCTACCAGCATGAGCGATGCAGAAGACAGGAGATTTCTGCATTTCAAACTGAGGTACCAGGTTCATCTCACTGGGGCTTGTCGGACAGTGGGTGCAGCCCATGGAGCAGGGTGGGGCATTGCCTCACCCGGGAGTTGCAAGGGGTCAAGGAATTCCCTTTCCTAGCCAAGAGAAGCCGCGACAGACGGTACCTGGAAAATCGGGACACTCACACCCTAATACTGCACTTTTGCAACAGTCTTAGCAAACGACACACCAAGAGATTATATCCCGCACCTGGCCTGCAGGGTCCCACGCTCATGGAGCCTCGCTCACTGCTAGCACAGCAGTCTGAGATCAAACTTCAAGCAGCAGCAAGGCTGGGGGAGTGGCATCTGCCTTTGCTGAGGCTTGAGTAGGTAAACAAAGCAGCTGCAAAGCTCAAACTGGGTGGAGCCACCGCAGCTCAAGGAGGCCTGCCTGCCTCTGTACACTGCACCTCTGGGGGCAGGACATAGCTGAACAAAAGGCAGCAGAAACTTCGGCAGACTTAAACGTCCCTGTCTGACAGCTTTGAAGAGAGTAGTGGTTCTCCCAGCACGGAGTTTGAGATCTGACAATGGAAAGACTACTGCCTCAAGTGGGTCCCTGACCCACGAGTAGCCTCACTGGGAGATATCTTCAACAGGAGCCGACTGACACCTCATACAGCCAGGTGCCCCTCTGAGACAAAGCTTCCAGAGGAAGGATCAGGCAGCAACATTTACCGTTCTGCAATATTTGCTGTTCTGCAGCCTCTGCTGGTGATACCCAGGCAAACAGGGTCTGGAGTGGACCTCCAACAAACTCCAACAGACCTGCAGCTGAGGGTCCTGACTGTTAGAAGGAAAATTAACAAACAGAAAGGATATCCACACCAAAACTCCATCTGTATGTCACCATCATCAAAGACTAAAGGTAGATAAATTCACAAAGATGGGGAGAAACCAGAGCAGAAAAGCTGAAAATTCTAAAAATCAGGGCACCTCTTCTCCTCCAAAGGAACGCAGCTCCTCACCAGCAATGGAACAAAGCGGGACAGAGAACGACTTTGACAAGTTGAGAGAAGAAGGCTTCAGATGATCAGTAATAACACACTTCTCCAAGCTAAAGGAGGAAGTTCGAACCCATTGCAAAGAAGCTAAAAACCTTGTAAAAAGATTAGACAGATGGCTAACTAGAATAAATAGTATAGAGAAGACCTTAAATGACTTGATGGAGCTGAAAATCATGGCACAAGAACTATATGACGAATGCACAGGCTTCAGTAGTCAATTTGATCAACTGGAAGAAAGGGTATCAGTGATTGATGATCAAATGAATGAAATGAAGTGAGAAGAGAAGTTTAGAGAAAAAAGAGTAAAAAGAAATGAACAAAGCCTCCAAGAAATATGGGACTATGTGAAAAGACCAAATCTACATCTGACTGATGTACCTGAAAGTGACGGGGAGAATGGAACCAAGTTGGAAAACACTCGGCAGGATATCATCGAGGAGACCTTCCCCAACCTAGCAAGGCAGGCCAACATTCAAATTCAGGAAATACAGAGAACACCACAAAGATACTCCTCGAGAAGAGCAACTCCAAGATACATAAGTGTCAGATTCACCAAAGTTGAAATGAAGGAAAAAATGTTAAGGGCAGCCAGAGAGAAAGGTCGGGTTACCCACAAAGGGAAGCCCATCAGACTAACAGCAGATCTCTTGGCAGAAACTCTACAAGCCAGAAGAGAGTTTGGGGCCAATATTCAACATTCTTAAAGAAAACAATTTTAAACCCAGAATTTCATATCTAGCCAACCTAAGCTTTATAAGTGAAGGAGAAATAAAGTCTTTTACAGACAAGCAAATGCTGAGAGATTTTGTCACCACCAGGCCTGCCCTACAAGAGCTCCTGAAGGAAGCACTAAACATGGAAAGGAACAACTGGCACCAGCCACTGCAAAAACATGCCAAATTGTAAAGACCATCAATGATAGGAAGAAACTGCATCAACTAATGAGCAAAATAACCAGCTAACATCACAATGACAGGACCAAATTCACACATAACAGTATTAACCTTAAATGTAAATGGGCTAAATTCTCCAATTAAAAGACACAGACTGGCAAATTGGATAAACAGTCAAGACCCATCAGTGTGCTGTATTCAGGAGATCCATCTCACGTGCAGAGACACACATAGGCTCAAAATAAAGGGATGGAGGAAGATCTACCAAGAAAATGGAAAACAAAAAAAAGCAGGGGTTGCAATACTAGTCTCTGATTAAAACAGACTTTAAACCAACAAAGATCAAAAGAGACAAAGAAGGCCATTACATAATGGTAAAGAGATCAATTCAACAAGAAGAGCTAACTATCCTAAATATATATGCACCCAATACAGGAGCACCCGGATTCATAAAGCAAGCCCTTAGAGACCTACAAAGAGACTCAGACTCCCATACAATAATAATAGGAGACTTTAACACCCCCCCCCGTCAACATTAGACAGATCAATGAGACAGAAAGTTAACAAGGATATCCAGGAATTGAACTTAACTCTGCACCAAGGTGACCTAATAGACATCTACAGAACTCTCCACCCCAAATCAACAGAATATACATTTTTCTCAGCACCACATTGCATTTATTCCAAAACTGACCACATAGTTGGAAGTAAAAGCACTCCTCAGCAAATGTAAAAGAACAGAAATTATAACAGTCTCTCAGACCACAGTGCAATCAAACTAGAACTCAGGATTAAGAAACTCACTCAAAACTGCTCAACTACATTGAAACTGAACAACCTGCTCCTGAATGACTACTGGGTACATAATGAAATGAAGGCAGAAATAAAGATGTTCTTTGAAACCAATGAGAACAAAGACACAACATACCAGAATCTCTGGGACACATTTAAAGCAGTGTGTAGAGGGAAATTTATAGCACTAAATGCCCACAAGAGAAAGCAGGAAAGATCCAAAATCGACACCCTAACATCACAATGGAAAGAACTAGAGAAGTAAGAGCAAACACATTCAAAAGGTAGCAGAAGGCAAGAAATAACTCAGATCAGAGCAGAACTGAAGGAGATACAGACACAAACAACCCTTCAAAAAAATCAGTGAATCCAGGAGCTGGTTTTTTGAAAAGATCAATATTGATAGACTGCTAGCAAGACTAATTAAGAAGAAAAGAGAGAAGAATCAAATAAGATGCAATAACAAATGATAAAGGGGATATCACCACCGATCCCACAGAAATACAAACTACCATCAGAGAATACTATAAACACCTCTACACAAATAAACTAGAAAATCTAGAAGAAATGAATAAATTCCTGGACACATACACCCTCCCAAGACTAAACCAGGAAGAAGTTGAATCCCTGAGTAGACCAATAACAGGCTCTGAAATTGAGGCAATAATTAATAGCCTACCAACCAAAAAAAGGCCAGGACCAGAGGGATTCACAGCTGAATTCTACTAGAGGTACAAAGAGGAGCTGGTACCATTCCTTGTGAAACTATTCCAATTAATAGAAAAAGAGGGAATCCTCCCTAAGTCATTTTATGAGGCCAGCATCATCCTGATACCAAAGCCTGGCAGAGACACAACAAAAAAAGAGAATTTTAGACCAATATCCCTGATGAACATCGATGCAAAAATCCTCAATAAAATACCGGCAAACTGAATCCAGCAGCACATCAAAAAGCTTATCCACCATGATCAAGTGGGCTCCATTCCCTGGGATGCAAGGCTGGTTCAACATATGCAAATCAATAAACGTAATCCAGCATATAAACAGAACCAAAGACAAAAACCACATGATTATCTCAATAGATGCAGAAAAGGCTTTTGACAAAATTCAACAGCCCTTCATGCTAAAAACTCTCAATAAATTCGGTATTGATGGGACGTATCTCAAAATAATAAGAGCTATTTATGACAAACCCACAGCCAATATCATACTGAATGGGCATAAACTGGAAGCATTCCCTTTGAAAACTGGCACAAGACAGGGATGCCCTCTCTCTCCACTCCTATTCAACATAGTGTTGGAAGTTCTGGCTAGGGCAATCAGGCAAGAGAAAGAAATCAAGGGTATTCAGTTAGGAAAAGAAGAAGTCAAATTGTCCCTCTTTGCAGATGACATGATTGTATATTTAGAAAACCCCCCATTGTCAGCCCAAAATCTCCTTAAGCTGATAAGCAACTTCAGCAAAGTCTCAGGATACAAAATCAACAAGAAAAAAATCAAACAACCCCATCAAAAAGTGGGTGAAGGATATGAACAGACACTTCTCAAAAGAAGACATTTATGCAGCCAACAGACACATGAAAAAAATGCTCATCATCACTGACCATCAGAGAAATGCAAATCAAAACCACAATGAGATACCATCTCACACCAGTTAGAATGGCAATCATTCAAAAGTCAGGAAACAACAGGTACTGGAGAGGATTTGGAGAAATAGGAATACTTTTACACTGTTGGTGGTACTGTAAACTAGTTCAAACATTGTGGAAGACTGTGGCGATTCCTCAAGGATCTAGAACTAGAAATACCATTTGACCCAGCCATCCCATTACTGGGTATATAACCAAAGGATTATAAATCATGCTACTATAAAGACACATGCACATGTATGTTTATTGTGGCACTATTCACAATAGCAAAGACTTGGAACCAACCCAAATGTCCATCAATGATAGACTGGATTAAGAAAATGTGGCACTTAGACACCATGGAATTCTATGCAACCATAAAAAAGGATGAGTTCATGTCCTTTGTAGGGACATGGATGAAGCTGGAAACCATCGTTCTGAGCAAACTATCGCAAGGACAGAAAACTGAACACCGCATGTTCTCACTCATAGGTGGGAATTGAACAATGAGAAAACTTGGACACAGGGTGGGGAACATCACACACTGGGGCCTGTCGTGGGATGGGGAGAGGGGAGAGGGATAGCATTAGGAGACAAACCTAATGTAAATGACGAGTTAACAGGTGCAGCACACCAACATGGCACATGCATACATATGTAACAAACCTGCACGTTGTGCACATGTACCCTAGAACTTAAAGTATGATTTTTTAAGAAGTGGGCTTCATATACCTGATTACTTAATTTGATGAGAATCATTTGAAAATATGATATTCTAGATATGGCCCTGGTTGCACAATCAATTTGCCCAGTTACATCTGGGTAAAGGGAGTACAGATTGTTATTGAATCTAGGAAAGTAAATATATAGCATTGCTTTGAAAAGTAAGAACACTCAAGTAAAAGTATCTGTTTCTGCATTCTGAGGGGCCAGTGAGAATCAGATACCATTAAAACATTTCATTTTAGTTCACAGATGTATAGTCTACTAAATTGAGAATTAGAAAGAGCTTAAAAAATAAATAGGGCATCCTTACATACAATTACAATTCACATTTAAAAATAATTGCAATAATTTTCCAACCAAATAACAATAGGATTTTCTTCCTCAGTCCTATATGATGAATTTTGTTTCATTAGGTCTCAGGTCAGCAATTTGCTTTTGCAAAGTCTGTCTGCTTCTGGAATGAAAAAGAGTCCTGAAAATCCTGACTCAGTTCATGATATAGACTGTCAGTTGTTCAAGCCATGCCAGCTCTAGCTGGGTGCTGTGGCTCACACTTGTAACCCCAGAGCTTTGGGAGGCTGAGGTGGGAGGATCGCTTGAGGCCAGGAGTTCGGGACCAGCCTGGGGAACATACTGAGACCCTATCTTGGCAAAAATTAAAATTAAAATATTAGCGGGGCTTGGTGGCATGTGCCTGTAGTCCTAGCCCCCTTAGGATTATTACTGCTGAGGTGGGAGGATCACTTGAGCCGAGGAGTTTGAGGCTGCAGTGAGCAATGATCCCGCCACTGTACTCCAGCCTACGCAACAGAGACACTGTGTCTAAAGAAGAAAAAAAAAAAAAAAAAAAAAAAGGCTATTCTTTGAAATGTCAATAGTTCACAGTACCTGTTATGCTATCCTTTCCAAAAGGCTCTGCCATTCACTTTATTTGTTGAAGATAGATATTTGAGCTTCTGGCTTGTACCAAAGACTTCAGGCAAATACCAGGAAGTAGAAAGCCATTTAGTAATGAGACTAGAGGCTGTGGTTACTTAATCACAGTTCTAATAATATCAAAATGTTCTATTTGAGTGCACTAAAACCCTATTTTATAAGGGTTTGATCAATGCTTCCTCCAAGGATATGAATGTATTATGGCAGTATAGGCATTGACTAAATCCTAGGGTTTTCCCATAAAATGTGAAGTCTCTGGAATATTTATATTAATAACATTATACTCATATAAGTTTAACCTTAGGAAGGCTGAGTATCTATTCTGATTTGACAATTATTTTCGTGTAATTTTTACAATAGTATAGTTAAGAAATATGGAGGAAACAAACAATATATTTGTAGCATTTTTTCTTTTATAGAGTAAATAACAAATCTTTGATTTTCCAAGAACCCACTGGAGAACCTAAAACATCTCTTTAAATGCAAAAGATAGCCTGAAATTTTATTTTACGTTTTCCTCAACTTAGGTCCTGTCTTGAGAAAGTGAAATCAAAATAGTTGCCAAAGATCAGGTCAATTGATTCAGTCAGGATGATCAGTGCTCAAGAAAAAATATTTGTTCCTCCATTTAATCAATGTGTCAATAAAATATTTTAAAATAATTATTTAAGAAGGTAACATAATTGTAAAGCATTTTATCTTTTTTTTACAGGTGAAGAATCTGTGTTGAATGTGTTGTTATTTTACATAATTATCCAAACAAAACAGAGAAAACTATCTTGGTGATATAGGAAATTACCTACAGAAGAAAAATAATAATCTTTATTACCTCTTGTTAAGAGCTCTAAAGCAAGTTAATCATTTTAAGGCAGAAAAATCCATATTCTAGTTTTGCATTTACATAATATTTGGCATTAAGTTTCAACATATTTTCTCATATATAAACTCATCAAAAATGAGCCAGCTTTGGCAAAATTTTAATACATTTCTTTGCTTTTTTCTACTCAAATATTATAAACCAAGGCAAATAAAAACTACATTTCTTAAAACCTTTTACAATTTTCTGTATCCATTAAGATTTTGTCTTTCACTAACCTGTTTGACATTCTGAAACAACCTGACCTTTAAGACAAAATTACCCCTTTTCTCTTGATAAACAAAACTATATCCCATTACCTTACATATGCAGGTATATTTATCTTGCATTATTGCTCCTAGTACAGTCTCAACTAACCATATTAATTATAACCTTTAAGGAAGAAAATGTACTTCTATTTCACAGAAAAACTGAGAGGCCTATAATTTCAGAACTCTCTTTCAAATACTTTAGCAGACTAATAAAACTCATTATCTGCAGCCCCACACATCATTTTTATACCTTCTTAAAAATGACACAAATGAACATGTTCATTAATGTTACCCAAAGATATCGTGACTGTAAATGAGAAATAAAAACTAATCAATAAGAGCATATAAACTTAAAATTATGTTTAGTAATCAATGTTTGAGTATTCAATTTTACCTAGAAATTATCTAGGCATTGACATGATACAGGACACGCTACCCCAAAATACGGCACTGTGGAAACTGAGAAAACAGTAGAAGCGGAAAGGTCACCATCTGACTTCCTTCTGCTTTTCTGTGTGAGAGTTGGCTATAAAAGAATTCTCTGACCTACCTCCCCTGAAAGTAGTTCATAAGACCCTATGTGACAGGTGTCCTGCCCTATACCTGGAGGGAAGGAATGTTACACAGAGAGGCCAAAAAAAATCAGAACAAACAATCCTTTCTAAGTTTCCCCTAGTTTAATATCCTTAGGTAATATCTCGTTTTTGTCCAATCATACTTCTTCATTTGACCTAATCATAAAAATACAGTTTTCCCTGGGCCTTGGGTTCTTCGTTTATGAAGGCTTCTGTGTCACATAAAACTAGTTACATAAAGCTGATATGCTTTTCTCTTGTTAATCTGTCTTTTGTTATAGGCATGTCAGCCATGAACCTTGCCTTGTGTGAAGGAAATATATTACTTTTTCTCCCCTGCAGCATCTAATCATTATGCATTAATTAACTCAATTTAAAATTAATCTAAATTTGTAAATCATCTAAGGATCTTGGAAATTTTATTTAAACAGAAACACTACAAAACATAATCACCACTGATATAAAAATGAGTAAAATAATGATTCAACTTAGCTAAACACAAATTAATTTTTTTCATAATCTTAAATGCTTTCTGGGAGTAACATGATTTGATTCATAATACAGTATAAGAAGTCTAGAAGTTCAGATTAACTCATCACTTTAAGACAAAGCAAACCCAAATCTAAGAAAAACAAATACAAAATCAAAACGCTTGTGCTACATACAGGACTGTTAGACTCAAGAAAAAGAGTTACTATTTATTATTGAACCAAAACTACTAAACCAGTTTAATTTGTCCTAAGATTCACCTTAATTATGTAAACTTAGACATAAAATGTTTTTGAGCTAGCACTTCCTTTAGAGATATCAGGTCAGGAGTTTTACAAATTGATTTTCTGTGGTTTTGAGGGAGGATATTAAATTTGTATATATGCTCACTTATCTCTAAAAACAAATCAGAATAGTAGTTTTTTAAGTTTAAAGGACATAACTTATTAATACTCCATGGAAATAGGAAAATATCTCACACTCACATCATGAAAGGTATGTCCTTTTATCAAGTACAGGTGCACAGACACAAAGAGAGCCTATAGCTTCTGTTCTACAAATTCAGCCACAGCTCAACATTACCTCTCAGTTAAAATCTCAAAAGAGCTTTCTACCAAAACCTCTCAGTTAAAATCTCAAAGAGCTTTCTACCTTCCTAATAAGCATAAAACTCTTAATTAATTTAAGCTCACCACAGGTAGACAAAAAAAAAAAAGAAAGAAAGAAAACGATTAACCATATTCTCTGTCATCTCTCACACAGCAGAGAATAAATCTCTATTATTCATCTGACAGATATCACCAAATGGTCTATAACCAATTTCTAATCATTGCTGCCAGCAAGGGAACATAACTTGTTAGCTGAGTAAAAACCAGAAACAAATATAAAAATATAAAATCAACAGAAAGGGGAAAAAAGCAACGTAGAAAAATAGAGTCAGTAAAATGAAAGTTTTATTGCCCCTTGGGATTCACTCCAGGAGCCAAGGAAAGACAGGGCTAGGTTTAACCAGCCCAAGAGGTTTAGTTTACTTGGCTCCAAAAGGCGAGACCACTGTGGAATCTCAGAGAAACCTCAAATATGGTTAAAATGTAATTTTCAAAAAGGTAAAATCATGAAACTAAGAAACATTTAAAATGAACAATGCTAAAGATATTTACTTTATTAAATAGTTAAGAACCTGTAAGATAATAAAAATAAAAGCCCCAAAAACATTTTAACAGTTAAGTATACAGGCAATTTAACAAAGAAATGCTTGAGTTAGATTGTTGGGTTACATACAAAACTGGTTAATGTTTAACTGGCCCATAAACTCTTGAGGGTGGTCTGTTTCAATGGACATAAATTACTTTAATCTCTACCAGATAAAAAATATAAAAGTTTATCTCTGCTCCAGTGACTTGTAAAATAGCCCAGACAATAGGAAGTCAAGGCCAGTAGTCTCTTTTCCCTATTTTCAAATTTCACAGAATTTTCCTAATGAGTTTCTCTTATGTTTCCTCCACTGTTTGACAGCAGAGTTAACAATTTCAGGTAAGAGAATGATGATGAGGTAACTGTCTCTATCTAAAGCAAAGTTTCCAAGGCTCCCTGTAGATTTTAAAGAACAATTTAAAGCATATGTGGAATCTCATCACACAACAGTTATTAGAGCTACCAATCTGCTGAGCAAATTTAAACGAATAATAAATCATTTATAAATTAACTTACTCTCCATTAAGTTAAAGAAAGTTAAAGAAAGAAAGAAATTATAACAGTTCCAAAACATCAAGTAAAATTTGATTACACCATGAATGTACCTTCCCTGGACCCAATAACATTAAGAAAAATAATATAATCCCATAAATTGTTTCTTCAGAAAATGTATGCATCCAAATATTAATCTCCTCACACCATACTTCCCTACAATGACACCGGTGCTTGTTAAGGACATCTAGAAAATGACAAATACCTTCAGGATCTATACCAATTCCCAGAAGCTTCTGTCCCCCTTTCTTTGACCACCACCAGTTTTCAAAGAAAACTGAGTAGAACACTTAGTATCCAACTCTCATATAGAAAGTGAGACAAACAGGTCACAGATATAGTGAGAAAGAATCAAGGATACTTTACACACATTAAACCAGAGCCAATAGTGTTCATGGCACTTTCCACCTTACTTAAAAATAAGATGAAAAGAAATATCATGCCAATTACAGTAGGCCCCCTTATCTGAGGTTTTGCTTCCTGTGGTTTGTTGTACACAGTCAGCCTCAGTCTGAAAATATTAAGATATTTTGAGAGAGAGAGAGACCACATTCACATAACTTTTACTACAGTATATTGTTAAAACTGTGCTAGTTTATTATTATTGTTGTTAGTCTTTCACTGTGCCTAATGTATAAACTTTATCATATATATATACACACACACCTATGATATATGATATAAATATATTTAAGTATATATTATTTAGGTATAAGTATATACATATATATAACATAGTGTATATGTGTGTGTGTGTATATATATGTATACACACACATACACATATATACACACATATACATATATGTATATGCGTATATATACACACACACATACACATACACACATATTTATACACATATATATACACACACACATATACACACTCTATTTTTTTTTGCTTTCTATATAGAGGAAAAAATATAGTGTATATAGGATTCAGTCCTATCCACAGCTTCAGACATCCACTGGGAATCTTGTAACATACCCCCCATGGATAAGGGGGGAACTACTACACGCCAAAATGAAAAAAAAAGTGAAATACAGAAGCATAATATGAAAAAGACACACAGAGAAAAAAAGACAGGAGCAGAAATCATGACCTAACCAAACAAACTAAAAGAATCCCCAGAATAAATGATTTGCACTACAGAAGAACCGAAATAAATACATTCAGTGAAAAAGAAGACATTAAAAATAAGATGATAAAATGATGGAAAGAGATGATAAGGGTGAAATGGCAGTTCGAAATCACATTCTGACAGAATGAACAAATAAATCATAAGCAGCTAATGAGAGACTAAATATAGCAAGTTGTTGGTAACAAAGTAGAACATCTTGAAATAATCACAAATAATAAAATTAAAAAGATAAAAAGATTTTAGAGATAAATCTTGATTTGTACTTCTGGAATTATGGAAAAGATGTATTTTTCCTTAGTCCTCCTGCTATTTACAGCTAAAAATTCTGAACATTATATACAAAACGCATATAAGGAAACTCTGAAACATGGAAAGAAACAGACTGCCTACAGACTGCCTACAGACCTCAGGACTCAAGGAATGACACAGTCGTGCCCTGAGTTTTCTTTTTGCCTTAAGTAAGTGCTTGGGTTTTCTTTTTGCCTTATATATACCAGACTGGGTAATAAAGAAGCTGGCAACCCAGAAATGCCAATGGGCTCAAAAATAAATAAATAAATAAATAAATAAATAAATAAATAAATAAAACAAGAAATGCCTCTATCTTTAGCTAAAGAACGAAAAAAGTGGCAGCCTAGCAGGAAATAATTTTTTTTTAGACAAAAATTGTTCTACTCCAGCCAAACACCACAGAAAAAAATACAGCCCCACCCCAAACTAGAATGCCATTCTTGCCTGGCTATAGCAGGGCACCTGACCCCCTCCCTGTCCCCAACATGGTTATGTCAGAAAAGGCTGGGTGGGAAGCCAGGACTTCTACAGTCAGGCAGTAACAAGATGTCCCTCTCCCTCCTCACTGGCATTGTGTCAGAGGAGGCCTAGTGGAAAGCCAGGACTTTGAATACCACTCAGTGGTGAGAAGGCCATGATCCTGCGATGTAAGTGTAAGAAAGCAGTAAAGAGGCATGCTCCTATTCCAAGCCAGACTTGTATCAAGACAGGCCTAGTGGGGAGCCTGAACTCCAGGCCAACCTAGCAATAGCAGGGTGCCTTTCATAATCAGGTGGTATGTATCAGGCTAAGTGGAGAACCTGGATTCTTTCTCCCCACATGGCAGTAACAAGGTGGTGCCTCCCTTCCTCTGCAGGAGGAGGCCTTCTAAAACACCAGATTTGAATAAGAGTCAGACTCATAACAAAATCCAAATGCCTACATTTTGATCAAAAATTACTTTTTATGCCAATGACCAGTATCTAAAATTAATAATCTAAAACCTAACCACAAAAATATGGAAAAGAGCAAAAGAAGCACAAAGCAAGCACAAGGAAGGAAAGGGAAGAAAAGTCACAAATCAATGAAATTGAAAACAGGAAAATGGGGAAAATCAATGAAACAAAAAGTTGGTTCTTTGGAAAAAGTCAATGAAATTAATAAACCTCCAGTAATTCTGACAAAGATTAAAAAGTGAGAAGACACACCGATATCAATATCAGAAATGAATCAGGAAACATCACTACATATTCTAAAGCCATTTTAAAAAGGCAGTAAGAAAAAACTGCAAACACATTTTATCATAAATTTGGCAACTTAGAAAAAACAGATCAATTCCTCAAAAAACATAAACTACCAAAACTCAATCAAGAAAAATTAAACAACCTGAATAGTCCCTATACACACTAGTGAAATTGATTTGTAATTCTAAAACTCTTAAAAAGGAAATATCCAGGACCATATTGTTTTGCTGGAGAAGTATAGTATTTAAAGAAGAATTAATACCAATTTTATACAGTCTTCCACAAAATAGAAGAGGAGGGGACTCTTCACCAGCTCATCTTATGAGGCCAGTATTACCTTGATACCAAAAGCAAAGACAGTACAAAAAAGATGACTATAGACCAATTTCTATCATGAATTTAAACACAAATATCTTCAACTACATATTAGCAAATATAATCCAGTGATGTATAAAAAAGATTGTACACCATAACCAAGTAGGTGTTAGTATTCAAGGCTGGTTCAACATTTGAAAATTAATCAATGCAATGCACCGTATCACAAGCTAAAGTAAAAAAAAATCATAAGACCATATCACTTGATTCAGAAAAAGCATTTGACAAAACCCAACACTGTTCATGATAAAAGCTATCAGCAGACTGGGAATAGAGGGGAACTTCTTTAATTTGCTAAAGAACATCTACTAAAACCCACAGCTACTATCATATTTAACGATGAAATTCTGAATGCTTCCCCACTAGGAACAGAAACAAGGCAGGGATGTCTCCTCTCAGGCCTGCTATTCAACATAGTGTTGTAAGCCTTAGCCAGCACAATAAACAAAGAACAGAAAATAAATAACAAAGGAAGAAATAAAACAGTTGCTATTTCCAGATAATATGATGATTTATATTTAAATTCCCAAGAAATTCCCAAGAAATAATTATTGGGAACTTATATGTAAACAAAAACAAAAACACAGACAAAAAGAATATCACAGATAGAATGTTTTAAAGTTAAAAAACAATAGTTCTGCCGGGCACACGGGTGACTCATACCTGTAATCCCAGCACTTTGGGAGGCTGAGGCAGGAGGATCACTTGAGGCCAGGAGTTTGAAACCAGCCTGGCCAACATAGTGAAACTCCGTCTCTAATAAAAATACAAAAATTAGCTGAGTGTGTAGGTGCACGCCTGTAATCCCAGCTACTCAGGAGGCTGAGGCACGAGAATCACTTGAACCTGGGAGGAGGAGGTTGCAGTGAGCTGAAATCACGCCACTGCACTCCAGCCTGGGCAACAAAGTGAGACTCCGCTTCAAAAAAAGAAAGAAAGGAAAGAAAACACAATATTTTCTAGAACTAATAAGTGAGTCCAGAAAGGTCACAGATACAAGGTCAACATATAAAGACCAATCATATTTTTATATACTAGCAATAAGCACACAGAGACCAAAGTATTGATACTGTCCAAAAATACAATATGATTGACAATTGCTTAAAAAGTAACATATTAAGATTTAAATCTAACAAAACATGTACAAGATCTGTGTACTGAAAACTATAAAATACTGGTGAGGAAACTGAAGGAAGATCTAAATTACTGTAGAGAAATATTATGTTCACAAATTGGAAGAGTCAACATAATAAAGATGTTAATTCTCTCCAAATTGATATACAGAATTAATGCAATTCCCATCACAATTCCAGCAAGATTTTTTGTAGATGTAGTTAAGTGCATTCTAAAATGTATATCAAAGGACAAGGGGACTAGAATAAGTAAAACATTTTTTTAAAAAAGATGAAAATAGGAGGAATCAGTCTACTCAGTTTAAAGACTTATTATATAGCTACAGTAATGAAACCCGTTTGGTGTTGGTGGAAGGACAGACACATAAGTCAATGGAACTACTGGTTAGAGAACTCAGAAGTAGCCATACATGAATATACTCAACTGACTTTTGAAAAAGAAGAGAACAATTCAATGGAGGAAAGATAGTTTTTCATTAAATAGTGTTGGAAAAATCAGACATCCCTAGGCAAATAAAAATAAAAATAGAAATGAATCTTAATCTTAGTTTCACACCTTATACAAAATTTAATTGAAAACTAAAAGTAGGCTGGGTGCAGTGGCTCATACCTGTAATCCCAGCACTTTGGGAGGCTTAGGTGGGAGTATTGCCAGAGGCTAGGTCTAAGACCAGTATGGGAAACATAGCAAGAACCTGTCTCTACAAATAGGAAAATTAGCTGGGCATGGTGGTGTTTGCCTGAAGTCCCTCCCAGTTACTTAGGTGGCTGAGGGAGGTGAGAGGATTGCTTGAGCCCAGGAGTTTGAGGTTGCAGTGAACTATGATCACACCACTTCACTCCAGCCTGGGTGACAGAGTGAGACTATGTCTCTAAAAAGGCATATAAATAATAAATAAATGTAAAACATGAACCTATAAAGCTATTAGAAAATAACATAGGCGAATATCTTTAGGACCTAAGGCTTGATAAAGGCTTCTTACACTTGACATCAAACGCATGATCATTAAAAAAATAATAATTAAATTTGACCTTACCTAAATTAAGTTTTATTCTCTATAAAAGATCCCATAAAGAAGATGAAAAGATATGTACTGACCAGAAGAAAATACCTGGAAATCACATGTTTGAGAAAGGATTCATATCTAAAATATGTGAAGAATGTTCAAAACTCAACAATAAAAAATCAAAACATTCAATTTGCAAATAGGAAGAAGATATGAAGAGATATTTCACCAAAGAGTATATATGGGTGACAAATAAACCCTTGAAAAGATGTTTGACGTCACTAGCCATTAGGAAAATGCAAACTGAAATTACAATGAGATATAATTACACACCTATCAGAATGAATAAATGAGAAAAAAAAGTGAAAACATCAAGTGCTGCCAAGTATGTGGAGAAGCTGGATTACTCATACATTGCTGGCAGGAATATAAATAATGGTACAGTCACTCTGAAAAAAACTGTTCAGCATTTTACTCAAAAAATAAGTATACAACTATCATATAACCCAGTAATTTCACTGCTGGGCATTTATCTCAGAGGAATGAAATTTTATGTCCACGCAAAAAAACAGCACACATTTGTTCATACTAATTTTATTTGTAATAGCTGAAAACTAAAAACAACCAAAATGTTCCTCAAAAGATAAATAATTATACAAACTGTGGTAATCCATAGCATTGCACAATAAGAAAATAACAAATGATTACGTACACAACAAACTGGATGGATCTCAAGGGGATTATGCTGAGTAAAAAATGCCAATCTCAAAAGATCAGATACTGTTTTATTCCATTTATATAATATTCTCAGAGTGACAAAGTATATAAATGGAAAACAGATTAGTGCTTGCCAGGGTTTAGGGATGGTGGGAGGAATGGTGTTGGTGTTAGTATAAAGAAGTAGCACAAAGAAGATTTTTGTGGTGATGAAATAGTTCTGAATCTTGATTGCAGTAGTGATTACACAAATCTATATAAGTGAGAAATGGCTTAGAATTCTATACACACATTATACCAATGCCAATTTTCTAGTTTTGATATTGTACTATAATTATGTTAGGTGCTACCATTGTGGAGAACTGGGTGAAGGAGATATTTTCTTTGTAACTTTCTGTGACTCTGTGATCATATCAAAAGAAAACTTTTTTTTTTTTTTGACAGTATCTCACTCTGTTGCCCAGGATGGAGTGCAGTGGCACAATCTCGGCTCACAGCAGTCTTAAACTCCTAGGCTCAAGTAATCCTCGGACCTCAGCCTCCCAAGTAGGTGGGACTACAGGTGCATGCCACTAAGCCTAGGTATTTAAAACTTTTTTTTTTTTTGGTAGAGATGGGATCTCACTGTGTTGCTCAGGCTGGTTTCGAACTCTTGGCCTCAAGCGAATCCCAGAGTGCTGGGATTACAGGTGAAAGCCACCACACCTGGACACAAGAAAACATTTTTTTAAAAGGTCCTTAGAAGATAATTGTTCTGGAGGATAAATTGGCATGATCTCTGGGAAATAATTAGTATGTCTTTAAAATGCCAGTAAATGGAACAGAAAAATAATTCTAAGGTGAAATTAAAATATTTTATTTAAAAATAAAGAACCAATGAATATGTACAATAGTCTAAGGAAGACTGAAACAGAACAGATGAAAGCAACACATAGTAATGCTTTGGAATTTCAACAATAAGGTACAAAAATTTTTACCTATAGACAATATAGGTAAAAATCAAGGCAAATCTGCCACGAAATTTGAATATCACACTGCCTCAGTCTTCTTTAACATAGTATTCAGTGCACGAGGACAATAGAGGCATTACTACATATATTTCTGTGAAATAAAATATGAAAACTTAATTGTTACTCCAGTATTAAAGTAACAGGCATTCTTAAACAGGTAGGAACCCATAAGCCCCTGCCTCATTTTCTTAAATAACAATAAAAAAAAGCAAACAAAAATTCTGATAACGTGAATCCTTGACCAATGATGTACCAGGAACCCTTTGAAAAACAGTTAGTGGTAAGCTTCATATTCACTTTCAGGAAGCAGACATAATTCTATAATTGGGTATCTTATCTAGAAGGAGAGAAGAAAGAAGTGTGCCTAAATGTGCAACTGGTAATGAAGCAGCAGTTGCACATATTAGTCAGATTGGGGGGATGTCTGACTCTTTTTGTGGTTTAGAAAGTGTTAGTGTTTTTATCTGTGATCAAATATGATTATAGAGTGGTCTTGTTTTTGTGTTAATTCCTCATGGTCACAGGGTGATTACACTGATGATATTCTATGAAACTGTTTGTGTTCATCTGGAGAACACCAAAACCTAGCTGTGAGTGTCAGGTCAGTTTCTGGCTGGCAGGGGCTTTCCCGTTTCTCAGCACCAAGAACTGTGTTTGCCAAATCTCATCAGGTTATCAACAAAAGCTGAAACTTCTTTCTGTCACTTAAATATTTTTTCAGGAAAAGGCAGACCAAAAAAAAAAAAAATCATAGTTACTGATAACATAATCTATGCTATTGTAGACTTCGTATGGAAACATTCCACTTCATCACAAAAAACAGTTGAAGTTGTCAAAAAAAAAAAAAAAAAAAAGAAAGAAAGATAAAGCTAAGGTTAAACGGTCTTTAGGAATATAGTTACATAAGATAGAAATTAGAAAGTTTGATAAAATAAAAGAAAGACAAAACATGAAAAAATAGTTGTTGGCGGGGGATCAAAGAAGGGATGGTGGGAGGATGTAAAAGTACACAGATTTCTGGTCTTTCTGGGAAGGATAATACCTAAGTTTCTATATTAACAACTAGAGCTCCAAGTATATTATATCAATTTCAAAAGGACATCTTTATAAAAACTAGAATAGACTTTAAACATTTCATATTGGAGTAGAATCATGTGTGCACACATACGCATACAAACACAAGAAATAAAATAGAAGTTATAGAGAGCATGTTTATATGCCCCAGTTTATGCCTGTTTTCCTCACATAATTATTAATGGTGCCTCCTTTTACTTTTAATGAAGTCCTGATTTGAGTGATAAATTTTATGGTCAACTTAGTTATAGAGCAAACAAAAAGCCAAGACAGAACTAAAAAGAGAAATATATACTGTAAGAAATACAATGCTGGAAGATTTTTTGAATCACTTGTGCTAAGACAATGACAAATCAATATTGATATCCAGATAAAAATGACGATGGCTGGGCACAGCGGCTTACACCTGTCATCTCAGCACTTTGGGAGGCCAAGGCGGGTGGATCACGAGGTCAGGAGTTCAAGACCAGCCTGACCAACATGGTGAAACCCCATCTCTACTAAAAATACAAAAATCAGCTGGGTGTGGTGGTGCGTGCCTGTAATCCCAACTTCTCGGGAGGCTGAGGCAGGAAAATCACTTGAACCCAGGAGACAGAGGTTGCAGTGAGCCAAGATCCTGCCAGTGCACTCCAGCCTGGGCGACAGAGACAGACTCCGTCTCCGTCTCAAAAAAAAAAAAAATGATTATCTAATCTAGATCAAACATGAATTTCCAGGGTTGACATAAAAAGAACCTAATAAGAATAAAAATGTGAGTATTACCAAATATATTTGTCAGCTTCACATTCGAATTATTATTTCACATTTTCAAGGACACGATAGTATAATTCTAACCTAAAGTATAATTCTAACCTATTTAAAAATTTCCAGAGCAAATAGGAAGAAGGAAAACACTCAAAATATTTTTAAAAGCCAACATACACATGGAACAAAAAGTCTGATATAGTCCAAAAATAAGAAAAAAAGAAACAATTGTAATTGTAAACAATTGTCCCTTGTAATTTTGAACACATATTGGTTAAATATTATCAAAATTTAATGATATGCAATTAATTTGAATCTTTCTATAAGGTATACACAGATCAAAATGATTGTATTGTACTCCATAAATATACATAATTATTATTTGTAAATTAAACATAAATTAAAAAGAAAAAGTATATAACATCATAAGTATGCGGAATTCAACATGGGGGGTATATATACATCTCATAACTCATTCCAGACAAACAAAAACCAAGAAGTGTTTACTTAAAGCTATCACTCATTTCTGATTTTTAAAAGTTTACTGAAAAGGGAGTGGATGATTATCTCACTGATACAAAAAAACAGTATATATTTCAGAGCCAAATCCAGCATCATGCTTATTTCTAGCAGCATTACTCTTACAGTCAGGAATGTGCTTTCTATCCACCATATCACTTAACATTACTATTGAGATGTTAATTGACACCATTTCTTTTTTAAAAAGTAGTGAAAGGTATAGGATAGAGTCAAGTGGAGTCAGCAGCAACATGATTTTAGTAATGTGGGTGGTTGCAAAATCAATATGAAAACATATTAGTAGCTTTCTTATATATAAATAATAACCAATTAAAATATAGTAAAACGACAATAATCCATTTACTTTAGTAAATAAGATGATAAAATATCTAGAAAAAATTCTAACAGAGAATATGCTGAATATCTATATAACAGAGATAAAATCCTATTAAGGAACATATAATTCTACAATAAATAGAATGTCATATTTTATTAGCTGAAAGTTTTTTTTTCTGAAAATAAAATCAAATCTCCCAAAAGAAATCTATGAAATCAATTATATCAAAATGAAAATATCATTAGTATTTTTATTAGGTTGTCAAAAATAATAGTAAAGATTGTATATGTAAAACAAATAATGAAAAAGTTGGAAAAAATAAGGAATATTTAAATAAAAAAGACAGGGAAGGACAGATCAAATAGAATATGTAATTTATAAACATATCCAAGTATCTGTAGGTATTTGGCATATAATAAAAGTGGTTTATCAGTTCATAGCAGAAAGGATAGTATTGGACCAGTTGGCTATTCATTTGTAAAATTATCCCTATCTAAATACAAACATCACATTTATATTTGGATTAAAATATTTAAATATAAATAAATAAAACATTAATGCACTCAAAGAAAACATGAGTAAATATTATATATAGTATCTGCATAAACGCCGGGCGTGGTGGCTCATGCCTATACCTAGCACTTTGGGAGGCCAAAGGTGGGGCAGATCACCTGAGGTCAGGAGTTTTTTGAGACCAGCCTGGTCATCATGGCAAAACTCCATCTCTACCAAAAATACGAAAAAAAAAAAAAAATTAGCCAGGCATGGTGGCTTGTGCCTGTATTCCCAGCTACTCGGGAGGCTGAGACAAGGAAAATCGCTTGAACCTGGGAGGCGGAGGTTGCAGTGAGCTGACATCATGCCACTGCACTCAAGCCTGGGCGACAGAGTGAGACTCCATCTCGAAAAAAAAAAAAAAAAGAAAGAAAGAAAGAAAAAGTATCTGCATAAGGAAGGAATGTATACATAAGTTAGTCAGAAAACCAGAAATCTATAAGGAAAATAATTAATTATATACACAATTATAATATTCAGTATTGGTAAGGATGTTGAACTGTTAATGTCATACACTATGAGTAGGAAGATACATTAGTGCTCCCATTTTGAAGGGTAATTTTGTAAAATCTCTTAAATTTAAACATACACACTGTATTCCCTTTTTAGAAATGGCAATATTCACAGATTACCCTATAGATAAACTGACAAAAATTATTCAAGATGCAATTACATGGAAGGCCATTAAGTTACTATTTATAACAGTGAATACTGGGAACAATCTAAGTCTCTGTTACCAGCAGACCACTCAAGTAAATAAATTACATACACATATTTAAAATATGTATCTATAAAATGAGGCTACCTCTAAAGAAAAAAATATCGCCAAGTTATATCTTTAAGTGGCCATATACAGAATAGTTTGATCCTGAAAAATGTGGAAGAAATTTTGTGTTAGTTTCATTTGAGATATATTCTTATGCATTTTTAAAGTTTTAATGTTTGTAGAGTGTATTTTTGAAAATAAATACTAACTTTACATAATTTGTATTTTACTTTAAGACTTTCAAAATGTTCATGACAGTGTTCTCTTGTTCAGTTATTAATATTAAAATGTTATCAATAATAAAGAGTTAGTCCCTTGAATTATCCGTATTCACTTTATTTTTATGACAGATGAGAAAGAACTGTGGAGACAGGTTGAATTTTTTTTTTTTTGAGACGGAGTCTCACTCTGACTCCCAGGCCAGAGTGCAGTGGCACACTGCAACCTTTGCTTCCCGGATTCAAGCAATTCTCCTGCCTCAGCTTCCAGCCTCAGTACCTGGAATGACAGGCATGTGCCACCATATCTGGCTATGAAATTTAATTGTAACATGCATTTACCAATTCAGTTCAAAAATATATATTTATTTCCTAATGTGTACATTATTTTGTAAATTTTGATATTTCTCAGCAAAATAATGGATGTAATAAATTTTGTGGTTTCTCAGTATTTTCATAAGTATAAAGATCAGGCAAGAAAATATACTCATATTAAAAAATAAGTATTGCCTAGATTTTCTTCTAGGGTTTTTATAGTTTTGGGTTTTACATTTACGTCTTTAATCTATCTTGAGTTACTTTTTGTATATGGTCTAGGGAAGGGGTCCAGTTTCAATTTTCTGCATATGGCTAGTCAATTCTTCCAGCACAATTAATTAATTAGGGAGCCTTTCCCCCATTGCTTGTTTTTGTCAGGTTTGTCGAAGATCAGATGGTTGTAGGTGTGCAGTCTTATTTCTGAGTTCTCTATACCATTCCTGAATAGGCGTGGGCAAAGATTTCATGACGAAAATGCCAAAAGCAATCACAACACAAGCAAAATTTGGCAAATGGGATCTAATTAAACTAAAGAGCTTCTGCACAGCAAAAGATACTATCATCAGAGTGAATAGGCAAACTACAGAGTGGGAGAAAATCTTTGCAATCTTTCCATCCCACAAAGGTCTAATATCCAGAATCTACGAGGAACTCAAACAAATTTACAGGAAAAAAACAGACAACCTACAGAATGGGAGAAATCTTTTGCAATCTATCCATCTGACAAAGGTCTAATATCCAAAGTCTACAAGGAACTTAAACAAATGTACATGAAAAAAACAAACAACCTCATTAAAAAGTGGGCAAAGGACATGAACAGATACTTCTCAAACATGTACAAACATGTTTGCCACATGTTTGTACATGTGGCAAACAAACATGAAAAATAGCTCAACATCAGTGATCATTAGAGAAATGCAAATCAAAACCACAATGAGATACCATCTCATGCCAGTCAGAATGAGATAATAATATTAATATTTAATATTTAATAATAATATTAAAAAGTCAAAAAACAACAGATGCTGGCGAGGTTGCAGAGAAAAAGGAATGTTTTTACACTGTTGGTGGGAGTGTAAATTAATTCAACCATTGTGGAAGACAGTGTGGCAATTCTTCAAAGACCTAGAGGCAGAAATACATTTAACCCAGCAATCCCATTACTGGGTATGTACCCAAAGGAACATAAATCGTTCTATTATAAAGATACATGCATGCTATGTCCATTGTAGCACTATTCACACTATTAAAGACATGGATTCAACCTAAATGCCTATCAATGATAGACTGGATAAAGAAAATATGGTACATATATACCATGGAATACTATGCAGCCATAAAAAGGAATGAGATCATGTCCTTTGCAGGGACATGGAGTTGGAAGCCTTTATCCTCAGCAAACCAATGCAGGAACAGAAAAACCAAACACCACATGATCTTACTTATAAGTATGAGCTGAATGATGAGAACACATGGACACATGGTGGGGAAAAACACACACACTAAGGACTGTCGGAGGGGCATGGTGGGGGAAGGAGAGCATCAGGAAGAATAGCTAATGGATGCTGGACTTAATACCTAGGTGAAGGGATGATCTGTGCAGCTAACCACAATGGCACACATTTACCTATGTAACAAACCTACACATCCTGCACATGTACCCCTGAACTGAAAATAAAAGTGGAAGGAAAAAAAAACAGGGTGACAAGGCCTGAGAAAAAGGAAGGTAACTTGCAGCAGATGTTCCAGTTTAGGAAGAAGTCAACATTATCAGAGACTTACTATGAGTGCTATAGCTACTCATTTCTTGGCTGTCTTGACATTTCTCAATTTTCTCCCCTTCATCTAGATTTTGAATATTCATATGCCAAACCAGATTATGATTACTTTGTTCTTTCATATCTTTATTCATCCTGATGCATTTATCTTACCTAGGTGGTGTTACTTCTAACTTTCTACACGTAATTGATATTTTCTGATCTTCCAGAAATATAGCCTACATATTCTGCATCGGACTATTATAAGTAGGCAGAATATTGGAACCCAGAGATGTTTACATCCCAGTCATCAGAATCAGTGAAAGCCATTTTGCATGGCGAAAAAAAGGGACTTTACTGTTGTGATTAAGGATCTTGGGATGGAAGGTCATCTTTGATTATCTGGGTTGGCCCAATATATAAAGGTCCTTGTAAAGAAAAAGGGAAGTAGGAGAGTTAGAGTCAGGAAAGGATATGTGGTGATGAATCAGAGGTTGGAGTGATGCAGAGCCAGGAGCCAAGGAATGTGAGTAGCCTCTAGAAGCTAGAAAACTTAAGGAAAAGGATTTTCCCCTAAAGCTTTAAGTAGGAACCAGCCCTGCCAACCAGCCCTGCCAACACCTTGAGTTTAGTCCAGTGAGACTCATTTTGGACTTCTAACCTCCAGAACTGTAAGATAATAAATTTGTATTGTTTTAGGCCACGAAATTTGTAGTAATTTATTGTAACATCAATAGGAAACTAATATGGTGACATTTTAAACTCATTTTATATAGGCAGCCTACTGTTCTTAGAAAAGTTAATCTTGAAGCAGAAAATTGGAAAATTTTACATGGAAAGTTAACCAAATACTAAAAATTGCTGTCTACAATAATATATTTGTTTCTGTGGGGGACTAGAGTGATAAATTAAAATTGTCAAGGCAGAATTTCGCCGGACAAAGTTAAACAAGCAAGGCTATTGCAATAGGGGAGGTAAGCTAGAACTCAGTCTGAACTCAGTTCCATGAGAACAAAGGGCCGGGAGGTTTTAAAGGGACAGGGATGAGCTAGTGGAACAGTACTGGAGGACAATAGAGGGGAGGTTAATCAATGTAATATGAGCACATTGAGTTAGTTTCCTGAGTTTGCAAATTATTGCCTTTGTGATTAGGCCATCTGTGTTCCCTAATTGGTCACGATTGAATTAGGCTCCTATCCATCCAGAGACTGGCACATAGGGGCACTATCTTCCTTGATAATTACATTTCAAAGGGATGGCTCCCAGGTCCTTGGGAAGACATTCCTGGGGTATGAAACTGGTTAGAGGCTTCTAATATATTTGCATCTCAAAGGGGGAAGGAAGAGAAAGAATGTACAGTAACAAGCTTTCTAAAGTAAATCCTCTAAGAAAAATAAGGTCTGGCCTGGAGTCAAGAAGAAGTTTGTCTAATGTTAGTCAAGCTGAAGGGAACTTTAAGGTGAACTTAGTCAATACTTTAGGTACTGGTGATTTCTGCTGTGCAAAGATTTTTTTTTTTTCCTAGGTGTGATGGGGGTACTACGTTATTTGTAAATATGATAATATTTAGAGACTTAATTTTCTTTTAACATACATTCCTCATGAGAAGACAATGAAATTTAAAAAGAAGAAAATAAAACGAAAGAGAAGAAATACTCCTGGACATATATTGCAAGTTAAATCAAGATTGCAGTACAAAGTTATAATAACAAAATGCTCATAGAAGAGTGAAGATGAATGAGGGGCCAGAAGGTTAAGGCCTAAGGATGATATGAAGAATAGAGATAGATAAATTTATCTCAGCAGCAATAAAATACAATTAGAGTTGAGTTTATTGACATTTGGGGAAAATAATAAGTTCCATTTTCTCTTAATCTTTTGAAGAGTAACCTACTTAAAATGGCACAAACCTTTTCTATGTGACATTTCAACTCCCTAACTTAAATATATTTGAAGTCACTCACATTAAAATCATGAGTCCATTAGGTTTGATTTGATTTCTCTATAAATTTTCTGATTCCTGTGTCTATCAATTATTTTCTATACCATTGGTTTGAAATAATTACAGCATAGCAAATATATTTTGTCATTAAAAATCTGAATAACATTTGTTACAATTTATTATTTTTAAAATTTATTTTACTGTTTCACAAAGAATTTTATCTTTGTATCTCAGGGATTCATTCATTTTAGCTTACAATAAAATTTACCAGCACCATGTATTTCTTTTGTAGATCAAGAGTAAAGCTAGTATACCACTCCCCCTCTCCCCCAAGAAAAAACCACAAAGAAGCTAATTAAAACAAGAATTTAAAAAGTACCTCTAACACTACAGCATACCAAACATTACATCTTACCATGCAGTGTTTTTCTAAATTTGGTGCTTTGGGTTTTATTTAAATTCTGAATTGCCTGAATGCACTAATAAGCACAATAGTCATAGACAGTTCCTAACTAACATTAGGTACACTTCAAATATGATTGCAGATGCTTTTCTCTTAATGGGAGTTGTCAAAATGTACAGAAACACTAATCTTATTTTTATTCTCTCTATATTTTAAATAGCAACTGTAACCATATCCACATCCTGTTTGGAAAGAAATCCCAAAGGGTTTAGCTGATGTTTGATATTATCTTACGTAAAACTTACACTTTTATTTCAGTTCACATCAAAGTGATTAGAAGTAGCTCAGGTAGTTTTTTAAAAAATGGGTCCATACAGGGATAGCAACTAAATTTAACTTTATGTATTTGATTGGAAAGTTAAAGGGCACTCAACAAGGAACTGAGGTGCTATTTATTGTGAAGGCTCCTACCACGGCAGTGCTTTTTGATGACAACTGGGACACCTGTATTTCACTAATTCTATAAAATGTTCATTTTTTCCAATACTGAAACATCTCAGAACTAGAGAATTATCTTACAATAAATACCATCTTACCATTGCTATATTTATTTAAGAATATAAATATCGCTGAAATTGGCGATGTGACAGATAGATTCAATGAGATATGGTATATACGGAGTTTTTCATTTGTTGCCTTCTCACCATGTTCTATTAAAGTTTTATAAAAAATGAGCCCAGGAGAACTTACATAAGATTAATCCACATTTTGATAAATGGGAAAATGATAATTTTGTAATGCCCTATTAGCAATTCACTTATTATGGCATCTAAAGAAACTGTGTTTTATTTTGTTATTTTTATTTGCTTGCTTTCAGGTGGATTAGATAAAAACTAAAGTGTTAGAAGTTTTTATATGTAGAATGAACTATATCCAGTGGAATTCTGTCTAAACTCATGGGGATCTGCCTATATGAGTTCTAGGGTTTTTTGTTTTTTGTTTTGTTTTATGCTACTTATGCCATCTTCTTGACCAGGCAAATGTTAATATTTGTATTGGTTTGTGTTACTAAAATCACACCACTCCAGGGCTTGTATCTATCTAAATAACTCCTAATATTCATATAGTCTTTGGTATTCTTGAAACTTAATGACAACTTTGAAGTGTAAGATAGCTTCTTTCAATTCCTATCTGAGCCTCCTAATTCCATCAAGGTTTGGCCTGCCAATCGAAACAAAGATTTTTTTTTTCCCTCTTCAATTCCATATTCATTGACTCAGATTTTAAAGTAGTATCCTGGATGTCTAGTCAGTTCTTAAATGTTTATACAGACATGGAGGGAAGAGCACATGTTGGATATCAGGATAGCCTAACTAAAGTGTCAGAGGCAGGGCTGTCTGGGAAACAATGAACAGAGTTGTTTGGATGAAACAGACCGGTGTCTTATGTGGAGAGTCAGGGAGATAAGTTGGAAAAGTTGGTAGGGGATAGATTTAGGCATCTAATAAATGCATGGTTTCTTGAGTTGTATTATGGTGGGAGGATATTGGACCATTAAAGGTTTTTCAGCACAGTAAAAATTAGAGAATGGCAGAGGGTATGGATAAGAGTAAATTATTATTCTAAACAACAGCATTTTAGAAAATGGCTTTAGGTTTAAATTTTTAGATGGTGATTTGAGTGCAGGCATTTACCTTTCAATCCTTCCCAAAGCCTATTAAATGAAAAAAGAAACCTGCAACAAAGATGGAAAATGCATAATAATCCGAAAATAAAACAGAAAGTCTTCATAAATTTTTAAAAAATGAATCAGATATAATTCGACTGTGTGAATAATAATCTATATGAATCAGTCTCCAATTCAATAATGGAACAACATTGGTAACCCGTAAGTGTGTGCCAAGATTGTTCTCAGAAAATCCCTAGTTCCTGGGCACAGGGAACTAGGGAGAGGCCAGCCTGTGGTCCCAGCAGGACATAAACAAGATTTCAGGAGCTCTATTGTGGCCCTGGATTCCAGCTAAGTATAGAGTAAATAAACCAGAGGGAATCACTCCATTACAAAACAGTGGACTTTCAAAGGATGGGCTAAATAGAGAAAGGGAAAGAACAAGCTTCACAACCCTTCAGACTAGCGTACATTTACTACAATGAGCTGACTTTAAAACTGGCCATGATGCTTCTCCTACAATCTCTGGCCTTTTTAGAAAATGAGGACTCTTATGATAATAGCACAATTTCTAGGTGTGTAGTTGTGTCAGATAGAGTATGCATTTTTCTAGTTAAATTCAGCCTGCTAGAAGGATAGGAGTTGTTTGTTTGTTTGTTTGAAAAAAACAAAAACAAAAAAAAACCACCTGGCCTTAGCATGGAATTGCCTTAACTCCACTGTTTTGAAATGCTTGAAGTAAAAGGTAAAGTAGTTACATGCTATGCCGAAAGAAAAGATATTAGAGGGAGAAAGGTGAGAGAAGAACCTCTTATATATATTACAAAATTCTCAGAAGAAGATGGTGGAGAAAATTCATTAAAGAAAGAAATAACAGAACAAAATTTTCCCAGAGTTTACACAGGGCTAAAGTCTTTAGACAAAAATAACTCTCTAAATATTTGGCAAAGTTAATGGAAAAAGAAAAACATGTAGACATACCGCAGTGAAATTTCAGAATGTAAAACACTAAGTAAAATTCCTACAAGCTTCTAGGCAAGTTATTAGCAAAGGGGGCAAAAAAGGAGATTGACAACACTAAATACCAGAATACAGTGATACAAAGTCTATAAATAATATTTGGGGGAAATGGGTATCTTTTACTATCTGACTGTGGATCCTTTCTCCAGAAAAATGCACATGTGCTCATTCACATAAAGAGTTGGTAGTTTTACATGGTTCATGAAGTCCAGGAAACCCATTCACATATTCTAGATGGCCCAGTGGAACTCAGAGCATATAGAGTTTTGAGGAAGAGATTATCATCTATGAATCTACTTTGCAGTAAATTTATGCTATGTTCTTACGTGAGGGCAATAGAGAAACAGTTTCAGGAATTAAGAATTAACCCATCCATGTTCATTGTCTGAAAAAAAATGCTAATAGCAGCACTCCAGCCAAATGAGGAATGGCTAAAGCTAAATATCTCAAGCATGAGAAAAACAGAATAAATGGCAGTAATCATTCACCTGCTAAAACTAAAAAAAAAAAAAAGCAATATCTAAATAAGCGCTATACTAACAGGAATCAGAAAAGTAATTTAAACGCCTTTTAAAAAGAGCAAATTTAAAAATAAGAAGATAAAAGTCTTCTTTTCAAAAATAAGATTAATTTAACAAAGGGGTCACGGGTAGTAAAATACTTTACTTTATCCTGCCAAGAGGTAGAATACCGATGCATTACAGATAGTAGAAGAAAAACAGACATTCAAATGCAGTCATGCACTGCATAGTAATATTTTGGTCAACAATGGATCACATATATGATGTCAGTTCCGTAAGATTATAATGGAGTTGAAAATTTCCTATCCCTAGTGATGGCAGGGCCATTGTAATGTAGCACAACACATTATTCACTTGTTTGTGGTGATGCTGGTCTAAACAAACCTACTGTGCTGGCAGTCGTTTAAAAGTATAGCACATACCATTTCGTACAGTACATACTATTTGATAATGTTAACATATGACTACGTTACTGGGTTATATATTTACTATAATGTACTTTTTATTGTTATTTTAGCGTGTACCCCTTCTATGTATTAAAAAATAGTTAACTATAAAACAACCTTAGGCAGGTTCTTCAGGAGGGATTACAGAAGAAGGCATTGTTATCCTAGGAGATGACAGCTCCATGCATGTTATTGCCCCTGAAGACCTTCCATAGGGATAAGATGTGGAGGTGGAAGACAGTGATATTTATGACCCTGACTCTGTATAGGCCTAGGCTAATATGTGTGTTTGTGTCTTCATGTTGAACCAAAAAGTTTAAAAACAAACAAACAACAACAACAAAAAGCTTATAGAATAAGGATTAAAAAAAATATTTTTGCACAGCTGTACAATGTGTGTTTTAAGCGAAGTGTTATTACAAGAGCCAAAAAGTTAAAAATGAGGTTGGGCATGGTGGCTCATGCCTGTAATACCAACACTTTGGGAGACTGAGGGAGGATCGCTTGAGGCCAGGAGTTCAAGACCAGCCTAGCAACATAGCAAGAACCCCATCTCTACAAAAAAAAAAAAAAAAAAAAAAAAAAAAGAAATTTAGCTGGTCGTGGTGGCATGCACCTATAGTCCTTGCTCCCTAGGAGACTGAAGCAGGAAGATAACTTGAGCTCCAAAATTTGAGGTTACAGTGAGCTGGGATTGTGCAACTGCACTCCACTGGGTAACAGAGCAAGATCCTGTCTCTAGAGAAAAAAAAAATAAGTTAAAAAGTTACAGTAATCAAAGGTTAGTTTATTTTTAAAGAAAGAAAAAATATTTTTAATACATTTAGTGTAGCTTAAGTGTACAGTGTTTATAAAAACTACAGTAGTGTACAGTAGAGTCCTCGTCCTTTACTTTCACTCACCACTCACTCACTGACTCACCCAGAGCAACTTTCATTCCTGCAAGCTCCATTCGTGGTTAGCGCCCTATAGAGATGTACCATATTTTATCTTTTTTTTTTTTTTTTTTTTTTTTGAGATAGAGGAGTTTTGCTCTTGTTGCCCAGGCTGGAGTGTAATGGTGTGATCTTGACTCGCTGCAACCTCTGCCTGCCAGGTTCAAGTGATTCTCCTGTCTCAGCCTTCCAAGCAGCTGGGATTACAGGCACACACCACCACGCCTGGCTAATTTTTGTATTTTTAGTAGAGATGGGGTTTCATCATATTGGTCAGGCTGGTCTCGAACTCCTGACCTCAGGTGATCTGCCCACCTCGGCTTCCCAAAGTGCTGGCATTACAGGCATGAGTTACTGCGCCCGGCCCATATTTTATCTTTTATGCCATATTTCTACTGTACCCTTTCCATGCTTAGATATATTTAGACACACGAATACTTACTATTGTGTTACAATTGCCTACAGTATTCACTACAGCAACATGCTGTCTATGTTTGTAGCCCAGGAGCAATAGGCTATACCATATGGCTTAGACATGTAGTAGGCTATATCATCTAAGTTTGTGTAGGCCCACTGATGACGTTTGCACAATGACAAAATTGCCTAATGAGACATTACTCAGCACATATCCCTGTTGTTAAATGATGCATGACTGTAACACTAGTATAAAAATGATTTCCACAGCTTCATAGCAAGGAACATTTGGTCAACATGTGTTGAAAAAAATCAGAAAAATAAAGCAGAGCAATAAATATCAAAGAAGTTTGCAATCAAGGAGCACAAAATAGATTGACAAATATAAAATTTTAATTAATCTTGCTGGTCTCGCTGCATGTACATATGTCCTCTTCCTCCAAAAGTGGCACTAAATTGCCAATGAATTAGTTTTTTTAAAAAAGAGGCATTATTAACCTACAAGATCAATGATAACATGACTAGTGCACAGCAGTCATTTCAAAAATGTTAGAAGTCAGAAGGCAGATGAGGGAGCGATGCATGACTTAAGCAGGGCAAAGAAATGACAACATGGGGAAAAGGACACCACATTTTTCTGCGGAATCTTAAGAGTGACTCAGCAATTGGAAATACTACATACCTTGCAGGTGGGGCTAAGGGACAAGGCTGGCTTTATGAGGATATTTTGAAATCCTTTATCCAGACACGTTTGACTCCCTTCCTGTATCCCTTCCCCATATTGCAAAGGCAGTTGGCTATTACTACTCCCCTTTGCCAACCTGGTGGGAAGGTGGGAAATTAGTTTCTGAAGAAACCAAACCACAGAGGCTTTGGGTTGGGGAAAATAATCTCAGTGAACACATGCTTCATGGTTGAGAAGCAGGGCTCAAAATGGGAGAATTAAGTATAAGTCTGAACAGTGAACTGCAGGGACTCTAAGTCCCCTTCCTCCTTCATGATCCCAGAACATGAGCAGCCAGGCATATATTTGCCATGCATGAGAGTAGAGGATTATTTTCTTAATTTCCTCAGAGAAAAAATGTCCTAATACTGACATCTGGTAGATCCCTTAATAAAAGCTGGATTTGGCATCCAATAACCCTAGAGTTAGGGCAATCAAAATAAAGACTTTTGTAGTGTCTCACTCTTAAATTAAATGGATAGCCCCAAATTAACAGGCATTTGATGAGCCTCAAACTTGAAAAAATAAAATTGGAGGAAATATATACAATATATGCAGTAAAAGAAAATGAAAATATTAATACCCACAGGGAAACAAGAAAAGATATTTCATTCAAGACATTGAAACAGAATTGTATTAAAACAGAAAAAAAGGTGGAGAACACAAGACAGTTTTTGATAATAAAAAATAAGATACTCATCAATGAGAATTTAACAGAAGGGCTGAAATATAAAGTTGAGGAAAATGTCACGAAAAGTAGAACTATAAGACAAAGAGAAAGTAAGAGATGGAGATGGAAAATAAGAAAATAGGTAAGCAATTGATTAGGTCCCACACATGACTGATTGAAGCACTGGAAAGAGAGAATACAGAAAACAGATGGAAATACATGATCAAAAAACAAAAGATCCCAAACAGAATGATAAATCTCCAGATTAAAATGGCTCATCAAGAGACTAGCATGTGAATAAAAGGGACCCCATGCCATGTCACATCAATGGGAACATTCAAAATTCCAGGAGAATGAGAAAACCTTAAAAGCTTGCAAAGAGAGGTCACATATAAATTAAATCGTAAATCAGTAAATATATTAATAAGATGAAACAAGAACAACAATCATGACAATAGTAGAATTATTAGCACATGAAATCTATGGTCGTTGAAATAAAGAACATAATAAGTGTTTCTGTGAGGTAGAACAACAAATGAAATCATCTTCCGTGAAAGCAGCAAGAAAGAATATAGAGCGAACATATGTAAATGCAAAGTTTAAAAATACAGGATATAGAATAGTAGCAACAAATACTGAGGCCTAGAAGTAGAAGTAGGAAAGGACTAAAACAAAGAGAGAGGTGGGAGGGGGAGAAGGAAAAGGAGGAGGGGGGCTGAGGGAGGTAGAGAGGAGAGATTTGAAGAAATATTAAATAAAAAATTGCCAAAATAAAGGTGAATTAAATACCTTAGATTGAAAAGGGACATACAATGCCAAAAAAGAGAAAAAAACCTATGCATCAACATATAATAGTGGAAACGCACTAAAATTCCAGAGAGTGTAGATGATAGTCAAAGAAAGAAGAATCAGGTTGACAACATAGCATCTCTGGATGCAAGAAGACAACGGAATGACATTTTAAAAATAGCGAAGGAAAGAGGTTTTCATCTAGATATTTATAACCAGTCAAATGGACATTTATATATGAGTGTAAAAAATATATTATCAGACATAAAAAAAGGTATAGATGGTTCTCCACACACACACACACAAAACATGCATTAAAGGAAAAAATCTGGGAGATGCTAAAAAGAAATATAAGACTTATCACAGTCTTTGACATGTAATAGGTTCGCTGTAAATATCTGCTGAACTAATGTAAACTGAGGTAATATTTGTTGATGGAAAAGAATGCCTAGGAACTGGAAAGCTATGAAATTGAAACACAGGGACAAAATAAAAAGTAAAATCATAACAAGACATATTTACAGGTTCCCTGGTGTCTTCTTGTCCCCTAATCCAATATAGCTTTCCTTTTTGATACACACTTTTTGCTATGTCAATGATTTAGATTTCAGCCAGGGAAAATGTCTGTGAGATTTATAGAGAGGAATTAAATGTTATCAAATGCCCAAGGCACCAAAATCTCTTTTGTATCAAACATACAAAAATCATTAATGTATTAAGGGCATATATTTCTATTATTAGTTCATAGGTGGAAAACCATTCATGGAAAGGAAATTTGCTTTTCAAAAGGGATTGATAAAGGTCTACACACATTTTCAAAGAAACAATCATTTGTGCAACAGCTACTACTCAAATGAGTACAAAGATAAATCCCCAAGCAGAAGAGAAAAGGCCTAATTATCTCATCTGCCTTCAGCTTATACTCATTCCTTCATATTAAAACAGTATGGGTTCAGCTTTCTAAGGTCTGAAATCAATTAAGATAATTCTGGACTCTTTTTATACTGGTTTCTAGAGAACAACAGCTCATTTCCTTTCCTCTTAATGGTGAATATATTAAGAAACCTAAAATTTCCCAATCACCTTAATAAAGAAGTGGTGTTTTAAATTATTTTATTTTTATAAACCTTGGACATACAGTGCTTATTGATTAGAGTTCTTTGGTTTTATGTGCTGAAATTCAACTTGAATTAAGCAAAAAAGGCAAATGCAAGGCTCAAACATCCACTATGATAAAAAGGGCAGGGGGCAGGATTCTTTCTGTCCCTGCTTTCTGCTTCTTTTCTTCTCTCAGACTACATTGCAGTGGACATGACATCCACCAGTTTGAGCCCCACATCTTCACAGGTTGTATCCAAGGAATAAAGAAGTTATTTTACCCTATCCAAATTTGAAAAACACCTCTAAGGGAAACTCTGTTTGGTTTAGCTTGGGCAGTGTGCTGATCCTTGGAGCACTCACACGTTCAGGTGATAGATACCACGATTGGAAAAGCCTGGGTCTTGTGTTCACCCCTGAGGTAAGGGCATTGTTCCAGGTTTGATTCCCTGAAAATCCGGAGCCTGGAAGGGAAGCTCTGAGTTGAAGATTCGCATGCAGGAAGCTTATTAGGAAGTGCTCTTAAAATCAGTATTTGTGAGAATTGGACACCAGGAGACATTGGGCTGAGGTGCAGTTATGACAATTTCAGAGAGAGTGATGAAAATGGGATGTCTCTGCAGAGTGGTTCTGAATTGGAGGAGGGGCTCAGACTTTTTACTCCTGAATTCATCAGTCATTTGATAAGGGTTGCTCCTGGGAACAGGTGTGACTGTAGGCTTGGTTCTCCTCAGCTAGGGTAATCTCTAGAGGGGGACTCAGCTGAAAGTCACTCCGCTGGCAGAAAATCAGCTGCCAAAACTCCCAGGATTGTGGAATTGGATTCTCCAGCCCCAGAGGGGAAAGGGGTAGAGATCTGCGCAGCATACCACAACATTCACTAAGGACGGCAGGGTCTTTTCCTGTAATGAGGGTAAGGGGTAGAAGAGGGACTAAATAGGCTAAAACCAAAGCCCACTGGAAATAATAATGTAATTACTACTTGACTGGTTGATAAAACCCATTTTATAGGTTTTAGTGAATACTTTTAAGCACTTGCTTCTGAGTCAGAAGGCAAATTCCTTGAGAAAATCAGTTACTTTTCTGAGCGTTAATTTCTTTTTCTTTAAAGTGAATGAAAACATTGGGTTACATGGAATATGGTATGATATTGCTGTATACTAACATTCTGTTTATAAATATAATTTATTATTGGAATAAAAATTCTAATTCTGAGCTTCTTTTTTGGTAATTGTATACCTGGCTCCTTTAGGATTAAACAATACCTTCTATTTAAATGTAAATATGGGGCAGATAAATGTTGATAGCTGGGGCTAAAATATACATTGCTAGCATACCTTTATTGAGAGGGAACATAAAGTAAGAGTTTAAAAATTATCAAATGGGGATGAATAGGCAGAGCACAGAGGATTTTTAGGGCAATGGAACTACTCGGCATGATACTATAATGGTGAAGACATGCCATTACATATTTTTCCAAACCCATAGAATGCACAACACTAAGAGTGAACTCTAACATAAACTATGCACTTTGGGTGATAGATAATGATGTGTCATTGTAGGTTCATCAGTTGTAACAAGTGTACCACTCTGGTGGGGGATGTTGATAATGGGGGAGGCTATGTATGAGTGGGGTCAAGGAGTATATGGGAAATCTGTATACCTTCTGCTCAATTTTGCTGTGAATCTAAAACTGCTTTAAAGTAATTACCAAACATGCCTGTAGCCCTTTCAAGTAAGTATTCTCTTAGGTGGTATGCAAAAATTAGCAGAATCCAATAATTTTCCTTTGTGGGGTTATTTTCATAGTTGAAAAATATACACCCAAATATTTATGTTGTTAGTAATTTATCACCACTAATTTACCTCAACTGAGATTGAATATTTTTCATTTTTAAGTTTTTACATCTGCTAGGATTGGTGAACTCCATAAATTCTCATCCACTATTTGAATTAGGGTTTCTTTCCATTGTACAAAAATACCTCTGCCATGCTTCAAAGAATGCTTCCTTGCTCTGTCACGCAAGAATGTATTAAACAATGTCATGTTATGTTACGCCATTAGTTTTGTAATGTTATAGATGTCAACATATCTCCTTTTAGTCCATGTATTTCCAGAATAAAGTGTTTCATTTAAAATAGTTTTAACTTCTTAACCACTACCCTTCTATCACTTTAAAGTTCATGAGTTTAATTTTATCTTTCAGGTGTGAAAACAAGAATCAAGTAATAATAACAAATATTACCTGATATTTATATCATTATAATTTATAAAACATGTTTACATTTTATTTGACTATGAAAGCAAGTAAATTACTGATATGCAGATCAAATATTGCTTTTAAGCCAATTCATGAAATGTTTAATTGGCTAGTTCAAATTCGTACAGTTCTGATGTAGTGTTAAGTGCAGGACTTCTACCACAAGTCTCTTCTTTGTTGTATAATGCATTGCAATCTCAGTTCACAAAGCCAGCAGGGCAATAAAGCCTGGCCACACTACCAATGAGATGTCTGTCATTCCAGCCAATATGGTCCCTTTAGTCTTGAAGCTGTGCAGTTTCTATGCTATGTTCTAGGAAGAGAAATAGCTTGTAGGAAACCTTTTCTTTATGCCCTGAAATATAAACCTCTTTTCAACACAGGTTACATAATTTGCAGGGCCCAGTGCTAAAAAAATTGCAGGGCCCCTGTTAGAAAATTATTAAGAATTTCAAGACGGTGACAGCAGAGCATTAAACCAAGTGTGGAGCCTTTCTCAGTGCCCTGTGCAATTGCACAGGCTGTACACTCCTGAGACGCTTTCTCTGCCTCTCCTTGAGGCAAGTGTGCTCAAAAGCGGCTGCTTACTTGCTTGGAAAGGAGAATGGAAAATGCAAACAGGAAATACATTTCTTTCTCAACAAATTACTCTGACTCCTTTTCCCCTTTTAAATCTTTATGTTTTCCAGAGGAAATGTCCTTCTTCCCCTGTCCCCATTGGAAGAGTGAGCCCTTTATCTCTGTTCTCTTAGACAGCATGTTAGTTTCCTGTTGCTGCTATAACAAATTACCACAAACTTAGTGGCTTAAAACAACACATATTTATTATCTCATAGTTCTGGGGGTCTTAAGTCCAAAATGGGTCTTACAAAGCTAATGTAAAGATGGTAGCATTGCTATATTCCTTCTGGAGACTGGAGGGAAGAATCTTTTCCAGCTTCTAGAGGCTACCTGCAGTCCTTGACTGATGGCCACAACATTCCAATATCTGCTTCCATTTTCAAATTTCGTTCCTGACTCTGACCTTCCTGCTTCCCTGTCTCCTCTTGTAATCAGATTAGGCCTACTGGAATAATCCACGATAATCTCCCCATCTCAAACTTTTTAATTTAATCATATCTGCAAAATCTCTCTTACCATGTGAAAGAACACATTCATACATTCTGGGCATTAGGACCTCCACACTTTGGACTGGTAGTGATTATTCTGTTTGCCACAGACTGGTAAAACTGGTTATTTTCTAAATGGCTGAATAGATGAGCCAGTATACTGGAGAATCTCTTTTCTCTAAAACTGAGTGATTACTGCTGAAGAGTCTACCTTTTCCAACCCCTACAGGTTCCTACGCAGAGGATGTTTCAGCCTTAGATAGAACAGTGACTAAAATAGGTAATGTGGGCAGCCCTTCCATTCTGAAATTCTAATTGTGTCTTCATTGTCATCAAATCCATCACCCTCCACCATATCTGAGTCCTATGGATTGAGATCAAGTGATTCAGTCTCCCATTTGAGACTGTCAAGGGCTGCTATGAGTATGCAAAGCCTTCCCTTCACCAGAGGCCTAGGACCAGGTAGACACATTCTTTCCTCTTTCTCAACTCCTTTCTGGGCAATGAGTACTAGTTGAGTGCAGACTCAAATACAATCAGGTTTTTTATCCCACCTTTCTAAGTACACTGAAGTGGACCTTAGATTCTATATTACTAACTGAACTTCTTTTTATGGCTCAGTTTGCCATGAAATGTACATTTTTTAAATAAACTAATCAAAAAAGGAGTACTTATCTTAATCCCAAGAAGCAGAATTAGCAACATGTACTCTGAGGTTGGATAGTACTTTCTTTGGTCTTTATAAGGTTTGGTTCATCCTTCAAATAACTGATTTGCACAAGGGATCTAGATTACCACGTTGATGTGCCTAAATGAGAGCCAGTTATTGGCAGCCTATGAAAGAGTGATAATATTTGGCTTTCTAGAATACTGCCAGTCTGGGCTTTTATCTGCTTTTTTTAGTTTTGACTCATCCCTGCTGTCAGGGTCTGGGCTAGTATCATTGAAATCTACCCTTCATGCTTAGCTTTCCTGGATCTATGGGAGTGCAACTCCCTTAGCCTTCTCCTGTTCTGGCACAGCGTCATCATTTGGGAAAAGTTTTCAGATTTCTGTGCTTGCTGAGACGTGTTCTAAAAGGGCCAGATCTAGGATTTCTGAAAAGCCAGTGACACTTCCAAAAGCCAGTGTCTTCTGAGGCAAAGTCTTCAAACTTTGTATGATTGAACTCTTGTATTCACTTGCCTTCTGGAATGTGTTTAATCAAATTTACTAAGTATGCTCTCTGATTTGAATGTCTGCTAGCCTGTTGTATTGTTTATGTTCTATAATTCATAGTTCTTATAACATTGTTTTGAGATGACTAATGTCTATTGTCTACAAATATTTGGAGGTCACAGGTACCTGTCACTTGGCATCAATTACATTGTGTTTTATACAAAATTTAAATGTCTGTTTTTCTAGAGAAAGAGGTTTATCATCAGTAGACAATACCTTTCAATTTTGATGGATTGTCATTTCCATCACTGCCAAAATAGATTTACCTATATTCTGTTTTATAATTTTAGCCCATGTCTTGGCAGCTCTAGAAAGAGGTCCTGTGTTTTTTGTTTGGTTCTATTTTTATTAGTTTAAACTAGGTATCTTAAGTTTCACCATCCATGTGTCTCCATTTCTAGGTATCCTCTGGGAATCATGGAGAAATGAATCTCTTCAAAAAATGCAAACAAAGCTTCATTTCCCTTCTCTCTATTCCTTCTAACAACTGAATTATATATTATCAGAGGTCCTAAAGAAATCTTTAGTACTCTTTCGAGCTTGTTCTTATTAGAGTTAACTTTTTTCTATACATTTTAATGAATTTCTGAAAGTTCATAGTAATATCTATGTACCTTTTTAAAAAACGATCATGATTGTTATCTTGAAGTGAATTAGCTCCAATTTTAGAGATTGAAATTGGTCTACGGTGCATGTAAGCGCAGTATAAGAATTCTTAGTAAGCCTTAATGAGGACTCCATATGTAATGTGCAATCATCTCAACCCACAATCTCAGGAGCATAAAAGAGAGTAAATTCCTTAATACCTAATGCATAAAAATGTAACTCTTAGTTAAGTCTCCATCTTATCACTGTTGAGAGGGATATTCAGTCCCAGTCATTATTATTCTCCTCCCCCCAAAAGTGATGTTTTATAGTCTTGAGGTCTTACACAGCAACAGGCATAGGTAATCAGCTTCTGCTCTTTATATAGCTTACCTTGGAGATGCTCATATCCTGACACCGTGTGCTGCCTTGGATCCAACAGCTCTGCTGCCTTCTTGCCATGCTCAGCAAGATTGCATTCTGAATTTAAAGCTGATGGTTCAATGTCATCAACAAAGATGAGAAAACTATATCAATTTGATTAGGAAGTATGCATAGTAGTATACATAGTAGTGTTATTTTGGCTTCAGTAGCATTACTGTTTCCCCTGACACTTCATATCAGAAACTAACTACAATGTGTTGCTTTACACTTAATTTCATAGCATCCTTTTCGCCACAACTTTACTCCCATTCTTGCCATTTCTCCACTGTCCTGATACCTCAGATATACTGGCATCTGCTTTTATCTGCTGAAAGAAAACACTTGAACACCCTCAGGAGCACTAAGGGCATACACAAGGCATATCAACTGGTAGCAGACTTTTAAAACTGCTACAGGATTGTCAACCCCCAAGATTAAAGTCAACACCTAAGGCCCAACTCAGGAAGTTTGTAGTAGAGAGTTGCTTGTGGACTAGTGTCTATTTCTTCTCTTTCTGTGAACCACATCCTGGGTTTTGGAACTTGCACCAGTTATGAGCCCTGATTAGTTTAGGCCAATCAACATGCTGACCTCTGAGACTGGCTTAGGGAAAGACACATATCCCATTCAGAGCCAATAAAATACAAGAAGAAAAAGTAATCACTTTTCTTCTGAAGAAGAAATATATATGGCAAGGTGATGGGGACAGCAGCTAAGGGAGGGGGAAGAAGTTGAGAGGATACGACATCTGGAATTTCAGCAGGAAATTCACTATGAGAATAGAAAACCCGAAGCCACTAGGAATGACTTTCTTTTCCTACCTAAATTGATATCCTAGCTCCAGACTATTGAACTATTGACTTCACAGCAGCTTTGAAATCTGACACCAGTGTTGTACTGAAGATAGATCTCACCAGCCCATTAGAACCTACCGTGTACAACTCTTTTCAACTAAACGTTTAATGACATCATGCTGGTAGCTTGAAATCAACCATGGTTGAAATATTTACAGTATGAAATGAGCAAACACTTCAAAACAGGGCTTTATTTCCCCAGAGAGCTAGCTGTTAAACATTTTTACCACCACACCATTGCTAATGTTGGATGCTGTCTCTGATGATTGTTTTGTAATTTAGTAGTTGAAAGTATGGGCTCAGAAGTCAGACTAGCTGGGGTACCTGAGATACTGAATATAAAGCACTTAGTACAATGCAAGGCATATAGAACATATCTCATAGATAATAATTATTTATTGTATTAGCTATTATTGTTCTCCCTTAGTTGTTTAAAACATAGCTGTGATGCAAGGAACCACACTCTGACTCCACCTTTTACTATAGATAGTAACAGGTGTTTTTGACTTCACAGCTTTCCCTCTTTAAATGTGTGGGTTTTTTTTTTTCACACTGCTACAAAAGTGATCTTTATAGAATGCAAGTCTGATCACACCACTCTCTGCCTAAACTTTTAAATAATTCTCTATTAATTTCATATAAAAATCCAAACTTCTTAGCAAGGCCACTTATTGTTTGTCTCAGTCTATTCTCATATTACCCTCTGATTTATATCCCAGCCTACCCTCCAGGTATACTGAACTACTTGTAGCTCCCACAACATGCCATATCAACTCTTTCAATCCCATTCCTTTCATTTGCTTGGATTCATCACCAAAATCCCGTTCACATGCAACCTTCTTTAAGTAAGTGTTCTTCCTAGGACACTGTCCTTTGGCGTTTCCTGTTTGACATATCCATTTACTTTTTTCATGTCTTTGGATTTAACAAAACTGTGCTAATAAGGCAGTTGTAGTGTTGGCCCTAGAGAAATGGAGATGCTTGTAAGATTTAAAAGGAAAAAGGGCCCAAATGGCTAATGAAATAAAATAGAATACAAATTTAAAACAGAGATGAGCAAGAGAGCAGGGGCAGAAATATGAAGAGGCAAATTTACTGGGAAGGGCAGAAGAAGAAAGAAGGAAGTGAGAAAGATAATTTTAATTCAGCATCAGATACCTGCCTTCTGAGGACGATATTATGGAAATTATAGCCATAAAGAGAGGATAAATAAAATTAGACAAAGTTTGGGGCAGTATAAATGTTGAGACTATCTCAAGAGACTATAGTAAATATTGAACTGTATTTCCCTTTGACTGTGAGACATTTTAGTGAGATAGGTCTATGGAAGATGGGACTTTAAATGGATTAATTCATCATCATCTTCTTCTTAATCTTTATCACCAAACTTTTTTTAAACATTTACTCTTTGCCAGGTACCTGGCATAATCCAGCTAACATAACATTAGCTGGATTATCTTATCTCATACCGACAACTCTATGAAGAAGCCACCATAATTTCCTCTATTACTCAGATGAGGAAGTGAGGCAAAGACTGGTCAAAGTAACATATCTAGGAAGCGGTAGATCTGAGATTCACTTAAACCCCTAGTCAAGCACAACTTGATACTGTCTGCCTGTATAGCTTTAAAAATAGAAATCTGATTACTCATAAAATACATGCTTATTGTAAAAAAAAAATCAATGTGCAAAAGAGGGAGGAAGTAGATGAAAATTCTCTCAATTTCGACAGTTCTGTAGAGCACTGTTAGCACTAAGATGAATATCATTCTTGATGTTTTCATGTACATTTATACATATGAAAATAGTTATCTAAAATATATTTGCATAATTCATATGCAAATATATATTAGATGTATTAATATCAATATAATACAGCATGAGCATTATATATTGTTTTGTTACTTCCCACTTCATTTACTAAAACATGTGGTTGCAATATACAAATGTTAACATAATTTATTTCATGAATACCTGGAAGTGATTATTTTATCATATTGTAATTTTATGATTATACACCCTCTTCACAGGACTGAGTATTTCTTAAGAATAGAGAATTCTAGAGGTATTTGATTGTTTCTTTTAATAGATCTATTTTATAATAGATTCACAATATTGAACACAGTGCCTAGTGGATGGATAAATATTTGGATTGATGGGCAGAAAGATGGATGTAGCAGTGTGGCAGCTAGATTGCAGAAGCGAATATCTGATTACAATAAGAACTATTTTGTTATTGCCACAGTTCATGTGAGAAGAGTAATAAGAGCCTGAACTAGGGTATCAAACATAGGAATGGGAGGAGGTGAAAGATTCAGGAAGCTATTTTGAATGGCTGGTTGTTTTGCTTTTTAAAACATATTTATCTAAACTTTTCAATAAGATGGTTTTAAACAGCACACTGGTTTCCTGTGGGCTATTGATTTTTACATTTTATATTCCAAATATTGTCTAACTACTGTGTTTTGTCAGTCAGAGTTTCATTTACAAAGCTGAATAATTGTATTATATATTCCTTGGACTTCCTTTCCCACCATGATTCTGAATTTAATTGTTTGGTGACTCACCAGCATTGATTCCTGTATGAGTTTCCATTGACCATCCAGTACAAAGTCCCTCATAGGGTCTAGAATAATTGCCAGAGAAAAATTGTTTGGGCAAAACTGTTACTTCATCCCTTATTCCAATGAGATATTCTATGACTAAAGAATAACAATAATAATTTATTTAGTGTCTACAATATCAGGCACAGCAATAAATGATGTATACAAGCTTACGTTTTAAAAAAATAATTTAATCTTCACAACTACAATGAAGCTAATAAAGTGGCAAAGTGGGCAAGCCAGATTATAAAATGAATACACTTATGTTTTTTTTCTTAGCAAATCTTGGCAGCCCTGGAGCAAGAGCAAAGAAAGTAAATATTTAGTTATGATAACTATAACAGTGAGGTTTTGAGAGACATATGCAAAGAAGAAATAAAGAAGTACAATTGAGAATGTTGGTTAAGCTGGTTTTAAGGGGATAGATACAAGACTCAGTTTGAATAGCAAATCACATAAAACCAATAGTGTGGTGGCAGCCTTGTAGAACTGGGAGGATCAAGAGGCTAAAAGGTTCTATGGTGGTGGAGAACACTAGAAAGTTGTTTGAGTGCTTTTAAACTTACAAACTTATCTTCTATGCAAAGTATTATTATTAGTAACATAAAATAGTTATTGACAAACATTTCCTCAATCATTATGTTACAGAAGTTAAAAGCAGAGGTTTTAGAGTAAAAATTAAGAGTTTGAATTCATTCTTTTCATCTGGCACCCTCACATAAATTATCCAACTGAAATCTTAGTACACTCATTTTACTGTAGAATTAAATGAGGGTTAAATGGTTTATTTGTCTCAGTTAAGGTTATATAGTTAGGGAGCAGTCTGAATTTGATCTTCTTGGTTCAAGTACAGGGCTGTTAAAACAAAACTTGGTAATTGTCTAAACAATTGTCACAAAGGTAATCTACTACTTTTTAAGGTTAAATTTTCTAGTAAAATGGTAACCTTCCTTTCTGGGGTAGACATGTCAGATTTCCACAGTGGCAATTACGTTTCCTTGAGTATATTTTTAGTACCAAAACTCCAACTGGAGTTTAGATGTATGTATACTAAACTTGCTGGTTTAAATAAATTCAATCCTGCTAAAAATTCTATTATGTGGATCAATTTTAGAAAAATAATTGGAGGCCAGCTTACCCTCTTTCCTCTACTTTCCTCATGCTTTCGATTCCTTTCCAGCACACCCTCACCCTTGCCCCAAGGGACAACTGTTGTCTTAATGTTTTATTATAGTATAAATGAAAAAGCACTAGACTGAAGTCAGGAGTCTTAGGGATTCATTCTGGATTTCTGCTTGTGTATGAATGTTTATTAAGCCTCAATTTTATCATCTGTAAAATGTATTGGTTGGACTAGGTGATATTTTATTTTCCTTCTAATCCTAAATTTCCTGCTAATATTAAATTTCTAGAATTATAATTTATTTTGAGAGAAAATAAATAAAGCTAAATCATACCAAGCTATTATTGTCTTAATGTACTACCTTTTCTATAATATTCTGCAGTAAAATAGGCAAGGAAAAGGACATGTTCCTAATACAAAAATGAGCAATTCATCATAGAATTTTAGGCAATGTTATTTTAGATAATATTTTAGGGTTATAGTAGCTCTCATAGCTCATACAGACAGCCTCACTCATCGATGTGAAAGAACAAGATTATTCAGGCCAAATGTTAGAAACATGTGGGTTGGAAACACATGGGATCTTTGCCAGTACAGAGTGGTAATGCACCTGTTTGTATTGGGTTGAGAAAAATGGGTCTCACCCTGCCTTCCATCAGCCACATGCCTGCTTTCCTCTCTGTCACACACAGTATTCCAAGTATGAGCAGGTTCTACCCATGAGCCCTTACGCCACTCTATTCCCTCTGAATAATCTAGATAATTCATTTTCTAACACTTTGCCTTAGAATTTTCCACTAAGTCCAAGTAATGGAATAACGGGCCTTTCCATCCTTGACAAAAAATCAATATGGGAAAGGAGACCAAAGACCATATTTTCCAATGATATAAAGTTTATTTTCTATAATACTCATTCTTCAGTGATGATAAAACTAGATTTAAGAGGAGAGGAACCCAAATAAATGTTCCCTCGAAAGAATTGTATTTACAAAATTAGGACAGTTGTAACAATTAGACTCTGTAGCAGACTTTATCCTAATGCACATGATTCTGAGTGTTATTACTGAAGGAGAAGTGAGAATATCAGAATTCATATCTGTATTCTTGGATACAGATAAATCTTAAGTAGAAAGAAATTCAAAATCAAGTTTTCTAAAATAAGTTTATCTGGTATCTAGGACTGACCTTATTTAATCTGGGAGCTACCTTAGGGACTGCCTTTATTTAAACTGGAAGCTATCACAGCTTAAAATCTTACCTTTTAATTGTAAATATAAAATGCTAATCACAATATATAAGCAATTACTACTGTCTGCTGTAGTTACATCTTTTTAAGTGCACTTCACTTTGCAGATGGTGAGAGTTCTACTAACACATCTATTGTTAGCGTGAAAGTCAAGCAATCATCTGTGTAGGTGGCTGTGTGGGAGCAATGCTAAGATTTACAAGGATTTTCTCCCACATTGGCAATCCACATTGAACAGAGAGCCATATGAAACAATCTTCTGTTCCCCTGGCATTTTTAATCATTCACTTAATTTGTGATAATATAAAAATTCTCAATTAAGACGACGTTTTTCACTCAGATATAATGTTCATACTTTAAAAAGTATTTTTTGTGTGATTTTTTTCAAGTGGGCATCTATTGAGGAAAAAGCTCAACTCATAACTCTATCAAAGATGGAAATTCTGAGGAGAAATTAGTAATTATGTTCAGCTTGTCAGTTACAAGATTTTAAAAGATCTTATACATTTGCAACAATAATTATACACTTAGACTTAAAAATTGAAAGGGGAAGTACTCTAAGAGTCAATTCTTACCTGTTTTACAATCTTTCAATATAAATCTTTAGCAGTAGGTAAGGTAGAATATTTTTAACATCTTAGTTTTCATTCTTCATATATTTGTCTCTATTGAGATATTAATCATCTCAAGGGAAAACATGATCATATATTAAAGCCTCACATTTTTAAAAAAAAGTATTACAAAATTCCTATAGTTATTAAGCCATAGTTGATATGGTTTGGGTGTTCTCTCCAAATCTCATGTTGAAATGTAATCCCCAATGTTGGAGGTGGGGCTTGATGGGAGATGTTCGGGTCATAAGGGTGGATCCGTCATGAATGGCTTGATACAATCCTCACCATAATGACTGAATTCTCGCTCTGCAACTTCACAAGAGATCTGGTTGTTTAAAAGAGTCTGGAGCTTCCTCCTTTCTTGCTCCCACTCTCGCTATGTGACACACTGGCTACCCTTCACCTTCTGCCATGACTGGAAGCTTCCTGAGGCCCTCACCAGAAGCAGATGCTGGCACTATGCTTCTTATACAGCCTGCGGAACCGTGAGCTGAATAATCTTCTTTTCTTTATAAATTACCCAGTCTCAGGCACTGATTTATAGCAATGCAGAATGGACTAATACAATAATAGACAGAAGAGAACTGCTTATTTTCCATTGGCTGAACCTGCTTTCCTTCTATATAAAACTCCTTCTGCCATGTCTTTCCTCTCATTGTTTTAATGTTGCCAGTTATCTAGACATATGACAAAACCTTGGCCAACTGGGCTGTCTCTCCTAGACCTAGAGTGTGTGTGAGCCAAGGTTTTAATAAATAATTAGGATTTATTGGCTCTAGTGGTGAAGGGTGGTGAGAAGGCCACACAGCTATTACCAAGGTCTTCAAAAACTACCAGATACAACTCTGGACCACACATGGTTCCTTGCCTTTCCCTTCAAGGGAAATCTTTAATAAATCTTTAATATTTTAATATAAAATATAAATCTTTAATATTTCCAATGCATTATGCTTAGGTGACCCCACTGGTTTTAACTGCATTCAGCCAAAAAAAATCCATGGCCATTAAATAGTATTAAGTAAATGTAATCAAACTGATCTGGGGGAAAGTGGCTTTAGAAATTCACCAAATCCCTTTTGTTATGGTGAAAGATATCTGTGCCTAGACTTAACATGACTTGCCCAATGAATCTAGATAACCTGGAACCACAACTAACCTCAAAATTGTTTTTTTCAAATAGATCTATTTACACACTGATTTGATTTACTTTTAGCAACTGATGATATAATCATTCTTTTTTTTTATTCAGGTCCTTGAAAATTAAATGAGTTTTTTCTGATATCTCTTAATATTTTTCTAATCTTAATTTTTGCATTTCTCAGTAGTTGCACTTAACAATATTCTGAGCATTTATTTTTAAAACTCTTCTGGCTTTATCTTGACTTTTCATTTTTCCTTTGTGACTTTTCCATTGTGACCTTTAGCAAATTATTCAACCTCTTTTTGCCTTTGTTTTCCCCACTGTTGAGGATTACATGAGTTAATGTACATGAAGCGCTTAGAACAGTGTAGTGCTCATGATAAATGCTATATTAATGGCAGCTACTAATACTATTATTATTGTTATTACTGTTGTTGCAATTCAATTGTGTATAAAACACTATTTATTTTCCCTTTTGATGTTATTCTCCTCTTGCCATGTATTCTTTTAGACTACTATGTTTCTGAAAATATTCTCTACTTCCAAAAATTGAAGAAATTATTTGCAGACAGTAAGCTACATAATTCAGTTTCATACAAATAATTTGGAGAAACAGTCAAACAAAAACAAAAAAATTACTCCAAACAAAAATAATATTGTGTGATAAAAGTATGTCAAAACAAAATTGAAAGAAGTCTTTAAGGGTGGTTTATATGCAAACAACATTCATATTATGTTTTGTTTTAACTCAGAAACACTAATGCATCAGGAAATAGGAACTACAACCATCTAATCTTTGACAAAGTCGACAAAAATAAGCAATGGGCAGAGGACTTATTCAGTAAATGGTTCTGGGATAACTAGCTAGCCATATGCAAAAGAATAAAATGGGACCCCTACTTTATACCAAATATAAAAATTAACTCGAGGTGGATTAATGACATAAATTAAAGACCTAAAACTATAAAAATCCCAGAAGAAAACCTAGGAAATGCCATTCTGGACATTGGCCTTGGGAAATAATTATGACTAAGTCCTTAAAAGCATTTGCAAATAAAACAAAAATTGACAAGTGGGGCCTAATTAAACTAAAGACCTTCTGCACAGAAAAAGAAACTATCAACAGAGTAAACAGACAACCTACAGAAAAGGAGAAAGTATTTCCAAACTATGCATCCAACAAAAGTCTAATATTCAGAATTTATAAGGAACTTAAGCAAAAACCAAACAACCCCATTAAAAAGTAGGCAACGGACATGAACAGAATAGACACTTCTTAAATGAAGACATGCAAGTGGCCAAAAAACACATGAAGAAATGCTCAACATCATTAATCATTAGAGAAATGCAAATCAAAACCACAATGAGATACCATCACACACCTGTCAGAACGGCTATTAAAAAGTCAAAAATAACTGATGCTGGTGAGGCTGCAGAGTAAAGGGAATACTTATACACTGCTGGTAGAAATGTAAATTAGTGCAGCCACTATGGAAAGCTAAGTTTGGAGATTTCTCAAGGATATTAAAACAACTATCATTCAAGACAGCAATCCCATTACATATAGGGCAATCCCTATATGCCCATAGGAAAATAAATCATTCTCCCAAAAAGATACGTGCATGTAGGTATGTTCATTGCAGCACTATTCACAATAGCAAACACAGGGTGCCCATCAACAGTGAATTGAATACAGAAAATGTGGTATATATACACCATGTGGTACATATACACCATGGAATACAATAAAGCCATAACCAATGAAATCATATCCTCTGTAACAACATGGATGGAGCTGGAGGCCATCATCCTAAGTGAATTAAACCAGGAACAGAAAACCAACTACCACATGTTCTCATTTATAAGTGGGAGCTAAACACTGGGTACACATGAACATAAGGATGGAAATAATAGACACTAGTGTCGGGGGGAGAGTGGTAGAAGGACAAGGGGTGAAAAACCACCTGTTGGGTACTATGCTCACTCCCTGAGTGACAGGATCATTTGTACTCCAAACCTCAGCATCACACAATATACCCATGTAACAAACCTGCACGTGTACTCCTGAATCTAAAATAAAAGTTGAAATTATAATAAATAAATAACCACAAACTTAAAAAAATTGTAATCAAGAAAAATACTCAAATTCAATTTAAAAATCCAATTATTTGCACCGTTTTTGTTGGGCTGACTCTTCCAGGTTTGACACAGAAAACAAACCTATCAGTTTGGAACTTAACTGAAAGACTTATTCAATTTTAGTTGATTTAGAAGAGTTATGATTTTGTTAATTTAAAATAATCTATATACGAATGATGCCTTAATTTCATGACTTCAATTCTGAATTCACTTAGCTTTACATCTGCAAAAGTTCAAATAAAATTTCAACAAAAATATACAACTAAAAACAGATTATGCTAAAATAATATTAATAATAATAAAATATAAGAGAGAAAAATCATAGTTCCTTCTCAATTTGGGGATTTAAATTGTAGAGGAGGTAGCAACATTGTGATTCCTAGCCAAAAAATTGAAGGCTACATAGGCCTTAAAATAGCCAGGTATTCCATATTAATGTAATTGAAGCAGCGGTAGCTGTGTCTCCTTTCCAGGTCAGTTTGGAAGCAATCCCTCAATTCAACAGCCTAGTTTATATCATTGCTAAAAATAACAGTATAACATTTTCTCCCTAAAGTCGATTTAGAGAACAAATGTACTGTAATAATTACAGCCATTATTCGTGACAATTTTCCTGAGCTTTGAAATGAATTCAAATGTTTAGAAATAGGGATCGTCGTGTCATCCTGGAAACTGACACTTTGACTTTGGAATGCAGTATATATATACACACACACACACACATATATATATTTAAGTGGTGTTATGTTAGAATGGAGGAAAATGTAAGGAATCATTTTCTAGGCTTTACAATAATAAGAAAAGCATAGAAAAGCTACAAAATATAGGAGAAACCTACCCATTATTTCAGACCAAATCATACTGTAGTATTCATCAATGCAAACAAAAATAGATACTTGATTGCTAACTGAGGAAGCAGAAAAAAATCTCTGGAAAACATTATTATAAAAATATCATGTAAAAATCATTCAAAAAATCCTAGGATGCAATAAAAACTGCGTAAATATTGGAATTATAGGCACAAAAGTTAAAAATGCTATCGATTTACTACACTAAAATGGAAAAACAGAAACAGACATGAGTTCTTCAATATTTGCTCTAGCATAGAAATGTGCTTAATTTTTTGAAACAAATCAAAATATGTATCATGACAATAAGAATAAGAAGAGACTTTTGGATAACCTCTATGCCTTCATGTGGAAGTTCTTTGACATCTCTCATGATAAATGCCAAAACTTTTTGGTCCCAAAACACCTGCAGCATCTTTTTTTCCTGAAAAACTAAATTCTTATAAGGAGCCTACTTGTAGGGAATTTGTCAGCAATGTTATTTGACATCCTTAATAATTGTGAATTAGTGTAATCCTTCTTATTGCTTCTCTCTAGTTCATTTTCAGGCTACTGACTTTTCTCCCTTTCACTGTTTTCTAATATCACAGCAAACAGAGACCTAATCTGTATTTATGAAATATTGTTGTTGATAGAATCATTTGCCAAAACCTAGTAAATGGCTCAGCAGTCACTTGCTGGAAGTCATAATCTTTAAGAAGCAAAAAGTCCTGGATAAAAGAAAAATTTAGAATGCAAAAACCTAGTAAGAAATAAATTTTAATTAATTAGTATGGTGCTTTTTCTATAGTAGGTACTCAACAAATGCTTTTGAATTGTACCCATTTGGTTATCTCTGAGGTTTCTGTATCTGGATGTCTAACTCTCTTGCTAGACTTGTACAGTTTTTAGCTATTACTTTGTTAAATATATTTTCCATCCTTTTGGTTTTCACTTTCTGGGACACCGAAAATTTGAATATTTGATTGTTTTATGGTGTCCTACATGTCACGTAGGCTTTAACTAATATTTTTGACTTTTGAAGGCATTAGGCCCCCATATACCTTTTCTCTTCATCATGATAGGAAAACACTAGGTATCAGATAGTGATGCAAAGTCTGACCTTGCCTTTCACAGGGTCTCAAACAAATTAAGTTTTGAGGGAAATAATTGAAGTGTAAATTGATGGGGAATCTACTTTTAAAACAGATACATTAATGCCACCTAACTAGAGTGTCATGCAATCAGCTTGCCCAACTTAAAATCAAATTTCTGCCTACTGAAAGCTTCCCAAGCCTCTCTTTCGAGTTCTATGCTTTTCTCTTTTGCTGCTCAACACAAGTCAACTGTTAAAGTTCCCATTATTCATGGACAATAATATTTACATTGTATTTGAATTTTATTTAATGTTGAAAGCATTGCAATATTTTCTGAGCCACAGAAAATCTTTCTCTGTGCCATTTTGTTTTGAAATATGTCCTACTTCCTACATTGTATCAAAGCAAGTGAAGTTTCTTCAGTTTTAGTAATTTTCCTAGTGAATAAAATGAGGAAATATATGCAGTTTTGCTATAAATGATATTTTTGCATAAGCAAAATAACTAAACTTATAACAAAACAATATAAAAAAATCAACCCTTTTAGTTAAGTCAATCCCCATTTGGCCTCAGTTAAAACATTGAGTTTGGAGGTTATAAATGTAGGAGAAGAGCAAAAGGGGAAGGGATTTGTGAAACGAGTTTTGAAACCTATCAAATGCTAAAGATTAGAGTAATTAAAAAAAATTGAGTGGATTACACACTTTTAAGATTTACGTATTTCCAAGATAAAAACGAAACTAAAACTTTTGAGTAGACAATTGAGCACATCAAATAATTTCTATCTCCGATTCCAAATACATTTAAAATGCTGTATAAAGTTTTCAGACAATATTAAATAAAAATATATAGAAAGATGAACAAGAAAGGAGAATTTTCAGAGTGCTGGAAATAACAAGATAACACATAACAGAAATTGGAAGCTGTGGTGTTAATGCCTGCTTCATGATAGAAATAGAGGCCACAAGCTCCATTCCTGCTGGAAGCCAGAACATAACTCCCTGTAGAAAGCTGGAAGCCCAGACTGTTTTTTTTTGTTCCTGAGAAGAAACCCATAAATCTCTGCTAGCTAGCTGAGTGGCTTATTTGCCAATCACAGACTGCCTGCCCCATATCATAGGTGGACAAAATTATCTTTGGAATACGGGAATTCTGAGCTTGTGCCAAGCCTGTGGGTATAACCCAACAAGTGCTATCCATTTCATGTGGTAACCCTAGGCCTGAATGCTAATAAAAACATTTCTACATGTCTCAAACTACTCCCAAAGATAAGATTCTCACTCATATTACACAAGGGTGAAAATTTCTGTAGAAGGATAACTTTAGCAGAAATTGAGCTCACAGACCACAACGACAACATATTTGGAAGTCCAATGCCACAAAAGAAATTCTGCAGACCTGAAAGTTGCATTAGTATTTGTATCAATAAACAGTATGCCTCAAACAACACGTTTTCTAGATAGATTTCGATTTCACCGAAAATATCTGCTCATTTTACTTTAGTCAAAGCACATTTTATAGCATGCCTTTAATGCTCATGCATATTATACATTTACTAGCTTTGTGATTTGGGGGAAGTTACTTTTATGCTCTGTAATTCAGTTTCCTTATCTGCCAAAGGCCTTTTGTGAGGATTAAATAAATTAATGTATTTGGAGCATTTATAATAGTTTCTGGAACATGGTAACCACTCAATGCATGTTAATATTATATAATCTGTGTGGGTACGTGTCTTTGCATAAAACTTCCCATTTGACATAAAATATATATAGATAGATATGTATAATATTAACACTATCCCAAAGGACATGGCACTGGGGGTAGGAAAGAAGAAAGGGGGCTTTTAGTTCTCACTTTTTTGTCCTTTCTCAATTGCCTTAATTCTTTTCTTTCTGTCTATAAGTTTTTATTACATTATAGTAATAAATATTTTGGTTAACAATAAAAAGAAAATTACAAAACAAACAAAGAAAAACTCCTTCCACAATATGCTTTGATTCCACCATTAATTAAGGGAGGAGTGAAAGGAAGAAATGAAGGTGCTAGGGAGAGGTAAAGAGGGTGACTGGTGGGCTCCCTGGAGAAAGTGAAAATGGAAGAGAAGTCAGACAGTAAGGTGAGAGGAAAAATGAAGAGGTCAGTAGGTTCTGCAATGTTGATAACACTCTAGTCATGAGCAGGTGTTCACTAGAGCTGTTTGTTTCCATGTTCTCACTCCTGAATAGATAACTTTGGATTACTAATTAGTCATTGCATATATCTGTTCTAACTCTTTAAACCTTTAAAGTCTCAAGCTGTTTGATAGAAACAGAAAGGGGATTTTTAAGTCCCCAATATCAAACGCAGCAGAGAGGGAACATCTCAATGCCCATAGTCAAGGGATGAGTTTCTAGATGTCTCCAACAATGGCCAAAGGGGCTAGGCATCTGAATAGATCCAGGAAGTGATGGGATGTTGAAAAGGTTCAGTAGGTAAGTGATTAGAAGGAAAGTGTGTACCCATTATTTCGAGAAGGAGGTTTGCTGATCTTTGTTGGAGATGCTGATGAATCCTGTCTTAAAACTTGTCTTTTTTTCTTGCTTTTCCTGAAACTATATTGCCACCTTCACTGGCTCTTCCTTCTCAATACTTCACATATTCTCCCTGGTCTGCTAGACTTCGACTTCATAAAGCAGGCTGCCCTCAGGATTGGCTCTGGACACTCGCTCAACTCTATCTCCCTTGTTTCCCAAACTGTGATCTTTTAGTCCCACAGCTTTGAATGCTATTGCTATTGTGACAACTTGCAGATATACATAAAAATCTTTGACCTCTCTGTAGACAGCCATGTCTGTACACACAACTTCCCACTTGACATCTCCACTTGGATATCTAATAGGCATAGGCTCACCAGATTTAGCCGTATTGGGGACATATACTAAAAAAAATTTCATCAGTTATCAGAAATTCAAATTTAACTGAGCATCCTGTATTTTAATCTGGAAAACCTAAACAGTCATTTCCAACTTTATACATGTAAAATACATTTCTCAACTGTACGAAGAGATCTACTGTGCAGTATGGCGACTGCAGTCGATGACAATATACTGTATTCTTGAAAAATGCTAAGGAAGTGGATGTTAAGTGTTCTCACCACAAATACGATAACCATGTTTGGTAATGTACATGTTAGTTAGCTAGATTTAACCATTCCACAATGTACACATACTTCAATGTACACATACAAATGCATATAATTTTATATTTCCATTTTTTAAAAATAAATAAATTTGAAAAAAGAACTCTTGGCTACATGGGAGAGAAATTCAACTCAAATGTGCTCAAGCACGTGGAAGCTAATTTGGGGGACACATAACTGAAAGGCACTGGAGTAAATGTGGCTTCAGGTATGGCAATTCAGGGACTTAAAAATATCATCAAGACTTGGTTTCTCACTCTACCACTCTGCCTGGTTTGCCTCTGCATTGGCCTCATTCTCTGTCATGCTCTCTCAACATGGTAACCTCTAGACACGCCAAATTGAAATCCTACTAACTTATCAATCACAAACTTAACACCTTTAACCCCCTACAGTTTAACCCAAAGTCTCAGGGTGGCATCCAACTGGGGCAAGTATTGTCACTAAGTCAATTACTTTGGCAAAAAATTTGAAAATGCTGATTACCCAGGCATGTCTCTCATACACATATCTGGAACTGGAAATTGGAAGTAGTCTCAAAAAAAGCAAAACCAATCTGATGGAGTAGGAGGAGGGTGAATCCCCAATGAAAAATCGGTGTGCTATATTTAGATGGAAATGGAAGCTGAATGCAAAAAAATAACAGATATCTTCTACACTCCCCCAAACTACATGTGTCAGTAAGAGGCATGAATGTTTAATTACTCAAGTCAAAAATGTAGCAGTCTTTTTCATGCTTATGTTTTATTCACCCAGTAAATTAATCCATTTGCAAATGCTGTCTATTCTACTTCCAGCATTTATCTTAAATCAGTCCAATTCTCTCCTAGTCTAGGTGACCATCATCTTATTCCTGGACTCTTGCCATAATCTCCTATCTCTGGGATTTCTGCTTCCACTCCTTAAAGTCCATTCTTCTTATAGCACTATGAGAAATTTTTAAAAACATAAATTTGTGTCATCCCCTTGCTTAAAACTATACCATGGCTTCCCTTCACACTCTACGTCCCTATGTCATCTGGTTCTTGTCAAACTCTAGACACCAATTCACACACTCCTTTCACTGTACCTCCTGCTTACTACACTGCAGCCATACTGGCCTTTTTGATGTTTCTTCAACAGGTTAAGGGTATCCCCTCTTTAGAGCTTTTGGACTGGTTGATTTCCATTACTTGGAAATATTTTCCTTTTTTTGTAGCTGGCTTCTTTCATCCCTCAGTCCTCAGATTAAAGGCTACCTCATCAGAGATGCATTCCTTAGAACCCTATATATAAAAATGTCCAGTCACTATCACATCTGCCTGTATATACTGCACATACATAATGATAAGAAATTATCTTGTTTATGCAGCTTTTTACTTTTTATGATTTATCTTTATCTACCAGAACATAAGGTCGATGGTAACGTGTTTATCTTTTTCCACACTGAATCCCCAAACTAAAACCAGAGCCTGATTAAAAGCAAGTTCTCAAAAAGTATTTTCCAAGTAGTATTAGTGTAATAAATGGTGTAAGAACTATTGTTAACTGATATTTTTGCATTTTCTAGCAGGTTGACCATATATCAAAATAGGTTGAGTTATTTCCACATTAATTTGGGAAGGTGCTCTAAGAAAAAATTAAACTGACAACTCCAAAGGTGTGACATGAATTGTATTATAAAATAAAGGGAATTTTCTCCTTAAATTTTATAGTCAAATATGTGGAGTAAATCAGAACCCTGTGAATCAGTTAATATACTATTTATTCAGCAGAAGATAAATGGGAGCATAGGAGTTAGGACTACAAATTAGAGAAAATGCCACAAAATGTGTGATGTTTTATAAGTGATATTCAAAGAAGCTTTATCTGGTGATGTTGCAAACAATAAGATAAAATTGGGAAGAGATTAGATTTTGTTGCAAACTACTTTACTATCTAGTAGGGAATTATGAAATGATGCAATCTGTTACTTTCAGTAAAGTCGAAACCCTTTTGAATATGCTCTTGTATTAGGGTCATGCACAAGAGTTAAGTACTGGGCAATTAAGCTAAGGGGAATAACCTTGACATAGATTAGGAATCAGTTGAGTGTGCCCCCAATTATAAACTTCTTCTGATAAAACTGGGGTCAGTACTCAGGCAAGAAATCTTTGGTATTTAGAAGAGCATACCAGAACATGGAAACATCAAAGGAGATACTGTAGCTTCCATAACTATTTCCAGGAGAAAGGATTATATATTTTAGAATCTTAATCAGAGCTGTCCTGTATTTTGTTGAGTTCTTCCCTGTTTCTGAACAATAAGTAAGAAATCAAACAAATGACAACACAACAAAAATTGAAGTAGAGGATGCTAATATATTTGTTATCAATCAAATTAAAAATTATGACTATTAGACTTTATAAGCAAGAAGCTTTACAAAATGTGGAGAAGCAAAACACAAAAATTCTATGTGTGATAGATGGAGCTAAAATCATTTGTAATTTATCTTGATCTCATTGACTAATTCACTTATTCATCCATAGGATAAATTATATTGATTTCTAGGATTTTCTGGCACCATGCTAGGCACTGGGAAGATGATTAGAATAATGACATAATTTCTGTCCTCAAGACCATTTAGTCTATTGTAGAAGACATATATAAGCAAATAATTGCAATGAGAAAATACATATAGACTCAGAGGAGAGTTAAGGAGGCTTTTTCTGGGGATTTTGGGGGAGAGTTCAGAAAAGTTGTGCCATGTAGAGTGAGCCTGTCTTCAAAAATGTTAAGAAGTAGCAACATTATATAAAAAGAGAAACTCATGTTCAAAATCATAAAGACAAGGAAAAACATGGCATTATGCCATGCGTTGGAGAACATATATTCATTCGATCATTTGACAAATATTTACTCAACACTTACTATCTGCCAGGCACTATTGGAGGTCCCAGTGATAAAGCAGAGACTATTACAGATTTGAGGCATCGTTAGGCAGCCATCTCAGTGGGACTTGATGACACATTGAAAGTGGGAGGGGAGGCAAAAAGGCAAATGAAAGATGAGCTCACTCACAGTAGCAAGAATAGTTTTCTGGCATGAAGTAAAAATGGATCGCAGTTCTATTTAGCTTTGCTGCTAATCTCTATATGTGGTATATAAAAAAAAGCTCAATTTCTACAATTCAATCATTCTTACTATCCTTTTTAATGTCCTTTTCAGGGACATAGATGAAGCTGGAAACCATCATTCTCAGCAAACTAACACAAGAATAGAAAACCAAAGACCGCGTGTTCTCACTCATAAGTGGGAGTTGAACAATGAGAACATATGGGCACAAGGAGGGGAATATCACACACTGGGGCATGTCGGAGGGTGGGGGGCAAGGGGAGGGAGAGCATTAGGAGAAATACCTAATGTAGATGACAGGTTGACGGGTACAGCAAACCACCATGGAACATGTATACCTATGTAACAAACCTGCACATTCTGCACATGTATCCCAGAACTTAAGTATAATAAAAAATAAAAATATATAAAAAGAAAAAAATATAAATAGCATCACTCTGCTATCTTTATTTTTTTTCTAAAAATACATTGTAAATCAAATAGTATTCATTCATTCTTGTCCATTAGCCTCTCCTACTCCATTCATTAAATGGCTATGTTTGCTTTGGGATCTGACAAGTTTCTGAGCAATAATGTTTTGCCTTCATTTTCACCTATTTCAGTGGTCTTATTTCTTTTAAGTCTGTGGTTAAATTTCTTATGTCCCTTATAGCCCTAATAAATTATGATGCTATAAACATTAAAACCCCAGTTCTTAAACATAGTATCAGACACTACCATTCAACATGTGGAGATCTATGGAAGTTTTTTTACTGTTCCACAATGAAATACAGAAATTGAGACTAAATCTTTATACATTTTTATAGCAATTTGACAGAGTAATTTTATGCTTATCAAATCTAACAATGATTTAAGGATGGACCTGTAGTTTGTACGTCTCTTTTCTATTTTTTTAAACAAATTGAGTGTTATTCTATTAAAAATTATCCATCTGTGATGAATCTGAGTAATAATATTTAGAAAGTGAATGAACAAAGAGATAAAAGATACTGATCTATTGCTGCGGATAGTATGAAAAGCACTTGTATAGGACACTTTGTTGCCATCTAGAATGTGAAAATCTTTCACTCTCATTCTTCCAGAACTCTCATTAAATTCTGATTTTCTTATGGAAATACAAGTTGCACAAACTATGGCTAAATACATACTTTATATATCTGTCTTCTCTTTCCTAATTGACATTCAGCTTCAGCATGTTCTTCATGAACGTTTATTTTTCTAAAGTTACCTATTCACATACTTAAAGTAGAATATTAAAATTATTATCATTTCAGAAAAATTTATTTTGAGGGCTTGAAGCCATATTTTAGAGTGTTAATAATTATGTTAGATTGTACCAAAGAGAATACATCTTGCCTTTAACTTTGTTTTCCCATTGTGCATTTTTATCTTGTGTCAAAAAAAGGAAGAAATAAAAGAAATTAAGGTGTGAGTGTCATCAATGTTATTTTGAAGGCACAGGCTTCCTCCTATAGGCTTGCTTCCCCTCACATTTTCATGTGGGGACAAGGAAAACACACTTAGCTGAGGTTTTAAAGGGCATGCTCATCAGAGTGAGGTTGTAAGGCTTATGTGGTTTCAGGTTTAAAGCACAAGGGAAAGCTTGTCAACAGGAAGATGATGCAGAGAGAAGATGGTGCAGTGTGCATTCAGAACCTGAACAGGAATTGTTGCTTAGTCTTGCTGCGGCTTGCAGTATTCATTTCAGGTGACATCCAGTCAACATATAAGTAAACTGTGAAAATAAAAGACTAAACTGCAGATGTTAAATCCATGCAAATATCATTAGTGCCTAGTTTTAAATTCTTTGGAAATGTATCTCTCCTTTGGTTTGTCGTAAGATAGTCCCACAGCTTAGCCATTTCCAAGAAATAGCTAACAAAATGGCATGGATAAATAAAAGGCTATAGTTTGTGAATTATAAATGAAAAAATAAAAACATCAGAAAATTATTACTGAGGACAGTAATCATGAACAAGCAAATATTTAACCTTGATAAACAATTGATATTTAAATTGTTTAAATAAAGCAATTTTAACCTTTAATATATATAAGAATCACCTGGTTAAATCAATTCTCAGAGATTCTGATGCAGTAATTGTAGGGTAGATTTGGAATTCTGGATTTTTAGCAAGTGCCACAGATGGGACAGGAATGGGAAATGCCACAAGTGTAGCATCTAGGAACTAGAGTAACCTAGGTCTCCATGTTATTACAAGCTGGCCTGATGCTCACTGCTAGGCCGCATTTTTCTCTTGTTGGTCATAAACAGTCTCACAGAGCACCAGTATCAGACAAGGCCATTCTGAGACCATGCTACAGCAAGATATAAAAAGATTTTGTGCCACTCACCAAACACCAAACATCCCTTTCTGTTGGCTAATATGAGTGACTGTTGCTTTTTTGCCTATTACAGCTTTATCCCCACTATAGTTTGCCCTTCCTTTAGATGTTTTGAGATACCCAATCATAGGATTCTCCTTGCTTACTGACAACAAATGATCCAGAGTGAGTCTCCATTTCCTTAGATGTTCTTCAGGATTTCCTCACAAAACCCAAATCCAATAATAAGTCCTTTCTAACACTCTTACTGAGATGCTGCACATTCCTCATATTGTGTGATATCCCTCACTGCAACAACTAATAAACCCAATTCATTCCACTACAGTTACGTTTCTGGTGGTCTTCCGCTGGAGGACATTGCTATTTATGTAATGAATACAAACAAATGTAATATCCAATATTATTATTATGAACAAATAGGAAATGAAATATAAACAACATCACTGCACAACAAACAATAAAAAATTTTTCAGAAGTCCAAAGTTTATTTTTAAAAATAGATGTTTAGCTTCCTGACTGCAGGGACAGTGACTTTACTATTTACTTAGTGCCTTCCACTATGGGCCATGTACATAGTAAGTACTCAGGAAATATGTGCAAAAAAATAAATAAAAGGAAAAGAGTTTTCCACAAGTGATAAGTGTATTGGCAGATGCTCCCTGTGGTAGGCAGAATAATGCCCCTCCTCCCAAAGATGTTCACATCTGAATCCTCTGAACCTGTAAATATGTTACTTTACATGACAAAAGGGACTTTGCAGGTGTCATTAAGTTAAGGATCTTGAGATGGGAAGAATGTCTTATATTATCCAGGTAGGCCTAATGTAACCACAGGAGTCCTATAAGACAGAGGAAGGAACCTAAGGTAACCACAAGGATCCTATAAAAGAGAAAAAAGAATCAAAGGAGGAGATGTGCAGATGGATGTTGCTGGCTTTGAAGATGAAAGAAGGGGCCATGAATGAAGGAATGCACATCATTTATAGAAACTGGAAAAGAGGAGGAAATGGATTCTTCCCTAGACGCTCTAGAAGGAATTCAGCCATGCCAATATCTTAATTTTAGGACTTCTCACCTCCAGAAGTAATATAATATACTTAATGTTAAGCCAGTAAATTTGTGGTAATTTGTTACAGCAGTAAGAAGAAACTAACATGCCCGAAAATAGGAGAAGACACTTTTTAGACAGCATTCTGTATGCCTGTTAAGACAAATCTGCTCACTAGCTTTCTCACAGTAGGCCTGAGGGTCTTAGTTGTAAAGGTGATGAGGTCAGCCTAGGCTTCTCATATAAAGATAATATATAAAATATATTTATATATTTAATATATAATCTTTATAATAATAAAAGAGATTTAAAGTGATATTAAATAGATTTAAGAAATTAAACATCTATATGTCCTACATAATTAGCTGAACAATAAATTCAGATGTATAGTAAAATGCAGATTACATACAGATATAAATGTAGTACAGCTCTGTTTTATTTTATGTGGGTCCAAGTGAATATATACTACTACTAAAGTACACTAGAAAGTAAGCCCCCAAATTTGTATAAGCAAAACATTAGCCCTTTTAAAAGTCCACACTCCTACAAGAATTTTATTCCCCTCCAGAGGATGCCACACATCTCCTAACATTAAATCAGGGGCAATTGATACAGATATTTCCACTCTAAACCTGGTAACGTTACCTGTGTTTCTAGCTATGATTCTACTCAGTCCACCTCTCTCCCTGGGTTGTCTCCTTTCTAATAACTACAAAATCTTCAAGGCATAAATGTGGTCACTGGAGTAAAATTAGATATTTTGTAGTCTTCCAGAAGTGTGAAGACTGCCCATCTTTTTTTCCCTTTTTGCCAGAAAACAAAATCCTCATGGACAACAACTATTGAAAATAGAAACCTGAGCTGGGTACTGTGGCTCACGCCTGTAATCCCAGCACTTTGGGAGATCGAGGTGGGCAGATGACTTGAGCTCAGGAGTTCAAGACCAGCCTAGGCAGCATGACAAAACCCCGTCTCCACAAAAAATACAAAAATTAGCTGGGGCAAGGTGGTGCACGCCTGTAGTTCCAGCTACTTGAGACACTGAGGTAGGAAGATCACCTGAGCCCAAGGAAGTTGAGCCTGCAGTGAGCCGTGATCACGCCACTGCACTCTGGCCTGGGCAACAGAGTGAGACCCTGTTTAAAAAAAAATAAAGACAGAAAAGAAAAAGAAAAGAGACAGAAACCTGAGAAAAATCACTGGCACACTAGTTTTACAAATAACTTGACTCTGAATCCCAGAGGGGACTCATCTGTAATACCTCTCTATAATTCATAACTCTCCATTCAAAGCTATTGTTGAAATTCTTGAGATTACTTTAAATCTTCCCAATTAGGCATTATCCACTGACCTGCTTTGATTCCCGTGCTGATTATTATTAGGTCATGTTATATCCCCGACTTCATTGTATCAGAATTGACCTACTCCTAAGGTCTTCAGTCTTTATGTCTGTAATTTTACAAAGTTATCTATTAATTGCAGAATGTTGTTAGTATGTTTCTACTTATTCATTTCTTTTTTTAAAATTTATTTATTTATTAATTTATTATTATTATACTTTAAGTTCTAGGGTACATGTGCATAACGTGCAGGTTTGTTACATATGTATACTTGTGCCATGTTGCTGTGCTGTACCCATCAACTCGTCAGCACCCATCAACTCGTCATTACATCAGGTATAACTCCCAATGCAATCCTTCCCCCCTCCATGATAGGCCCCGGTGTGTGATGTTCCCCTTCCCGAGTCCAAGTGATCTCATTGTTCAGTTCCCACCTATGAGTGAGAACATGCGGTGTTTAGTTTTCTGTTCTTGTGATAGTTTGCTAAGAATGATGGTTTCCAGCTGCATCCATGTCCCTACAAAGGACACAAACTCATCCTTTTTTATGGCTGCATAGTATTCCATGGTGTATATGTGCCACATTTTCTTAATCCAGTCTGTCACTGATGGACATTCATTTCTATTTCTAACAGGCGAGATGCATTTAAATGCAGGCACTGTTCTTCCAGCTCGGTGCCCTCCAGTCTCTTCATCTCACTACCCCTACACACACACACACATACACACACACACCCCTAATTCCCTTCATCTATTACTTCTCTTCTAGTTTCTTTCTTCTTTCCCATCAGTCCTCAATAGTGTGATCCATCTTTGCCATAGCCTTCTTTCCCCCTTGTTATTCCATCATCCGTGACATACATTTCCAACCCTGGATAATTTAATCCTTCACCTCTCTCTACATAGGCTTATGATGTTTGCTGGAGAAGTACATTTAATTCTTTATATTGGCTCTCCCATAAATTTCTGGAACTCAAATTCACCCAGGTTCTACTCTATCCCCCAATTACAGCTTCCTTTCACTTTCAGTAAGTTACCTCCCCTATTTAAAACAATATAAGCTATCAGGCATAAAAATCCTCCCTCTTTAAACCAACCTACAAATTCTGTGTAGACACTCACTATTATCTATATCCCAACACCCACCTCAATCAGTTTCTAAACAAACTTTCAGCTTAATCTCCTTAGAGAAGTTGCTGTATCAAATATTCCTTTTTCTCTCTCCTGTATCTTTGAGTTTTCCATCTTTATTGGTTTCAACACTATTCTCACCCTCCATTTTGGGCTAGATTAAGGAAACTAACTTCCTTATACACCCTTATATATCTCTTAATTTTTCTATCATAATACTTCTTAAATGAAATTGAATTGTCTTTCTTCACAGTTAATAAATTTGGAACTGGGTCACGTGATTACTTTTCTGTTTCCCCTAAAGATTGTGAGCACTCAGAGAGTATGCCCTAGACTCTGCAACTCTGCATTCCTACTGTCTACTGCTTATTACTCTCATAAGAGTATTTATTGATGAAGTATTGAATGCATTAATTAATATATTAATTTTAACTCTGCAATAAATGCCTGCCTACTTCAAAACACCTTTTACTTTCCTCTCATTTCGTGGAAAGAATTTTACAAGTCTTTTTGTTGTTCAGGGAGGAAAAAAGACACTTTGAATTTTACTGGTCCTTGAAAGTCTTTGTGTTTTTACATTATGCAGTTAGTATACGGTGGGGTGGGGGGGCTTTATTTAAATTTTTAAGAAACAGACAAATAGGATTTTCAAATTTAATATATAATTGGTCAGACCAGTCACCTCAAAGACACATTCACATCCTGCTTGCAAAACTTCACTTTAACACACTTGAATACATTAATGTAGTTACAGTCAATCCAAAGGGGATCTAGTTTGATTTGAAAATATAAAATGAAAGAGAAAGACAGAAAGAGAGAGATATTATTGAAGGACTTATTGGTAGTACAAATTTAAGCACCACGGAGGGGAAATAAATAAATATTCTATTCCATTGACAAGATCTTTACAACTTTAAGCTGTATGAATCTGAGTATCTTAGCATAAGCAAGTAAACATTAGATATATGAAATTCCTTCATTTGGTTTCAATCAATCTACCATTTTATAATAATTTAGCTTCCCTTGTCATGTTTGAAAATTTCAGTTTCTATGACAATAATTCATTTTAAGCTAATATATTATAATTCTATTTTTATAATAATTTGGCTTCCCTTGTCATGTTTGAACATTTTAGTTTCTGTGATAATAATTCATTTTAAGCTAATATAATTCTATTTTTTATATCAGTTTTATAACTATTGTAAGTATGAATGTGTCCCCAAAGATGATGGAGCTTCTCTCAGTGTGCTAAAAAACATACATTTCTTAACCACAGCTGGCATCTGAACAATGGTGGAGCTACTAAGAAGATGAAGTCTGTTATAATATTGCTTGAATTCTTTCACCAGATGACATAAGCCTGTCTGAGTCACCTTATGTGTCATCTTATCTTGTAATCCTAGAAAATCTTGTATCAGTGACAATTCACCTGCAGCTTCATCTACTTTTTACTTTACTGGTTTTTATTATTTAACTATTCCAGGCCCATGTGTTCGTGTACATGTTTCTAAAATCCATAACATTTTGAGTTGATTCTGTGAGTTGCACAAATCAGGATCAATAGCTTTGAAAATCTAGAAATCTGATAATTGTTGAATGTCAGTAACAATAATACTAGGGCATTAAATTAAGGAAAAAACAGGCAACTAGCAATTGAATTATAATTGTCTCTTACAGGATATACTACCTTCATAAAAGTACATTAAACCATTTCCTTTTTCTTCAAATATGTTGCATTCAGGCTTCATATATTATGGTGAACATATTTACTCATTTAATTTGAGGACATACTTTTCAGCTTTAATAGACACTAGTAAACACTTTCATAAAATGGTTGAATCAATTTACAATCCCACCACCAGTGGTCAAGTATTGCAGTTGCTTTACATCCTTGCCATCCTTTAAGTTGTTTTTTTTAAAAAATTTAGTTACTATGGATACATAATAGCTGCACACTTTTATGGGGGTAAACATAAAAAGTGGTAATTTTATAAAAGCATATAATGTGTGGTGATCACATTGTGATCATAACTTGCAATGATCATAGTAACAGAGATATCCATTACCTCAAGCATTTATCATGTCTCTGTGTTAGGAAAGTTCCATTTCCGCTCTTGTAGTTATTTTGAAATATATAATACTTTATTGTTAACTATAGTTGCCCCATGGTGCTACCAAGTACTAGATCTTATTCCTTCTATCTAACTTTATTTTTGTACCCAATAACCATCTCTACTTCCCCTCTTTACATGCCCACCCTCACTACCATTACTAGCCTCTAGTAACTATCATTCTACTCTCTATCTCCATGAGTCAATTCTTTTAGCTCCCAACGTAAATGAGAACATTCGATATTTCTCTGTCTGTATCTGGCTTATTTCACTTAACATAATGTTCTCCAGTTCCATCCACGTTCTTGCAAATGACAGCATTTCTTTTTTATGACTGTATACTATTCCATTGTGTATATGTACCACATTTTCTTTATCCATTCATTTGTTGAGAGACATTTAGGTTGATTCCATATCTTGGCTATTGTAAATAGTGTTACAATAAACACGGAAGTGCAGATATCTCTTTGATATACTGATTTCCCTTCTTTTGGATATATCCCCAGAAGTATGACTGCTGGATAAAATGATAGTTCTATTTTTAGTTTTTGGAGGAATTGTCATACTATTCTCCATAGTGGTTGTGTTAATTTACATTCCTAACAGTGTATCAGAGTCCCCCTTTTCCACATCTTTGCCAGCATCCATTATTGCCTCTCTTTTTTTATGAAAGCCATTTTAACTTCATGAGGTAAGATGATATTTCATTGTAGTTTTTATTTGCATGTCTCTGATAATAAGTGATGTTGAGCATTTTTTTCGTATTACTGCTGCCCATTTTTATGTCTTCTCTTAGAAATGTCTATTCAGATCTTATGCCCATTTTCAATAGAATTATTTTTTTCTTTCGAGTTGTTTGAGTTCCTTATATATTCTGATTATTAATCCCTCTCAGAAAAGCAGTTTGCAAATATTTTCTCCCATTCTGTGTAGAGTCTGCTCATTTTATTGATTGTTTCCTTTGCTGTGCGGAAATTTTTAGCTTGATATGATCCCATTTATCCATATTGCTTTGTTTGCCTGTACTTTTGAGGTCTTTTATTTATGTTTAATATTTTTAATTGGCAAATAATAACTGTACTTATTAATGGGGTGCATAGTGATGTTTCAATATATACAATGTGTAGTGATCAGATCAGGGTAATTAACGTATCTATCATCTCAAACACTTATCATTTTTTTGTGTTGGGAATGTTCAATATCTTTCTTTTAGCTATTTGAAGCTATATCATACATTATTGTTAACTAGAGTCATCCTGCATTTGAGGTTTTACTCAAAGTTTCATTGCCCACACCAATGTCCTGGAGTGTTTACCCAATGTTTTCTTCTAGTAGTTTCATAGTTTGAGGTCTTAAATTTAAGTATTTAGTACATTTTTATTTGATTTTTGTCTATGATGAGAGATAAGGGTCTAGTTTTATTCTTTAGTATATAGTCATCCAGTTTCCCCAGCATAATTTATTGAAGAGACTGTCCTTTTCCCCAACGTATGTACATGGCATCTTTATCAAAGATTAGTTAACTGTAAATGCATGGATTTATTTCTGGATTCTCTAGTTCTCTTCCATTGGTCTATGTCTGTTTTTATGCCAGTGCCATGCTGTTTTTGTTTGTTTGTTCGTTCATTTTTTGAGACGGAGTCTCCCTCTGTCGCCCAAGTTGGAGTGCAGTGGTGCGATCTCGGCTTACTGCAACCTCTGCCTCCCAGGTTCAGGCCATTCTCCTGCCTCAGCCTCCCCAGTAGCTGCGACTACAGGCGCCCGCCACCACGCCTGGCTAATGTTTTTGTATTTTTAGCAGAGACAGGGTTTCACCATGTTAGCCAGGATGGTCTCGATCTCCTGACCTCGTGATCCGCTCGTCTCGGCCTCCCAAAGTGCTAGGATTACAGGCGTAAGCCACCGTGCCAGGTGCTGTTTTGTTTACTGTATGTTTTTAGTATAATGCGAAGTCAGGTAATAAGTGCCTCTGCCTTTGTTCTTTTTGCTCAGGATGGTTTTGGCTATTCTGGGACTTTCATAGTTACATATAAGTTTTAGGATTACTTTTTCTATTTCTGTGAAGAATGTCATTGCCATTTTGATAGGGATTGCATTGAATCTGTAGATTGCTTTGAGTAGTAAGAACATTTTAACACTCTTGATTCTTCCAAGTCATGAACATGGAATGTCTTCATTTTTTGTGTCCTCTCCAATTTTTTTCTTTCAGCATTGTTTTATATTGTAGAGATCTTTCAGTTTTTTGGTTAAGTTTATTTCTAGGTATTTTATTTTCATTTGTAGCTATTGTAAATGAGGGTAATTCCATTTAATTTCTTGGTTTATGTCTCAGATGTTTGCTGCTGGCATATAGAAATGTGACTGATTTTTGTATATTGATTTTTGGATCCCACAACTATACTGAATTTGAGGATCCGTTCTAATAGATTTTTGGTGGAGTCTTCTTACCATCATTTTGTATTGTCATTTTCCCCACATTATGGTCACTGTGCAATGGTATCACTGTGCAATGGTGTATATATACATATATATATACATATATATATATTTGAGCCAGAGTCTCATTGTGTCACCTGGGCTGGAGTACAGTGGTGCAATCTTGGCTCACTGCAACCTCCGCCTCCTGGGTTCAAGCGATTCTCATGCCTCAGCCTCCCGAGTAGCTGGGACTACAGGCATGTGCCCCCATGCCTGGCTAATTTTTGTATTTTTAGTAGAAACAGGGTTTTACCATGTTGGCCAGGCTGATCTTGAACTCCTGACCTCATATGATCCACCCGCCTCAGCATCCCAAAGTACTGGGATTACAGATATGAGCTACCACACCCTGCCTCATTATATTTTAAATTTGCATTTCACTCACGACTAATAGTACCTAGCACCTTTCTATCTGCTTATTGGCCATTTGGATATTCTCTGTGTTAGTTTGCCTTGGCTGTCATAACAAAATACCACTAACTGGGTGGTCATAGACAACATAAATTTGTTTTTCCACAGTTCTGGAGGCTACTAGTATGAGATCAGGGGTGTAAGTAGATCAGGTTCTGGTGAGGGTTTTTCTACTGGTTTATAAACGGCCACCCCCTTGCTGTGTCCTCACATGGCAGGGAGAGCAGATAGGGGTGCTTTCTAATGTCTCTTCTTGTGGATCACAGTCACCCTTTTGACCTCATTTAACCTTAATTACCTCCTTAGAGACTCTATCTCCAAATATAGTCACATTGGGGATGAGGGCCTTAACATATGAATTTGGGGAAGACATAAACATTCAGATTATAACATCCTCTTTTGTGAAGTCCCTGCAGACATATTTTATCTAATTTCCAATTCTGGTTGTCAATCCTTTCCTTGTTGATTTGTAGAAATTCTTTATGTCTGGATATGAGTCCTATATTGGATTGACATGCTGCAAATATCTTCTCCCATTTTGTGGCTTGCCTTTTCACTTTCTAAAAGTGTCTTTTTATAAATAGAAATTCTTAACTTTAATGAAAGAATTCATCAATCATTCTTTTCTTTTTGATTAGCTTTTATAATTTCTTTAAGGAAACTATTGCCTACTCAAAACTATGATAATATTCTTTTATAATATCTTCTAGGAACACTATTGTTTTAACTTTGACTTTTATGATTACGACACACCTGTAATTTATTTTGTGTATGAAGAGAGGAGAGAGATTTCATTTTTCCCCCATCTCGCACAGAATTAATCCAATACTATTGAAAAGAACATCTTTTCTCCACTGTACTGCAGTGTCACTTTCATCTTAAATAAGGTAATCATGTAAGTGTGGGCCTGTTCCTGGATTCTTTATTCCATTCAATTGATCTGTTTGTTTACCCCTGAGCTAACATTATACTTTTAATTATTGATTTTTAAAAATATCTAGTGGCATAAAATCCTCAACCTTGTTCTTCTTCAAGCTTGCCTTGACTCTTTTTGGCTCCATATATTTTAATGTACATTTTAAAACCAGCTTGTCAATGTCCACAAACAAAATCTAGCTGCAATTGGGATTGCACTGAATTTATAGGTCAATTTGGGAGAGAACTGCAATATATTAGCAATAGCATGTCATAATCCATTAACATTGTATGTAACATCCTATTCTCTGTGTCTCACCTGGGCATTTGCGCAGCTTGGAGTTTAGCAAATGCTTCAAAAGAGGAAAATGAACACAGAATACAGAGTTCACTTTTCAGCATTTTCCTCCTTTCCTGCATCTTGTACGCTAATGTTTGACTTTTTGGTAGTCCTGAGTTCTAATTATTTTCTTCCCAGGGTAGTAAGACTACCACAAACTCTAAGTTGCTGCTTCTTTTTAGGCTCAATGTCTACAGTAAGAGTACTTATCTTCCCCAAAGGGAAACGAATAGGGAATGTAGGACTCCCCTAAATGTATTGTCTTTCCCTTCAAGATCACTGTCCTTCAATTATTGGCCACTATTATTGTTCTCTGATGTCTTATATTATTGTGTGTCTGTGTGTGTGTGTGTGTGTGTGTGTGTGTGTGTGTGCACGCGTGCGTTTGTGTTTTGTCTATCTTGCCCCATTATACCTGGAAGAGGAAGTTCTGATATTTAATTTTTAAGTTTTTTTTTTTCAAAATTATGGTCTTCATGACCTTCCTTATTCCCCTGCATCAATCTTCAATATAGCTTTGTTAACAACAAAAATTGAGTGTCAACCTGTTGCACATGTTGTGAAAAATGCAAGAAAGGATGAGCCATGATTAAGGGAAAAAGCAAGTTAGGAAGCCCTAGAGAAGCATGAAAAGTCATTAATGTCAAAATCAAAGTTGATGGAAAGATTTTTTGAGCAAGAGGTGACAAATATCAAGTAGGAAATGTAGCCACTTCCTTCTAAACTAGAGTTTGTATGAAATAATCAAATATTATGTAGTTACACAAGATGAGGACTTGAGCAATTGGAGACATTTGGTTTGAATCATATCCTCTCTAGAGTAAAGCCCAGCTACTCAATCTCTCTCATATGGACAGTAGTCTGGTTTTAAATTTTCCTTATTCAATGTCTTCTAAATTACTGATATAGTATTGTATCTCCTGAACGGCCAAAAATGTGAAGCTAATTTTAATTAAATTGCTTTATTTTTTTCAGAAACATTTGCCTGATCCGCCTATTCCCTGGTCTCCTGTGGTGTTTAGAGTCCATTTCACTCCGAATTTCTAAAAGTCAGAACCATTTCTTACAAGATCTGAGAACTACTTATGGAGCCCTAGTATAAATAAATACATGCCAAAACACCTTCATTTACTGGGTATTTCCTGTATGACACATTTTTTACAATCATTATTTCATTTAGTCCTCATAAAATAGATAATCTTAATGCAGCATTATCCCCATTTGACATGTGAAGAAACTAAGGTTTAGTGAGATAATAGCTATTCCAAAATGATAAAATGGACAGAGCTAGGGTTTATGAAAAGCACTGTCTGATTTTGGAATTTTCAGGTACATAATATTTGATTGATTTCCTGTCAATTACATCTGTCACTGAAATTTAGGTTAGGCACCCAGTTATTTTCAGGCCTTTACTGAATTAAGGTAATGGAACATACATCCGTATTTTATACAAAATTATTTTCTTCCCGAAAAACTCCATGTATAGATTATTTTAGAGAGAGATGATGCAAATGCTTTCAAAAGTACATGTATTCTAAAATAGATTCAGGCAATTTGACAGGATGGAACTGTCAGAAACTAATTATTATTATTTTTATTTGTACGCCATCTGAAAAACAACCATCAGGTTTATTCACACAAGAAACTGAATAAATTTACTTAGGAGAAAATATAAATGGGAGAGCTTGTTATTGTACAAAGAATGGATTATATTGCCATAATGGGCTATTTTTCTCTATTAGGAATTGCCAAATGCAGTTCCATATAGCTTCAATATGCCAATAACCTGCTGTGTGACAGTGTAAATCATATAAACTCACTCTGCCTCAGCTTTATCAACTAAAAACTAGAGGATTAGTCTAGATTATCTGTAAGGTCCCTTATAGTATAAAAAAATTACCTATTGCTTTATATATTTATATTTTCATATATCAGACTAATACACATAGAGAAATGCCCTTTGTGTGTGTGTACGTACAATTTCACCCACAGTACAGTATTCCACAGGCAGTATGATCCAAGTGTGAGATTTATTTTTCATTGTTTATAGAAAAGCTGCATCAATAAGGAGCTCATCAATAAATTGGAAAGACAGGTTAAGTCTTCAAAAAGTAGATATTAGCTAATGTTTATGGAATAGCTGAAATATAGCTTTACATCATATAACACAGATAAGACTTGGTCTAGTGATCTCATAACCTAAATGCTTAATACAAGACTCTCCTAATCCAGCCAGGCAATTTCAGATGTCTTATAATCAAAGCCAAGAAACATTAGATGTTTTAATAGCCTTACGAATTTAATAGCCTTAGGAATGTCTATAATTACCCATGTTAGCAGCCAAGATGCCTCTCAGCCAGAGACAGTCAGCCTTTAATAGCCAGCAAGCCACTTTGAATAGGGTTGAAAATACTTTTAAACCTTTTGGGGTTATTAGGGATAATTAAAAGTGGTTGAAAGTGTATATCATTTATCAAAGCACTAAAAGATGTGCCATAAGAAATATATCTCAACATTAGCAAATGCAATTAATATACTTCTTACATTAAGATATAATCAAACAAACTAACCTAAAAAACTAAATAAATATACTATTTTCAGGTTTTATTATATATAACCTATATTATTAAGGTTAATTGACATAATGTAAATAAAACAAAGGTGTGTACATAAACATATGGACATATGTATACACATGTTAAATATAAATATATATGCACACAAAATGAAAGAATATATATACACGTGTATATATATAGCTTATTTCCCAAAGTTCAGACCTTCAGAGCCACTGTCTTAACCTTTGACATGTCATAATATTAAGTCAATATTGTGTATTGTATATGAGGGGACTTCAAACATTTCATGAAAAATTGGAATGAAAAGATAAAAATTTTAAAAACTTTATTTTTCAACATAAGCTCCATCAAGTTCAAGACACTTTTACAAACAACAGTATTTAGTCCAACCCTGGAAATTTAACCATATCAATACAGTCTTTTTTACATTACAAACTGAAGAAAAGTGGGTACCCTTTGAAGATTTGTTAAAATTAGGAAGCAAAACGAAATCAGAAGGAGACAAATCAGAACTGTAAGTTGGATGTCTAATGATTTTCCATTGAAATTCTTGCAAAATTGCCCTTGTTTTATGAGAGGAATAAGTAGGAGCATTGTCATGGGAGAGAAAGACTCCCTGGTGAAGCTTTCCTGGGGAGTTTTTCTGTTACTACTTTGGCTAATTTTCTCAAAACTCTTATAATAAGCAGACATTATCATTCTTTGACCTTTCAGAAAGTCAACAATCAAAAATTGCTTGAGCATCCCCCCAAAACTGTAGCTATGACCTTTGTTCTTGACCTCTGCTTTTGCTTTGACTGGACCACTTCCACCTGTTAGTCATTAGTGTTAGCTATTGTTCCACCAGTAGCCATTGCTGTGATTGTGCTTTGCCTTTAGGATCATAGTGATAAAGTCATGTTTCATCTCCTGTTACAATTCTATGAAGCAATACTTCAGGATCTTGATTCAATTTGTTTAAAATTTCCATTGAAAGCTCTGCCCTTGACTGCAGTTGATCTGGGTGCAACAGTTTTAGCACCCAGAGCATGGAAAGTTTGCTCAACTTTAATTTTTCGGTCAGAATGGTGTAATCTGAACCAACTGAGATGTCTATGATGTCAGTTATTGTTTCTGCTGTTAATCGTTGGTACTCTTCAGTTACGGTACAAACAGGATTAATTTTTCCTCACAAATTGACATCTGCCAAGCTGATGGTGTGCTGCTACAGGCTTCAACTTAAACATTGTCTTGTCCCTTCTTTAAAACAAGTTATCCATTTGTAAACTGCTGATTTCTTTGGGGACACTTTTAACATAAACTTTTCATGGTGAATGATTTCACTATTCTTATACCCAAGATTCACCATGAATTTGATGTTTGTTTTTTGCTTCAATTCTAGCAGAATTCATGTTCTGATAGAATGTATCCTTCTTAATGCCTCAAACTAGATCTTGTTCAGACATGTTATAAAAATTTAGTACATTGATTTTGGTGCCAAAAATTTTGAAATCCACACATATTTTTTCATAACATGCATTTTCCATAAATTTTTAGAAAACCCCTCATAAATATATGTACATATACATATATATTTATGAAGGGTCTATATACATACATATATATGTATGCATATGTATATAAAATAGTCATTTTACTTGCGTAATTTCCAGTTGAAGAGCTAAAACGCTTATGAAGTAAAGTTTCTAAAAATGTTATAGCAATCGTGGCTGGACAATTTTGAAAGTAAGTGCCACTATTTCACTTTGACCTAGATTCACAATGAAAGCCTTCCCTGCATTGAGTCACTGTCAATTATTGTGATGACTTTAGTGCTCCTCACTGGTTTAATCATGGGAAAAATTATTCTGTACAAAATACTAATAAATCCACACATCTACAGTGAACTCACAAAGGTGCCAAGAACATACATTGGGGAAAGGACAACCTCTTCAATAAATGGTGCTGGGAAAACTGGATATCCATATACAGAAGAATGAAACTAGACCCCTTTCTCTCACCATATACAAAAATTAAACCAAGATAGGCTAAAGACGTACATCTAAAACCTGAAACTATGAAACTGTAAAAGAAAACATTGAGGAAGCGCTGTCTGGGCAAAGATTTCTTGAGTAAGACCTCAAAAGTACAGGCAACAAAAGCAGAAATGGACAAACAGGACCACATTAAGTTAAAAAGCTTCTGCACAGCAAAGGAAGCCATAAAAAAAGTGATTAGACAACATGTAGAATGAGAGAAAAGATTTGCAAACTCGCCATCTGACAAGATCAATAACCAGCATATATAAGGAGCTCAAACAACTCAATAGGAAGAAAACAAATAATCTAATTTAAAAATAGGCAAAAAGATCTGAACAGACATTTCTGAAAAGAAGACATATAAATGGCCAAGAAGTATGTATATCAAAAAAAGTTCAATATTATTAATCATCAAAAAATGAAAATAAAAACTACAATGAGATATCATATTATCCCAGTTAAAATGACTTTCATTCAAAAGACAGGCAATAACGGATGCTGGCAGGGATGTGGAGGAAGAGTACTCTGATACACTGTTGGTAGGAATATAAATTAGTAGAGCCACTATGGAAAGCAGAGTGGAGGTTTCTCAAAAAACTAAAAATAGAACTACCAAATGATCCAGCAATACCTCTGCTAGGTATGTATTCAAAGGAAGAAAATCAGTATAACAAAGAGATATCTTCACTCCCATGTTTATTGCAGCACTACTCCTAATAGCCAAGATTCGAAGTCAACTTAAGTATCCACCAACATTGGACTGGATAAGAAACTATGGTACATATACAAAATGGAATGTTATTCAGCCATAAAAAGAAGGGAATCTTGTCATTTGCAACAACATGAATGGAACTAGAGGACATTATGTTGAGTGAAATAAGCTAGACACACTTCACATGTTTTCACTCATTTGTGGGAACTAAAAATTAAAACAACTGAATTCATGGAGACAGAGAGTAGAATGATGGTTACCAGAGACTGGGAGGGGTGGGGAGGGAGTGGGGATGGTTAAATGGTACAAAAATATAGTCAGAAAGAACGAATAAGATCTAGTATTTCATAGCACAGCAGGGTGACTACAGTCAACAACAACCTGTGTATTTTAAAATAACCAAAACAGTAGAATTAGAATGTTCCTAAAACTGATAAATGATAAATGCTTAAGGTGATGGATACCCCAATTACTCTGATTTGATTATTGCACATTGTACACCTATGTCAAAATATCACATATATCCAGTAAATATATACACCTATTTCATACCCATAACAATTAAAAATTCCTTTTTTAAAAAAACTTGAACATCACAAGGTTAAGTTGCATGCCATAACCTACAGCTCCTAGATAAACAAAGAAGTGTGACTTCGATATATTAATCTTTAACTTGCAATTGGCTGCAATTTGCAAATAGTTATAAATAAAGAGGAATCTCAGGCTGTCTGCAAACACATTTAACATACATATAGAAGCTAAAGAAAATCACCTGCTTACTAAATAATTTTAAACTTACATGAAAAATCATTTGTATGGTGATGAGCAGTTCCATAATTAATAAACCGAAACAGGGTTAACTTACCTCTTCTTATTGTTGCATTGTCAAAAAGACATTTATTTGGTTCTCTTCCTCATGATTTTCCTAGAACTAAAATAAACAACTAGATGACAGTAGGTTCTTTTTTGAATTTTTATTTTTTTCTTTTAATTTTTATGGATACATAATAGTTACACATATTTATGGGATATGTGTGATATTTTAATATAAGAATATAGTGCGACAATCAAATCTGGTTTGTTGGGATATCCATCACCTCAAAAATTTATCATTACTTTATTTGTTGAACATTTCAAATCTACTTCTGCAGTTGTTTTAAAATACACAACAAATTATTGTTAAATATCATCACCCTATTGTGCTACCAAACACTAGATCTTATTCCTTCTAATTATATTTTTGTACCAATATATCATTCTCTCTTTATTCCCATGCACCACCCTCCCCTCTTTCTAGCCTCTAGTAGCCATCATTCTACTTTCTGTCTCCAGGAGTTCAGTTGTTTTAGCTTCCACATATGAGTGAGAACATGTGACATTATCTTTCTGTGCTTGGCTTATTTCACTTAACAGTATGTACTCCTGTTCTATCCGTATTGTTGCAAATGACAGTATTTCCTTCTTTTATATAACTGAATATTATTCCATTGTGCATATGTCTTCTTTACCACATCTTCTTTATCCAATCATTCATTGATTGATTTAGGTTGATTCCATATCTTGGCTATTGTGAATAATGCTGCAACAAACATGGGAGTGCAGATATCTCTTAGATACACTGACTTTATTTTCCTTTGGTTATATACTCAATGGGATTCTTGGATCATATGGTAGTTCTCTTTTTAGTTTTTAGAGGAATCTCCATTCTGTTTTCCATAGTGGCTATACTAATATACATTCCCACCAACAGTGTACAAGGGTTCCCATCTCTCCACATCATCACCAGCATCTGTTATTGCCTTTCTAACTGCAGTGAGATGATATCTCATTGTAGTTTTGACTTGCATTTCCCTGATGATTAGTGATGTTGAGCCTTTTTCCATACACTTAATGTCCATTTGTATGTCTTCTTTTGAGTAATGTGTATTCAGAGTTTCTGCCCATTTTTAATTGGATTATTTCTTTTTTGCTACTAAGTTGTTTCAGTTCCTTATATATTCTGGTTATTAATCTCTTGTCAGTTTGATACTTTGCAACTTTTTCTTCTATTTTGTAGATTGCCTCTTCACTCTGTTTATTGCTTCCCTTGGTGTGCAGAAACTCTGTAGGCTGATGTGGCCCCATTTGTCCATTTTTGCTTTTGTTGCCTATCCTTTTGAGATCTTACTTAAGAATTGTTACCACATCAATGTGCTGGAGTGTTTTCCCAAAGTTTTCTTCCAGTAGTTTCATAGTTTCAGGTTTTAGATATAAGTTTTTAACCAATTTTTATTTGATTTTTGTATATAGTGAGAGATAGAGGTCTAATTTTATTCTTCTGTATATGGATATCCAGTTTTGCCAATACCATTTATTGAAGAGACTGTCCTTTCTCCAGTGTATGTTCTGGGTGCATTTGTCAAAGATGAGTTGACTAAATGCATGGGTTACTTCTGGGTTCTCTATTCTGTTCCACTGGTCCATATGTCTGTTTTTATGTCAGTAGCATGCTGTTTTGTTTACTAGAGCTTTATAGTATAATTTAAAGTCAGGTAATGCAATGCTTCCAATTTTGTTCTTTTTGCTCAGGATAGCCTTCGCTATCCTGGGTCTTTTGGGGTTCCAAATAAATTTTATATATTTTTTCTATTTCTGTGAAGAATATCATTGGTATATTGATAGGAATTGCATTGATTCTGTTGGTTGCTTTGGATAGTATAGACATTTTTACAATATTGATTGTTTCGATCCATGAACATAGAATATCTTTCCTTTTTTGTATTGACTTCAATTTCTTTCATCAGAGATGAAAAATAAGACATTACAACTGATATTGCAGAAAGTCAAAGGATCATTAGTGGAAATTATAAGCAACTACATGCCAATAAATTGGAAAATCTAGAAGAAATGGATAAATTCCTAGATACATATAACCTACCAAGACTGAACTGTGAAGAAATCCAAAACATTAATGGACCAATAACAAGTAAAGAGACCGAAGCTGTAATAAAAGTCTCCCAGTAAAGAAAAGCCCAGGACCTGATATCGTCACTGCTGAATTTAAGAACTAATACGAATCCTACTCAAATTGTTCTTAATAACAGAGGAGGAGGGAATACTTCCAAATTCATTCTATGAGCCCAGTATTACCTGGATATTAAAACCAGACAAAGACACATCAAAAAAAGAGAAAACTACAGGCTAATATTTCTAATAAATATTTATGCAAAAATCCTCAACAAAATAGTAGCAAATCGAATTCAACAATCCATTAAAAGACAATTTATCATATCCAAGTGGGATTTATCTCTGGGATGCAAGAATGGTTCAAAATATACAAATAAATCATTGTGATGCATTGTATCAACAGAATGAAGGACAAAAACCATATGATCATTTCAATTGATGCTGCAAAAGCATTTAATAAAATTCAACATCCCTTCACGACAAAAACCCTCAAAAACCTGGGTATATAAGGAACATATCTCAACATAATAAAAGGCATATATGACAGACTAAAAGCTAGTATCATACTGAGTGGGGGAAAACTTAAATCCTTTACTCTAAGATCTGGAGCATGAGAAGGATGCCCACTTTCACCACTGTTATTTAACCTGGTATGAGAAGTCTTAGCTAGAGCAATCTGACAAGAGAAAGATATAAAGGGCATCCAAATTGGAAAGGAAGAAGTAAAATTATCTTTGTTTGCAGATGATATGCTCTTATATTTGGAAAAGCCTAAATATTCCACAAGAAAACTATTAGAATTAATAAACAAATTCAGTAAACTTGCAGGATGCAAAATCAACATACAAAAATTAGTAGGGTTGATATATGCTAACAGTGAATGATGCGAAAAAAATAAAAAGTTATCCCATTTACAATAGCCACAAATAAATTTAAATACCTAGGAATTAATGCAACCAAAGTGAAACATCCCTGTGATGAAAACTATAAAATACGATGAAAGCAACTGAAGAGGAACCAAAACAAGGAAATATATTTAACATTCATAAATTAGAAGAATCAATATTGTTAAAATGTCCATACTATCCAAAGCAATCTATAGATTCAATGCAATCCCTATCAAAATACCAATGACATTTTTCACAGAAATAGAAAAAACAATCCTAAGATTTCTATGGAGTCACAAAAGGCCCAGAATAGCCAAAGCTATCCTGAGGAAAAGAAAAACTGGAGGAATCACATTACCTGAGTTCAACTTATACTACAGCAAAACAGCATGGTACACTCATAAAAATAGACACAGACCAGTGGAACAGAATAGAGAATGTATAAACAAATCCACATGCCTACAGTGAACTCATTTTTGACAAAGGTACCAAGAACATACACTGGGGGAAAAGATAGTCTCTCCAATAAATGTTGCTGGGAAAACTAGATATCCAGATGTAGAGGAATAAAACTAGACCCCTATCTCTCACCATATACAAAATTCAAATAAAAATGGATTAAATACTTAATATATAACCCAAAACTATGAAACTACTACATGAAAACATCAAGGAAGCTCTCCAAGACTTTGGTCTGGGCAAAAATTTCTTGAGTAATATCACAAGAGCACAGGCAACCAAAGCAAAATGGACAAATGGGATCATATCAAGTTAAAAAGCTTTACACAGCCAAGGAAACAATCAACAAAGTGAAGAGATAACCCACAGAATGTAAGAAAATATTTGCAAACTATCCATCTGATGAAGGATTAATAACAAGAATATATACAGAGCTCAAATAACTTTATAGAAAAAATTCTGTTAATCCAATCAAAAATAGGTAAACAATTTGAATAGACATTCCTCAAAAGAAGACATGCAGATGGCAAACAGGCATACGAAAAGGTGCCCAACATCACTGATCATCAGAGAAATGCAAATCAAAGCTATAATGAGGAATCATCTCATCCCAGTTAAAATGGCTTTTATCCAAAAGACAAGTAATAAAAAATGCTGGCGAGGATGTGGAGAAAAAAGAACACTTGTATACTGTTTGTGGGAATGTAAATCAATATGACCACAATGAAGAACAGTTAGGAGGATCCTCAGAAAAACAAAAATAGAGCTAGTATATGACCAAGCCATCCCACTGCTGGGTATATACCCAAAAAAAGGAAATTAGTACATCAAAATGAGGTCTGCACTCTATGTTTGTTGCAGCACTGTTCACAATAGCCAAGATCTGGAATTAACCTGAGTGTCCACCGACAGATAAATGGATAAAGAAAATGTGGTATTTATAAACAATGGAGTACTATTCAGCCATAACAAATAATGAGATCTTTTCATTTGCAACAACATGGATGGAATTGGAGGTCCTTATGTTAAGTGAAATAAGGCCGGCACAGAAAGACAAACATCACACATTCTCACTTATTTATGGGATCTAAAAATCAAAACAATTGAACTCAGGGAAATAGAAAGCAGAAGGATGGTTACCATAGGCTGGGAATGGCAGTGGGGGTACAGGGCAGGGAAGGTGGGATGGTTAATGGGTACAAAAAAAATAAAAAGAATGAATAAGACCTAGTATTTGACAGCACAACAGGGGAACTATAGTCAATAATAATTTAATTGCACATTAAAAAATAATTAAAAGAGTATAATTGGATTTTTTGTAACTCAAAGGACAAATGCTGGAGGGAATGGATATTGCATTTTCCAGGATGTGATTATTATGCATTGTACACCCATACCAAAATATCTCATGTACCCCATAAGTACACAGACGTAATATGTACCCACAAAAGTTAAAAATAAAAAAAATTTTACAAAGTTAGCAGGTCAATCATGTATGGGAATCAGAATTTACCTAAATTGTGTCTTTTAAGGGGCACTGGGAATGGCATCCTCCTTACAATCTAATGTATAGAAAGCCTTCATTCAGCAAAGACTTGGAATCAACCCAAATGTCCATCAGTGACAGATTGGATTAAGAAAATGTGGCACATATACACCATGGAATACTATGCAGCCATAAAAAAGGATGAGTTTGTGTCCTTTGTAGGGACATGGATGCAGCTGGAAACCATCATTCTTAGCAAACTATCACAAGAACAGAAAACCAAACACCGCATGTTCTCACTCATAGGTGGGAACTGAACAATGAGATCACTTGGACTCGGGAAGGGGAACATCACACACCGGGGCCTATCATGGGGAGGGGGGAGGGGGGAAGGATTGCATTGGGAGTTATACCTGATGTAAATGATGAGTTGGTGGGTGCAGCACACCAACATGGCACAAGTATACATATGTAACAAACCTGCACGTTATGCACATGTATCCTAGAACTTAAAGTATAAAAAAAAAAAAAAAAAAAAGAAAGCCTTCATTCATTGTTGCCTCACAGCCCCAAAATTCACCAAAGGGTTTCATGTTTTCATATGCAAATATTTAGAAGAGGTGCATAAGCTGTTACCTTCTTAAAGTCTATGTGTTTGATTTCTTCATTGCCCTAACACTTGTCAGAGATCTACAGCACTGAGGAACAGAATGAGAGACAAAGGGCAAAAATAGGACAATGGGGAGTAGATGATTATTCTTGGAAATACTCACCAAAAAAAGCTTATTTAGAACTCTCTTTTGGGAGTTGTGTTTCTCACATTCAGTGGCTTCAGTGAGGCAGCCTTTGGCTATTAAGCATCCTGTCCCAGCTCTATTGAAAGAAAGGAATCCATCATGCAGGAAAAGCACATGTGAGTTACACATGTCTTCCAGATAACACTCATCTCAGAAGATAATATTTTTATTTGCCTGCAGCCAGAATGTTTTGTAACCTTTGCAAATGAAAAACACCATACTCAGGACAGGCAGAGTAAAAGGGCATTAGCATCCTAATAGCAAAAGCATCGTGCGTGCGCGCGCGCGCGCGCATGTGTGTGTGCGTGTGTGTGTGTGTCTAGGAGCAAAGAGAAAAAATATCCAGAACCAAAGAAATACAATAGCGAATATTTTAAGGCCATGTTGTGAGGTGCCACTCAGATGCCCCCTGCAAGACTGAGTCAGGACTAAGGCAATCATTCCCCATGCTATTGGGACTATTACCTGATGACAGCTTATAGCAGAGACTCCCCCCAGGATTCGTCCTCAGCCAACGGGGAAATGCGTCACCTAAGGTTATAGACAGAGCATCCAATGACTGATCTATTCAGGGGTAAAAGACCCAGTCACTTGCATCTTTTAGCTGAAAACACTAAACACTGAAGAGCCCTTCCAGCTCCCCAGCCCTCCAAGGGTGACGAGGCTTCTCTTTACTGCAGTTTAACTTATCCCTCTGCTTCTTGAGGCTATGCTCACTCTATCACAGATTTTGACCCTGAGGGCAATCACCAGTCAATATCCTGCCAGCAAAACTCCATCTCAGAATTAATTTCCAGGAAATGTAGCCTAAAACATATAGTTTGAACATTACTATAGCCACCAATGTTAAGATACTGGTATGCACGGAACAACAGATAGCTATGTGGATTAGGATCTGGGACTGGACTCTAAAAGAGAACTCAGCCTGAGGGAGGAGAGAACCAGACAAGTCACTTGATCCAGTAACGACTTTATAGTTGTCAGGGGAGAGGGGCAATTCTAAGTATTACCCACTCTCCTGTCTCTTCATTTGAAGCTGAAAGCACAACACTAGTGCATTTTTGGAGGCTAAGATACTTGACAGACATGGCCATTCCTCATGGATACACTGATATATGGTAGAGGACAGAAGGACAAAAGAGAGCAGAAATATATCGTGGGCACTATACAGTAGAACAGCAAACATTTTTATGAGAACATGTGAGACACTCCCTTGAGACTCCAAGAAACTCTGGGGCATTGAGGATTTGTAAGTGGAGGAAATTTCTGCTTTAACAGATTGGCTCAAAAGCCAGGAAGTAACCAGGTTAGAATAGACTGGCTTGGAATAGAGGAGACCACTTGAGTAAGAGAACAAGTTGATTGCATGGTCAATCAAAGAAAACGGATCTAGGCAAAGATAAAAATGATACTTTTGAGGATTAACATAATTTTAGTTTACCATACAAGCTCAAACTGCACATTCTCTCATGTATATATGTATTAGAGACAAAGAGAGAACGAGAGACAGAGAGAGAGAAAGGCAGTCAATTTGTTCATATTGTGCATGAAGTTCTCTACTGAACAGTGGAGGGAGACAGAATAGCAGAGTGGTGAAGAGTGTGAACTCTGAGGCCACACTTACAGGGTGTGAATCTCAACTCTGCTACTTACTAGTGGTTCTTGTTGAATAGTTGAATACGGTTGCTTTGTGGACAAAATGAGTCAAAACTCACAAGTACTCAGAATGTTGAACTTACATGATAAGCATAGGAAGGTCTTGCTCTCCAGCTGTGGGTAGTGTGGTCAGCAGGCTGCCTCCATCTGGCGGCTCCTTCAGGGTCAGCCTCAGCTGCTGGGAGCTGCCTTGTCAGAGGACCATTCTCTTCTCAGAGCAGCCTGTATCCGGTGACTGAATCAGGCATGGGCGTAAAGGCCCTGCCATTTCAGACAGAGTGGGACATTCTGATGGGCATCTCGTTCCAGAAGCCCTGGCTGGTTTGGCCAATGCTTTTATCAGCCGAGCGTTTACAGATAGCTTCTCTTTCTGTCCAGCCCTGCCTTCTCCCTTTTCTTTCTTTCTTTTTTTTCTTTGCTTTTCTTTTCCTTTTTTTCTTTCTTTTTTTTCTTTCTTTCTTTTTTTTTTTTTAGACAGTCTCACTCTGTTCCCCAAGCTGGAGTGCAGTGGCATGATCTTGGCTCACTGCAGCCTCCACCTCCTGGGTTCAAGCGATTCTCCGGCCTCAGCTACCCAAGTAGCTGGGATTACAGGCATGCGCCACCACGCCTGGCTAATTTTTGTATTTTTAGTAGAGACGAAGTTTCACCATGTTGACCAAGCTGGTCTCGAACTCCTGACATCAAGTAATCCACCCACCTCAGCCTCCCAAAGTGCTGGGATTACAAGCATGAGCCACTGCACCCAGCTTTCCCCTTTCCTTTTACAGGTATTAATTTCTAATAAACATCTTGCCCCTCAAACTCTGACTCTGTTTCAGGAGAATCCAGCCAGCAGTGTGTAAGCCTGTATCAAACAAATTGATCAATTTATATTTATATGGATGTCCTTTATAAGCCTAATGTCAATTCAAGGAATTGTATTATTATATAAAATATTCATAAACTGTGTTAATAGTGGCAAGTATCTAAAGAATGCCAGATGAAGACATATTTGTAGTTTTACAAGAGGATAATAACACATTGAAATAAATATCAAGTACTATTAGAATACTGGCTATTAAAAACTTGCAACTTTTTATTTGGAAGCCTTCTAGTACCATTACTATTACACCAAATTATTTACTCATTAATTCAGTGGAGCAATAACTACTGAATATGATGTGCCAGCCCCTGTGACAGACATTGCAGATAATAAAGCTGAGATGAGCCTTGCTATTATGAAGTTTATGGTCTAGCAGGGAAGAAAAATATTGAAAAAACAATTAAATAGATAAATATATAATGTAATGCTATCCAGGAAAGGTACTGAACACTATAAAAGCACATAGCAAGTGTAAGCTTACTAAATCCGTAGAGACAAAGTATGCACTTAAGCTGAGATGTACAGGATGAGCAGGTGATAGCCATAAACAACAGATAGGAAATAGTGTCTTGGGTACTGAGTTGGAAGAGTTTTTACAAAACATTCCTTCTTTCTTAGCATCCCAGTGGAACATGTGCTCCATTAAAAATAATGAGTAATCAAGAAAAAAAAAACAAAAAAAAATGGAAAACTTGGGGACAAAGTAAACTGGAGATCCAAAACACAAAACAGGCAGCGGGACTATTGAAGATGATGGTGAAAAATGATCCCTGGATGACAGTTATGTGCCAGGAATATATGTAGGTCTCAGTCAGGATTTCTCAACCTTGACTCTATTGACATTTTAGGTCAAAGAATTATTTGCTTAGAGGGGCTATCCTGTGCATTGTAGGATGTTTAGCAGCATTCCTGGCTTGAACTCATTAGATGCCAGTAGCATCACCCCCAAGTTGTAATAACAAAAAGTAATATATCCAGACATTGCCAAACGTCCCCTTGGCAGCAACCCCTGCCCCCCAAGCCCAAATTTAGAACCACTAGTATAGATGTAACATGCATGAATCATCACCCAACCCTTTTTTTGACAAACACATGAACATTAAACCACTAAACTCTGTAACTGTGAATAGTTTTATTTGTATAAACTATTTAATTTAATTTTTGAAAAAAATTTAAAAATTCAGCATTATTTAAATAATTTTGATTTAATACTTTGATACCCATTAGTAATTGTATTATGTTTTTTAAATTTGATACACAATTTTGACTTCTATAATAAAATACTTCTCTAAAAACATGTGAAGACAATTTTAGTTTTGTATTTTAAAAATGTAATTAATTTTACAGCAAGTAAATCAAATTTTGTATATTATGAATGCAATTATATTTAAATATTATTTTTAATCCTTTGGCTTAAGGTTATCAGAGACAAATTATGTGAATGTAAAGATTATGAAAACATAAATGATTTTGCTGAAAGAAATGACAGGAAGAAAAAATAAATGTTATGGATTCATAGAGAATTGTGATTCAATTTATATAGAGACTCCAAACATGCAAACTTAAATAGTATGTATTGGGAATTCAATATGTATGTTAAACCTCTATAAAAAGGCGAGATATGACAAATATTAAATTCATGTTAGTGCTTGCTTATGAAGCTAAACAAAAGGAAATGGTAGGAGGGACTTCCCTACAGAGATTACAAATTTAATTGTAATGTTTTATTTTTTCAAATATGAATGAATAAATGGATGTTCACATTATCACTAATCTTGAAAACTTATAAATTGTGTTTAATATATATTGAACTACTTAATATATAACAATAGTATATGTTAACAAATTTACAGATATTAAATGTTTATAAACTAATATTTATATTCAACATTAGTTTTAATATTATAAATTAGTAACTATCAATATACAGTTTTAATTATGATACATACATATTAACATTTCCAAAGTATCTCATATTTTATATTAAAGGCATAAGAAAATACACATTTAATGAAATATGAAGTTTAATTTACATTAAATATTTAATTTTTATAAATATTATTTGATATATGCTTAATATTTAATAAAAACTTGAAAGGCAGATGGTACAAATATAAACCAATGGGAACTCCAGGGGAAATTTTCTATAAAATTATTACCTCAATTATAAAACAAACTATAATATTCCATTAGTTGAAACAATTGATAATATATGAGAAAATAAATCCATTTTCTCTTGATACTAGAAACATCCTTTTGAATTATGAAAGTTCACTCTAAAGAGAGAAACGGGATATTTCATTTTGTTGGAGAAAGTTCAGAAGACTTTACAATGATTGTATCACATAACATAGATGTTAAACCCTTGCCAACACAGACGTGAAATGTCCATACTATCCAAAGGAACATACAGATTCAATGCAATCTCTACTACAATACCAATGACATTTTTCACAGAAATAGAAAAAAAAAAAAAAAAAGCCAGGCATGGTGGTTCATGCCTGTAATCTCAGCACTTTGGGAGGCCGAGGTGGGCAGATCACTTGAGGTCAGGAGTTCGAGATCAGCTTGGTCCAACATGATGGAACCCCATCTCTACCAACAATATAAAAAATTAGCCAGATGTGGTGGCACACGCTTGTAATCCCAGCTACTCAGGAGGCTAAGGCAGGAGAGTCCCTTGAATCTGGGAAGCAGAGGCTTCCGTGAGCTGAGATCATGCCACTGCACTCCAGCCAGGGTGACGGAGTGAGATGCTGTCTCAAAAACAAAAACAAAAACAAAAACAAAAAAATCCAGAAACAGAAAAAAAAAATCTTAAAATTATTATGGAACCACAAAAAACCCTGGATAGCCAAAGATATCCTGGGGAAAAAGAACAAAGCTGGAGGCATCATACTACATGATTTCAAATCATACTACAAAGCTATAGTAAACAAAACAGTGTGGCAGTGGCATAAAAACAGACACACATACCAGTGGAACCGAATAGAGAGCCAAGAAATAAATCCATGCATTTACACGTGGATTTTCAACAAAGGTGCCAAGAAAATGCAATAGGAAAGGACAATCTCTGTAATAAATGATGCTGGGACACTGGATATCCACATGGAGAAGAATGAAATTAGACCCTTATCTCACTCCATATACAAAAATCAAGTCAATAGGTATTAAACATTTAAACTTAAGACCAAATCTATGAAACTAATACAAGAAAACAAGAAAACAAACTCAATAACATTGTTCTGGGCAATGATTTTTTTTCTAAATATAACCCCAGAAGCATGGGCAAAAAAATGGAAATAGACAAAAGGGATTACATCAAATTAAAAAGTTTCTGCACAGTAAAGGAAACTATCAACAGAGTGAAGGGACAACCTACAGAATGGGAGACAATATTTTCAAACCATATATATGATAAGGGTTTAATATCCAAAATATATAAAAAAATAACTCAATAGAAAGAAAACAGATGACACAAGTAAAAAATGGGCAAAAGACCTGAATAGAGCTTTCTCAAAAAAAGACATACAAACGGCCAACAGGTATATGGAAAATGCTCAACACCACTAGCCATCAGAAGATGCAAATTAAAACTACAATGACATATCATCTCACCCCAACTGAAATGGCTACTATTAAAAAGACAAAAAATAACAGATGTTGGTGAAGACACAGAGAAAAGGAAACTCTTATACATTGTTGGTGGGAATGTAAATTAGTACAACCATTATGGAAGACAGTATGGAGATTTCCCAAAAAAACTAATAATAGAACTACCAAATGACCCAGCAATCCCACTGCTGGGTATATATCCCAAGTAAAAGAAATCAGTATGTCAAAGAGATGCCAGCACATGCATGTTTATCACAGCACTATTCATAATAGCAAAGATAGGGAATCAACCTATATGGCCATCAATAGAGGAATAAACTTAACAAATGTGGTATATATACACAACAGAACACTATTGGGTCATAAAAGAGGATAAAATCATGTGATTTGTAGAAACATGAATGAAACAGGAGATCAATATGTTAAGTGAAATAAGCCAGACAAATACCATATGTTCTCACTCATACATAGGAACTAAAAAATCTTGATCTCATGGACATAGAGAATAAAATCATAGATATCAGAGGCTGGGAAGGGTGTGAGGATGGGGACGGGGACGAAGAGAGGTTGGATAATGTATACAAACATAGTTAGAAATAAGTTACAATGCTTTGTAGCGGACTACGGTGGCTATACTTAGTAACAACATTTTGTGTATCTCAAAGTAATGAGAAGAGAGGACTTGAAATAATACCAACTCATAGAAATAATAAATACTCAAGGTGATGCATACCCCAAATACCCTGGCGTGATTATTGTACATTCTATGCATGTAATGAACACTCACATGTACCCCATGAATATGTAATGATGGGACCCCGAGAGGATACTACAGTGGAGAGGGGGAACAGGAAACAGTGGAAAAAACAGAGGTGTGAAATTTAAGATGAGAACTGAAATGTTACAATTGTACTGATCCAAATGGGAATTTTAATTGACATTAATCAGAGTAATTTCACTGAAATTGTTGGGACAAGACAATTGTTGAAATATGAATGATAGATAAGGAAACCATGTCAGCAGGCATAGGACAGTAAAACAAAACCATTTTACTAGCTAATAGGAAGAATCCAGAAGAAATTGTAAGGCTATATTAAAAAGATAATAGTTAAACATAAGGTTGCTGAGAAAATGGGAGGTCACAGAATTAAAGCAGGACTGGTAAATCTAAATTAGATTCTGTAAATAATTTGCTGTCAACTTTTACTGCATTCCATGGCCTCCACCCTGATTATCTATTTCAAAATACATGGTTTTGGTTATAAGATAGGCCAGCAAGACAGCACGAGAGCACAGCTGAGTTAGGTAAATCTGTTATCTCTGTTGGAAATTTATTCAAAGTACATATTGTATGAGATGATGAACTAGTTACACCTGGCACATATTTGGCACTCAATGAATGTCTAAAGAACATATTAATGGATGTCATTTTGGTGAAAGGTTAGAAGTGTCAGTTTGGTATTTCATAGAAACTTTCATTTAACCCATTAAGAACTGTTGGGTTATTGTTCCCTGAGTCTGTTTCATGCCTTCAACATTTACTGGCTAAATGTCACAGGCTATTTCTGTTTTCCTCATGTCCTTTCTTGCATGCCAACATGATGCAGTATTTTGGCACATTTGCTAACTTAAATCTTCTGTCTCTAATTGTAAGCCAGAATCAATGAAAGAAGCATGAGTAAAAGAAAGAACATTAAATTCGTTTGGAATTCTTCATTTGAATAATGGACCAGATTCAACTACTGCAGTATAGTATCATGAAACTGCCACAAAGATTTATGGTGATTCTGAGGACAGCTTATTACCTCTTAAAATTTGGCCACCAAGCCAAAAAGACTAAACCTCTGTTCTCAAGGTTGTGATTAAAGAAGGGAATCCTACTCAAATCACTTTTTTTCTTCCAGAGAGGAATCAATTAACAGGCTGTGCTTTTTTATATATTCACTTTTAATTTGGCAAATCTTCAGTTTATATGCTCAAGTTTAACCTGGTTAAGAGTTAGAATAAAGTATATTTAATATCCTTCAAAGTACAGCATATGTATTAGGCATCACTTGAATCAAAACCAACACAATAATTTTATGGCTTTAACATTTTCCAGAGATGTCCAATAGTTTTAACTATCCAATACATTATGTATACTCAGGAAACATAACTCTACAGCTAACTGATGACATTGAAGATCAGGAAGTAGAATGCTTAAAGGTCCTTTATGTATTTTGCTTCATTTAACCACAATATCTCCTTAAAATTCAGTACCAAAATTTCTCCACTATTTTATGTTCAAAATTTGAAACTCACAAAAATACAGAACTTGGTCGCTTCCTAAAGAAGCAAAGCCATAAATATTAGGCAAGTTAGATACAACTGCTTTTATGGCTCCCCAATATTATCTTTTCAAATACACAGCAACTTAAAGATTATTTTTCTTTGATTCAAAAGTAAATAGGCAGAGAATGGTGATTCCCTCCCTGGACTACATGTTTATTTAAAAAAATAAACAAGTCACAGGCCAGTAGTTATGTTCTATAGCTTGCTGAATGAGTTTTCCTTACGATGATAAAATACAACCATTGACTCCACCAGTTGGCAGTCTGCCATGACAACTGACAGCAGCCCTGATTGTAGTAACAGAGAAACTTATATGTGCTGTTGCATGAAATCTGTTGTCCTGCAGAATGCCAGTCATGCACATCACCTTCCTGGCACAGGCTAGCAGCCATCTTAGGCCTTAAGAGCAATTGCCTCTGTTCCTAAGCTTAAAACCATAGTCAAAACACTTAAGTATTATTGGCTTTTAATCACCCAAAACACTGAAAAATTGCATATATATAAATGACATATTGAACATATATTTATATTTCATTAAAGCCAAAAGTTTTTCCCAATTAGAATACTAACAATTGACTGTGAAACTGAGGGGAAAGAGTATAGAAATTTTGGTGTGTATTGATTGCGTTTGTTTTGCTTTATCACCAAATACTGAACTTCATTACCAATTGTCTGTTACCTTGTATAAAAAATGGTGACTGTACTTTCTTCCTGAACATATTACAAGTTCTGCGAGAGGGTTAAAGCAATTTTACATTTACTAAAATAATAAAAAATTAGCCAAAAAGAAAGACACAAGGTAAAGAGGGAAGCCAAAAGTCTCAATGTGCAAACACATTTAAATTAGTATAATTTAAGGCAAGATAAAAAAGACACGTTACACAATTTTAGGAATAGGAAGCATGTAGTGAGTCTTTTAAATCAATAAAGAATACACATATAAAACTGTAGGAAAAAGTACCACTTCCATCTTTATTTTGTTGCTAATTGTAAAGTAGATATTAAAATTTTTTGAGTTAAAAATCTTATGATCATTATAATTTGTTCAATCTACATAAATCGGGCTAACACCCATGTAAAGTATTACTTTAGAAAATGTAGAGTTCTTCATAGGAAGTAAAAGACAGAAGCTCTATCTTCTATGAGCTAATAATAGAATAAGATAAATGATATATAAACTACTCTCTATCTCATCAGTTATATAAATACATAGATGCATATATGCTCTTATATATTTATATCTAAATGTATATATTTACAAATATATTCATACGTAAATATAAATTCAAATTCATTCATGCATACCTACCCATATGTATATAGAAATATAAATTCAAATAAAATATAATATTAACAAAGTTTCTAGTTTAGCATAATATTAAACAGATTTCATTTCTTGCTCTTTCATTAATTAAATATGTTTTCTACCACTACTGAAGTCAGAGCTGGCATTAAGAATGAAATACGATACCAATCATTTTATTAATTCTTAAAAATACTCAAATAATAAAAGAAGAAGATATAGAAATGGCCAATAAGTATGGGAAAAGGTGCACAACATCACTAATTATCAAGGTAACACAAATCACAACTACAATAAGATATCACCTCACACTTGTTAGGTGGCAATTATCAAAAACACAAGGGATAGCAAGTGTTGTCAAGGGTATGAATAAAAGATATTTCTATTTTTAATTTTCTGAGGAACTTCTATACTGTTTTTCATAATGGCTGTACCAATTTACATTCCCACCAGCAGTTCCTTTTTCTCCACACCCTTGCCAACATTTGTTTTCTCTTGTCATTTTGATAATAGCCATCTTAATGGGTGTAAAGTGATATCTCATCGTGGTTTTCATTAGCATTTTTCTGATATTTAATGATGTTGAGCACCTTTTCACATACCTATTAGCCATTTGTGTATCTTTTAATCACAGAAAACTCAAACTGAAAACAAGCACTTGAATCATTTTTCCATCTCACCAGAACCTATCCACTTAATTTTTCAGGAAAAGATCAAGTTCTAGTTCCCTTTCCATTTCTATAGCAATGAAGAAAGGGCAAAATGTATATAACTGGTACATTTTTGGGACTCTACTATTGCTAGATGAAAAATGCTGTTTTAAGCATTTCCCAGACCATAATTTATAAAATTGAAGACTCACATTATATATTTTTTTTAAATTTTATAAAACAAATGATGAGGGTTTGACTTTCCCATTTATTGATGTTCTTGCTTACTCATCATCCCAGACAGTATGTACAGTTCTGAAGTAAACTAATATTTTAAAATGAAAAGGTCTACTGCTCTGATGCTATTTCCATTCTCCTTCCCTTCTCGTCAGAGTTTATTTTGCAGACCCATTATTTACGTTCTTTGTCTGTTTGAATTGTGACAAGTTTCCAATGATTCATTCTTAATCAATAACCAGGGAGATGAAATTTGGATCTATCAATAAAAAAAGGACTTGCTACCTTTAGTTAAAGAAGGAAATAATGGTTCACTGAAAAATGTGTCTTGCTAATGCTGACTCACACAATAGGACCCCATTATGTAAATAGAATTATGAAAGATTTCTGTTTTGCATGTCTTTGAAGGGAGGAAAATGAGTGCTTTTTTAAAAAGCTAGTGGAATAATCATCATGTTCGACATAATGAAAATTTTCATCTGAGCTATAAACAGCAAAATGAGGACACATACATTAGAATGCCTTTGTAGTAAAATATATGCTATGAACTCAGAAGAAAAAGCCAGAAAAGGGAATCCATGGAAGTTTAAGAGACTAGGCTTGGGAGATGTAGAAATAAGCACATATTAAAGATGTCTAAATAAATATAAATCATTTTATAAAAACATCAAATGTTAGGCTATGTATTTGGAGCTGTGTTATACTTCTGCACTTAAAATGTTATATATTCCTTTGCATAACACTCAAGTTAGAAATTTTTGTAAATAAGTTAAGGGATCTAAGAATGGACTTCAAGAGCTGTGGGAACCTCCTGAAATTATAGTGTACCATCTGCCTGGAATTTAGTAGAATTATATAGGATGTTGGTAGTGATGGGAATATATGAAAATTTGAAATTTAGATTCAAGTCAGGTTGTAGGGGGTTGGAGGTGGTTCTTGAGCATTAGGAAAAAGAACTATACAAACTTTACAAATAATATTGGTAGCTAATATAAATTAACTGTTTATTATTTCACAGCATTTATTTGAACTAATGCAACTGATTTTCATGCAATCTAATGATGCAGGCACTATTACTGTATCCAATTTATAGATAAGTAAACTGAAACACAAGAAGGTTAAGTAATTTATTCAAGTTCACAGCTAGTGAGTGCTAGATTCTACCAGGTGATGGCAAAAAAGGAACAGGATTTCCTAAAGTAGATTCAGAAGAAAACAGAGGTCCGTTTCTGTTTTTTCACCATTTTCTCAGGATCAGACCACAGGTTATAGTCACATATAATTTTTTTTGTTAAAAAGAAAATGGCACCAAGATAACAGAGTATTTTGGGCAAGGGTGAATAACTTACATTTATTGAACATCTGTTATGTGTCAAATATACATGCTGTCTAATTAAATCATTAAAATGGCACTGCATATTGGGTGTTAACCCCATGTTTTAAATATGAGAAGACTGAAACCAAGAAAAGATCAGTAACTTCCAAGGTCACAAGCAAATGAGGGGCAGACCTAGAATTCAAATACAGTTCTAATTGACTCTAAAACCTGTCTTTTTTCAAAAGTAACATGCTGCTGCCCAGAGAGAGACAAAGCAGATTTACTTGGTGTATTAAAAATAATCCAATTCGAAAATAATCACCTTGCACAATTATGAAAGAAAATCACAGCAAGAAGAAAAAATTAAAACAACACTACAAGATTTGGTTAATAAGATGGTTATAATTAACAACTATTATCAAAAGACAATTTTTCAGACACTAATTCCACTCAATGCTAGGCTATGCATTGTGTTTAGATTCCAGCTGGTGATATAACTGACTTTTTCTAGCTGAAGCACAGAAATAGTTTTAGTAATTTTAAACATTCCTTTCTTGCCTATAACTGAATATATCTCCAGGAAAGATATCAGTCCATAGTATGCATATTTTAAGTATAGTGGATGATGGGATGATGATAAGGCCTTTAATTTCTAGAGTTTTGTACATTTGTGTGCTTGAAAAATGCATTCTGCTATTTTGTTTTATGACTTGATTAACTATAGGGTATTTAGGGACACTGGTAAACTCTCTTCTGTTTATGACTTCAACATAAGATGCATAAAATGCCAGTTATGAGTAAGCTTTACCTTCTATTTTTGTAAAAAAATTGCTTATCAAATTAGTTGTTTCAAAGATTAAGAATTTATAATAAGTGCAGTAACATTCAACCAATTCATTTAAAACCTTAGTTTGAATCACCCTTATTATATTACATTATTTAAATCCAGAAAGAACATATACATTTCTTATATGCTATGGCATTTCTCTCTTTTTACAGTTTTATACAATCCTTTGGAAATTGAAGTAGGTCCTAGAATAAAATAATTTCTACTTTAATTAATTGGATAAAATGAAATGTAGGCACACAAATCTTTGTACATAATACAGTCTACCATCATTTGCTAATCAATTTTTAAAATGATCTAAAATTCACATACATTTTATAGATATTATTATATAGGATATAACAGAATCTATGTGTCCCACATTGCTTGCTGTAGATCAATTTGTGAGTGAATTATGATTTTCTATATATTTGCATTATAAAATTGGAGAAAAACATATTTGATAAGACTTGAAACAGTAGACACAATAAAGTTAAATTTGAAATTTCAAGGGAGTATAAAAAGGTCACATGTTGAAAGAAGATAATATTCAAATAAATATTAGATACTACTATTGTCATTGTACTAATTTTATGAGCAATACAATATCTGTTAAGTGAGGAGTAACTGTTTAGATTCAAGAAAATCAGGAGTCTTAGTGTGGTGGTTTTAAAATACAAATTCTTTGACTCTTCCCTTCAAAAAGTAGAATCTAATTCCTCCTCCTTAATGTGGAGTAGTCTTCAGTGATCACTTCTAAAATACAGCATGTAGTGGAAGTGATACTATGTGACTTCCAATGCTAGGTTATATAAAGCATAAATATATCTGGCTGTCTTTCTCTTGGATAGCTCATTCTTGGAGAAGCCAGCTTCCATATTGTGAGAACATTCAAGCAGCTCTGTGGAGGGAAAATAAGTTCCCCTGCTAACAGCCAGCACCAAGTTGGCAGTCACATGAGCAAGCCACATTAGAAGCAGATCTTCTAGCCCTATTAATCTTTCAGAGACTGCAGTCATACAAAGATGTGAGTGCAGCTATCCAGTCTGGGGAAGCATGAATGTGAAGGCTGAAAAAGGCAACATGTCTTAGCATTTAAGGAATGTGGAAGAAATCTAAAGATGGTCAATATAACTAGAGCATAATGAAAAGAGGGTGAGTAGAAAGAGGAACTAGATCATGAGGTAAGCTGCTGAGTGGAAATTCAGTCATTTTTCACTTTGAGGTACCCAGTGTTCATCGCAGTTCTAATATGTCTCAAAAAAAAGAGCACAGCTTGTATCAGAAAAACTACAGAAACAGCAATTTCTACTTATTTAGAGCATTTCTGGAAAGCACATTCACATTGTACTTGCTTGACATTTAATCAGATTTTTAGATTGGCAAAAATGATAGGTTGAAGTTGCTCACTGTAAGTCATAACACCTCATTTGATAGCTTGCTGAATAATAGATGAAAGTATTATATCCATTTCAATTTATTCTTTCAATTCATGTCCACGAGTACCAACTAAAATATGATTGCCTTTACATGCAAAAAAGTATAACCTCTGTAATATTATCAGAATTTTATTGCATTTTTTAAAGATATGAACTCAATAACCCCTTATATTTTTCTTTCTCTATCATTTATTTATGGAGAAAAAAATCATAATTTTAGCACTCAAAGATATATTCAGGTTTAAAATGGAGCGTATATTCATGATTTTAATACAAATAAAAATCTCTCCATTTGCATTCTCATTTTAAATCAGAGATGCTAGAACATTAAAGACATTGATTCTTTGGCTATTATTAAAAAGGAAAAAAAATAACAGATGTTGGCAGGGCTGCAGAGTAAAGGGTACACTTATATACTGTTGGTGGGAATGTAAATTAGTTCAGCCACTGTGGAATGCAGTCTGGAGATTTCTCAAAGAACTAAAAATTGAACTACCAGTCAACATAGCAATTCCATTACTGGGTATATACCCAAAGGAAAATAAATCATTCCATCAAAAAGACACATGCACCTGTATGTTCAATGCAGCACTATTCATAATAACAAAACATGGAATCAACCTAAGTGCCCATCGAAGGTGGATTGGATTTTAAAAATGGTATATATACATCATGGAACACTATGCATGTTCTTTTTACCATAAAAAGAACAAAATAATGTCCTTTGCAGCAACATGGACGCAACTGGAGGCTATTATACTGAGCGAACTAACGCAGGCACAGAAAACCAAATATCGCATGTTCTCACTTTCAAGTGGGAGCTAAACACTGAGTACACCCTGGGTACACCTGGACACAAATATGGGAACAACAGACACTGGGGACTACAATATGAGGGAGGGAGGGAGAGGAACAAGGGTTGAAAAACTACCTTTTGGGTACTATGCTCACTACCTCCGTGATGGCTTCAATCATACCTCAAATTTCAGCATCACACAATATGCTCATGTAACAAACCTACACATGTACTACTGTATCTAAAATAAAAGTTTTTTAAAACGGATATCGATTCTAATCCTACTTTACATATAGGCCCCAATTCTACTTTCTTAAAACAGGGCAGATTGGGGGAAGAGAATCCTTCACCTCCAGGTATGTTAGCAAATCTACATGAGTCATGTCATGAAGTCTTACATGCAATCATATTCAAGATACATTTTAATTGCGATGCTAAGCTGCCTATTGTGGGAAAAGCCTCAGAAATAAGGGAGATAAGTGTTACCCTAAATTCAGCCCAGAAAGAATCACAGCAGGGATATATAAAACTACTTCAAATATTAGTATAGCTCTTGGTTTTGATTAAACATGTTACATATATATATCTAATATGTTGATATAACTTAATACCTTAGGTCAAGCTCTGTATATTTATTTATAATTAATAAATAAATAAATAAGATAATCAGATTTAATAAATAAATCAGATCATCCTTATGTTATAATCAAAAAGATGTTTTCAGGGACTTCAGCTGCCATCTTTGGAATATGATCCCTTTGGGTAGATAGGCTTTCATATATATAGATTTTTTCTTATATATATTTATATTTCATATAAATATTTCATATATATGGCCAGGCGTGGTGGCTCATGCCTGTAATCCCAGCACTTTGGGAGGCCGAGGTGGGCAGGTCATGAGGTCAAGCGATCGAGACCATCCTGGCCAACATGGTGAAACCCCGTCTCTACTAAAAATACACAAAAAATTAGCTGGGCTTGGTGGTACGTGCCTGTAGTCCCAGTTACTCGGGAGGCTGAGGCAGGAGAATCGCTTGAACCCGGGAGGTGGAGGTTGCAGTGAGTCGAGATTGTGCCACTGCACTCCAGTTTGGCAACAGAGAAACTCTGTCTCAAAAAAAAATTCATATATATATATATTTATGGGGCTTGACTGAAGGTATTAAGTTACATTAAAAGTGGTTTAGGTTGGGGTTCATTGCCAATGAAAATAAAGAAGAGTTGAAGTAGGAAATGTGTGTGGAACTCAGCCAAGCACTGTCTAGGGAACAGTGAGTCTTAATCATAAATATTATTATGGTACTACTATGAGGATGAGTGTTTAATCTACCTTATGGTTAATGAATTCATCCTAAGATGAATGTGTCTTCTCTCATCATCCCATGCTTCCTTAGCAGTGTTTCAGTTATGGTTCAGCTTCTCACTATAGATCTACCTAAGGAAAGAAAAGATATTGGTCATATCAACTTACACGCACTACTGCATATGAACTCTAGTCTATAGATTAAAACAGATTGATAATTTTTACTTTAAATTTCACAAATTTTGATTATAACTTTGCACACAGTTATCACTAAGCTTAATGAATACAAATCTGATTTTCAGTGACAAACCTGTTCGTGTTGTGTTCTTGAAATCAATTATCTGAGCTACCAGACCTGCAGACCTGAGTCTACACAACAATAGATTATCCAAAACAGTGTCCCCCAGTGATCCCTTTGGGTGGATGGGATTTCATCATTTTTTACACATCTACATTGCTTTGTCTCACTTTTGAGTTTATAAAGAATCATTTAAGAAACCAGTCTCAAAGGATCTCCTTTAGGTTTCTTTCTCATTGGTGCTCCGACTCCCCTCTAAACACATTCTCTTCCCCCACTGTCAATAAAGCAACTCTGAAAGTTTCAAAAGGTTAGGAATTTTCTGCTTATTTTGGAAATTTTAGGGTGATGTACACCTCAACGTGTTCTTCAATCATTTTGCTACATTGATCAGCTCAATCTTATGTTATACTTATAATCAAAAAGATGTTTTCAGGGACTTTGGCCATATATTGTATTAAAATAAACATTATTATATAAAATTTCATACCATGAGCCATGGATTATTTTAGATAAATAATCCTGTTTTAAAACTGTTTATCTTTTCAAGATTCCAGAATTAAATTCTGTAGCACAATGAGGTTTTTTTTAGCATAATGGAGATTAATATTGAATGTAAATAATCCAATGTTTTCAATGTCCATTTCCCCACCTCTAAATAATAAAGCATTTTTCATTTAAATATAAATAATTCTATTAAAAATTCCTCTTGGTGCTTACAACAAGGAAAAGAAATCTCTCCTCTTGCCTTCGTGCATTTCCTTTAGGTAATAAAACTCCTAAAATACTTCAGATGAAATTTAGAACTTGGTTGCTATAGCTTGCATTTTCTCATATAATATTCTCATTGATCTGAAAGTTCTTTTATTTGTTGGTCTGTCTTATTGTATGTGTGTGGTTTTTTTCAGTTATTTGAATGATTTTTTTTCTACGTGTATTTATTGTAACCTTCCTCAAAACACTTTCAGAAAGTAGAAAACAAACTATAATCATTTTCTGCCTTAGGACAAATATAAGATAGTATGTTTCATCACCTATATATATTTAAGGTGTGCTACATGATATACCCTATTAATTACTGTTTTAACATTATTTTACATATATATTATAAAAACATGGTCACTTTTTTTCCTTTTAGAGGCTGTTAGGATGTAAGTTATGGATTCCTTCCATTTAAACTACCATAACTGAATTGTGGTCTATTGTTTTCTCTTCTCCAAGTGGACTTCATACTCATTAGCTATGTCCTATAAGATATTTTGCTAGATCTGACATGGGGGAGACATTTATTAAACTAATGAAAATAAAATTTCACAGACAACCTTGAAATGCCAAATATCTGCTAACAGAAAGTCCACCAGCAAACAAATACATAAGAAAAACAGGGATGGTTATGTGAAGATACTAGGCAGCTAAGTGTAACAAAGTAAAGGGCTTGATTATCATGGTAATGATCTGATCACAGCACCTTGGCAGTGGAAACTGTGTTTTATGATCAAGAAACTGAATCTCCAGCCAAATCTTGGTTATCAGAAAACAGCTGCAGAATGGAGAAAACATTTTATTTATATCTGAAATAATCCCCAGCCTTCTGATGACACATTAACCTGATATTTATCATAAGCTAAGCTGAGAGTATATGAACTAAGAAAGGATTCTCTAACTTGTCTACAGGATAGGGATCATTTCCTTTCCCTGAAAGCTGGAGATGAAATCCTGTGTGTGTGGGAGGTAATGAAATCTCATTGGATTCTGAACAGAACAGAGAGGATTTAGTGATCTTCATTTAAGCTCTTGATCCATCAGGTTTTGCCAGCCAACCGAAGAGAAGATTAAATGGCAAAAGACACTGATTTAGAGATCTACCAAGTTAAGGTTTTGGGAACTTGCCCTAATTGGCCCAATACCTAAAGTTTGAACCCTGGAGTTACACAAAGATTAAACATGACCCCAAAGATTGTGTTAGTCCTTCAGTCACATAAGGATGCATGTATTGGTAAATATGATAGTTCTGAACTATACTATGTAGTAATACATTAAGAACTCTGATTTTGTATCAAATTACATTGGCCCAAATCATAACTCTACTTGTTTCATCTGGACAACCAGCTCAACTAAGAAGGATAAAAGAAAGGGAGATGGCATTTACTGAGTATCCACTACATGTTAGCATTGTTGCTATTACTTTTCAGATACTCTACTTACTTTAAAACTCAGACTGTCTCTAAGTGGACAGTACTATTGATTCAAGACAATAGTGGTAACTGAAAGTGCATGGAAATGAAGTAAATTACCTATGCTCTGTTTTATCCTACCTGTACCCACTTCCAACCTAAATTTTACCCAGATATCTAAAGTCATCACATAACATTCTTACTCCTCTCCACCAAACAAATTAAAGAATATGTGCAAACTACATAAGCATGTGTAGGGTTTTAATTAGCATTGCACTATATTTATAAAATGGTTTAAAATTTGGAATCTTTTTAATAGTGGATCTATCCAGTAATAAAAGAAGTCACTCTAGGTTTATTTTTAATGTTCTGCTGTAGCGTTCAAAAGATTTTGGTAGCAAAATAAGCTATAAATTTAACATTTAAATTTTAATTACCCAACTTTCTGAATACTCCCATAATTCTTTAAATGTTTGGTTTTTGTCTGTTTTGTGGAATTTTTTATGTATAGAGCCATATCACGTACAAATGAAGATGTATTTGTAACCTTTTCAGTATTTATTACTCTTATTTTTCCTTGTTTGTTTTTGCTAACATTTCCAAAATGTACATAAATAATAATATTTTAGATAGCTCTCTCTTTCTCCAAATTTAATAGAAATGCTTCTGGTCTTTTATCATTTAGTGTGTGTACATATATGTGTGTGTACACACGTGTATGTTAAGTTGAAGAAAACACACATTTATTGAGGATTAAGGAGATATCTTTATGTTCCTCTTTTAGTAAAAAATTTTATTATTAGGAATGAATAAAGTTTATCAAATGCATTATCAACTTCTATCAAAATTACCTTATAATTATTTTGATATAATGAAATTCTCATATTAACCATTCTTGTAGTTGTAGTGTAAATACAAGTTTGTCTTAAACCTATACTCTTTTAATGTAATTCTGGATTATATTGTCTAATATTTTATATGGAATTTATATGTAGCCATAAAGAAGCAATATTCAGGTGTTTTTGTTTGAATAATATAACTGTATTGTAGCTTCATATAAACATCTTTTATGTTTTTCTGCATTCTTTATGATTTGAAGGGTTAATGCCATAAAATATATTCCCAATAATTTGAATGAAATGATATGAAAAACAACAGTATAGGTTTCGACAGAGTAGTTCCTTTGACCACAATCTCTAATTCTTCCAGAGTTAAATGCTTTATTGTGGCTTTTTAACTGTACTTGAGTCAAATTCAGGATTTTATATAACACTGGAAAAGCTATTAGCGTAGAGTTACAGAAAATAATCTCCTATAATCCTTCCATTTTTGCATGAATTTGTTATTTTCCACTTTCTCATATCTAATTTTGCTTAACTATTTATCAAAATACTACCTTTTAGATTTATCTGTCAATTGCTCTTCTCTCTTTTCTTTTTATTTCTTACTTCCTTAAAAAAAAAACCAGTTTTAGCTTATTTCATTTTATTTCTAGATTTCTTTATTTTTGTCATAATGTATCAACCAGAGAAGCAGAACCAGTAGGGTAGCTATGTATAGGATAGGCATGTGTAAGATAAGTATACATAAGAGATATAGACATAGATATATTAGAGAGCGAGATTGATCTTATACAAAGAAAATGATTGTGTTGGCTGGCTAAGGAAGTCCAATATCTGTAAGGAAGGAAGTTAGGAAGGAATTATCATAAACATGTTGGGGCCGGGTGCAGTGGCTCACGCCTATAATCCCAGCACTTTGGGAGGCCGAGGCAGGTGGATCACGAGGTCAGGAGTTCAAGATGAACCTGGCTAACACAGTGAAACCCCGTCTCTACAAAAAATACAAAAACATTAGCCAGGCGTGATGGCAGACACCTGTAATCCCAGCTACTTGGGAGGCTGAGGCAGAGAATTGCTTGAACCCAGGAGGCAGAGGTTGCAGTGAACCAAGATCACGCCACTGCACTCCAGCCTGGGCGACAGAGCAAGACACCGTCTCATAAAACAAACCAACCAACCAACAAACAAACAAAAAACATGTTGGAACCCATGGACATGGGTCAAAACTATGCCTACAGGCAGTCAGGAAGGGACAATTATGAAAAAGACAGAAGTTGTCCATGGCACAGGTGGACACTACTGTACACAGGAAGAATATCTTCTCTGTCACAGGAAAGCCTCAGCCCTGCTTTTAGACCTTCTAACTGATTAGGTCAGGTCCAACCTGATTGAAATCAATTAATTAGAGTTTAATTACATTACAAAATCCCTTCACAGCAAAACCTAGATGAGTGTTTGAATAACTGGGGACAGTAGCCTAGTCAAGTTGACATATCAAAAAAGCTGTCAAACATGTATTTCTCTGTGTATCTGGTTTTCCTTTCCAATGACTTCTAAAGTAAACTGTCTTTGACATTTGACATCACAACCTTTATAAATGAAAATATCTTATTCAAACTTATTTTCCTCAGTTAATTTCTAAAATGAAACCCTGACTATTAATTTCTTCCTCCCAATTTGTGATAGCGTAACTCTGGTTTTTGCTGATCCCTCTTCAATTAACTTTCTCTGATATTTGGGGTAAAAGAACTTTGGCAGTGGATTAAAGACTTAAATCTAAGACCTCAAACTATGAAACTACTACAAGAAAACATCAGGGAACCTCTCCAGAACATTGGTCTGGGCAAAAATTTCTTGAGTAAAACCCCACAAGCACAAGCAATCAAAGCAAAAATGGACAAATGGGATGATATCAAGTTAAAAAGCTTCTGCACAGTAAAGGAAACAATCAAAAAAGTGAAGAGACAACCCACAGAATGGGAAAAATATTTGCAAACTACTGATCTGAGCAGAAATTAGTAGAAATATTAGTAATATTAATATATATTAAAAACTAGAATATATAAGGAGCTCAAACAACTCGACAGGAAAAAAATCTAATAATCTAACTTCTAAAATGGGCAAAGGATCTGAATAGACATTTCTCAAAAGAATACATACAAGCATATGAAAAGATGGCAAACACGCATAGGAAAAGGTACTCAATATCACTGATCATCAGAGAAATGCATATCAAAACTACAATGAGATATCATCTCACCTCCATTAAAATGGCTTATATCCAAAAGACAGGCAATAACAAATGCTGGTGAGGATGTGGAGGGAAGGGAACCCTTGCATGCTGTTGGTGGGAATGTAAATCAGTACAACCACTACAGAGAACAATTTGGAGGTTGCTCAAAAAACAAAAAATGTAGTTACCATATGATGCAGCAATTGCACTGCTGGGTATATAACTAAAAGAAAGGAAATCAGTATATTGAAGAGATATCTGCACTCCCATATTTGTTGCAGCACTGTTCACAATAACCAAAATCTGGAAGCAACCTAAGTGCCCATCAACAGATGAATGGATAAGGAAAATGTGGTACATACACACAATGGAGTGCTATTCCACCACAAAAAGAATGAGATCCTCTCATTTGCAACAACACGGATGGGACTGGAGGTTATTATGCTAAGTGAAACAAGCCAGATACAAAAGGATAAGCATCGCATGTTCTTATTTATTTATGGGATCTAAAAATCAAAACAACTGAACTCATGAAGATAGAGAGTAGAAAGATAGTTACCAGAGACTAGGAAGGGTATTGGGGGAATTGGGGGAGGTGAGGATGGTTAATCAGTACAAAAAGTAGTTAGAAAGAACAAGGCCTAGTATTTTATAACATAACAAAGGGGCTATATTCAATAGTAATTTAACTGTACATTAAAAAATAACTAAAATAGTGTAATTGGATTGTTTGTAACACAAAGAATAAATGCTTCAGGGGATGGATGCCCCATTTTCCATGATGTGATTATTAGGCATTGCATGCCTGCATCAAAACATCTCATGTACCCCATAAATATATATACACTTACTATGTACCCACAATTTTTTAAAAAAGAAATTTGTCATCTAATTTCTGGGTCATATCTTTCTGCAAATAGATGTTCTCTTATCTCCTATTTCTACCATCCTCAGCTCTGCTTTGGGTTTGGAAAGCCAAACGCACCAGAGATCTGGTGCCTGCAAGGTTAGACTTTGCTTGTCTTGTAAAAACAAGTTTAATGTGTATAAGTAAGAGTTCATAATAGTTTGAAATAATATAGGGGAATATAAGCCAGCATAGAGCTGAAAATATCTTAACATTACTGTTCACAAAGGCCATTAATTCATCTAATCATAAAAATTTTTCCTTTGGCCCTAGTCCCTGCCAAGGTGAAACTTCTGGCATGTGTGTGTGTGTGTGTGTGTGTGTGTGTACACATACATATATATTATATCTACATATATAATTTATGTATATGAATCATATATATGGATATATATGTATATGGATATATATGAATAATATATATACATATATCATAATCTGACAAAATAAATTTTCCATCTGCTTGTACTTTATTACATATAACAATTCAACTCAATTTATCCAAGACATGGTCTTATATTTCTCCATCATAAGGGCAATTATATAATTTTTAAAATAACAAAATCATTTGCACTAACAACAATTTATGCCTGAACCCCATGCCCGAAGGAGAAGAGATAAGGCCAATTTGTGTTTTCTTTTTCTTTTACTATGTGAATTTATTTACTGGGATTTTGGTTCTAGTCCACTAGAATCAAATTACAATTATGCATACATAATGTAGCTTTTGTTTCAGGAATTATAATCTGCATATTATCTTCTGTAATAGCATTAATCAAAATCACTTAAACATCCCTTTATCTACATGGATAAGGTTTGCATTGCAACTTCTTTTGCATATACTTCCCTGCTTGTCTTGTTTATACAAGAAGAGTTTTCTGGACTAGTGCAAGGATGGTAAATTTCCAAGTCTCTTGTTTTTGAGAATTTGTCATCTTGTTTGTAAAAGGCAGTTTAGTTAAATTTAGGATTGCAGTGGGATATATTTCTCCCTGGAAAAGTACTAGATAGGAGTTCCAGGAGCAAAGAGTACATGAGGAGCAGCCACTGTTCGTGCTGGGACTCAGGGGCACTATCCAGTCATTATCTAGCTCTCATGCAATGATCCCAGAAGAGTAGAAGCCAACCAAAAATTCCCTATGGGAAAACATGGTCCTTGCAGCACAAGCCTGATGAGGCACAGGTGGCCAGTGGTCCTTCAGGCTAATTTATAGCCCTCCAGATGCCGACCCAGACCCTTAGGGGCACCAGCATGACCAAAAACTGGTGTAGCGAAGGCCTTGGAAGCATCAGACTGCCTACCTAAGACAGCCTAAAAGAACCCAGGGCCCTGGCAGCAATCATCTCACCCCTATGAAGAGCCTTGGGGGACCTTTCTGTGACGCGGGTGCTGCGGAACCCAGAGCTATCAGCAGAACTAGCCCGTTTGGCCTGGGTCCATCTCACCCTCAGAATCCAGGACTCTTTCAGACTTGTACCTGCCACCTCAGTCGCATCAGAGAGCACTTCCGGACACTTTCTGTCCTGGCGCTGGGGGCCTAAGAGCCCTTTCTGAAACCAAACTGCACGCGCACTGGTTTCCAGGGGTGCCTTACAGGTTATAACCTGCTCCTTTCCGTGGGTAACAGGGATCTACTGACTATCATGCTTCCAGAGTCGGGGCGGGGGGCGGGGGCTTAGGGAACGCATTTGGTCTTCTTAATTCCATCCGGCTAGAACCCTGGGGAATCTTCTGTCCCCCAAACTTCCCACCAGCTAGGGTTCCGAGTTGCTTCTTACCACAAGACTGTGCGAGCACTGGGGAACTGAGAGGTTCTGCAACCCACCGGCCCGCCGGCGATGTAAAGAACATTTCCAATACCGATAGTGGCTTCTTGCAGGGAAAATAGAATCCTTTCGGAACCTTCGGCGTCATCCAGCAATCTAGGGAATATTGAGCCCACTAGGCCACCGTCTCTCTTTCGCACAGGTGCCCTGGAATCTTCCGGTCACCAGCCAGCCATCTCCCCAGGGTTCCGGGGATCCCTACGTCCCCCAGACAGTCCTTATGCGACGAAACCCTGGGCTCCTCCTTTTAGGCTTTAAGTAGCACGAGTCCTTTCAGTTTGAGTCTATTTCGCTTTCTTAGACCCTGGGACTCTTCCAGATAACATACCTGCTACCGTATTGGGGCAGCGAGGAGGGCACTGTTGGACAATATCTACCCAGGAACTGCTGCCCTAGGAACCTTTTTTTTGGTGACCAGAATGCCCACGACATGAGATAACAAGGGACCCTAACCAGCTTTTGTGCAGCGGAATATATGGCCCCAAACTTCTAGCATGTTGCTACCATGGGGCGCCTTTTGGCAGCTGTACTCCATGACACTGATGTCAAGAGGTCCCTTACGGCCCTAAGTTTCTGAGATCGTTCCTGCCTACAGTCCACAGACATGCTTGGTACCTGGTGTTTTCTGCTCGTGAGTTCTTCTAATGTAGAAACCTGTGCAAGTTTGGTCCAAGTACAGACCTCAAGCTGCGGTATTGCGGGGACTTTGCGTTTAGAAATTGGAGCAATTTTGGCCACACTCCGTACCCGTACATTCGTTCCGCTTCCCCTACGCCCCCACCCCCAACCCGGGCCGCCAGTGTGGGTGCTCAGAGGAACCTTCTGACTACTGACATGGTCCCTTGCTAGGTTTCCAGGGCCCCTTTTGGCCCGGAAGCATCTGGGTTGCCTGGAAAACAAAGGTTCGTAGGCCACTGGCCTGCCTCTATGATGCAGAATCCAGAACCCTTCCAGTTACCAAGCAGGCTTGGTGCTAGAAAAAGAATCTGTGTCATGTCCAATCTTCATTGCCTGTATGCAATTGAATCTGTAACTCTTTTGATTACATACCTGCCCACGTGCTGGTGTTCCTGGAGACCTTCTGAACAGCAGCTGGCCCAGTCCCTACATTCCATGCATCCTTATGGTCCCAGTGTGACTGTGAGCTGGGGCATCTTGTACCCTTGCACCCCTCACCCTCCCTACAGGTTTCAGAACCCAGAGTGCACTGGACGTTGTGTCCATCCCCACCTCTAGGTCTCTGTCCATTATTCTGGACTTACCCTGCCTGAACACTGGCACCCCAGGAGCACTTCCAGATACATTCTGCAGTGGTGCTGATGCCATGCAGGCCCTTTCTGAGGCTAGGCTACATTCTGCACTAGTGCTGATGCCATGTAGGCCCTTTCTGAGACCAGGCTGTCTGCCCAGTGGGTTCCAAGATAGGCCTTATGGGCACTAGCCTACATCCATGCCATGGATCACAATTCCCTAAAGGCAGTGGTATAGTTTGGATATTTGTCCCCACCCAAACCTCATGCTGAAATGTATTCCCCAATGTTGGAGGTGGGGCCTGGTGGGAGGTATTTGGATCAAAGGGGCATATCCTTCATAAGTGGGCCATCCCCTTGATGTTAAGTGAGCTGTGGCCCTGATTTCACAAGAGATCTGGTCCTTTAAAAGTGTGTGGCACCTCCCCCCAACTCTCTCTCTCTTTTACTCTTGCTTTCACCATGTGATGTGCCTGCTCCCCCTCTGCCTTCTGCCATGATTGGAAGCTTCTTGAGACCTCCTCAGAAGCAGCTGCCACTATGCTTCCTGTACAGCCTGCAGAACTGTGAGCCAATTAAGCCTCTTTCCTTATAAACTACCCAATCTCAGGTATTTCTTTATAGCAATGCCAGGACGGCCTAATACAAGAAGACATCCATCCAGCACTCTAGTACTGGGACCCCTTTTCTCCACTGCCCCTCTACCAGGGCATTGCTTCAAAATCCTCTGGCCACTAGACTTATACCAGCTAGGGTTTTTAGATTCCTGCTATCACACATCCTGTGCCTCTGGGGAAATGAGAGTTATCATATGATCCACCTGCCTTCCTGTGGTGAAAGGAAAGCATTTATTTATATTTATATTTAGGGAACTGACTTAGGACAGGGAAAACGTGAGTTCTTCAGGCCTTGAGCTAGCTGCAAGTTCAGGAATTATGAGCACTAGCAGCCATCAGCCCCTCTTGTGGCTGCCCCAGGGACAGGACAGGCCTTTGGGGAGAGGTTTGGGGAAGGAAACCTGTGGCCCTTCCAGTCCTGTGACCCCATTTGCAATGGTACCAAGAATCCCTGTGGACCTTCCCATCACCCTCTGGGCTAGCACCTGTGGTTTCCTGTGTCCTCACAGTGTGTTGACTGGTTGCTCATCAGCTGGGGAACAATGTATACTTGCGACCATCATACTTTATTTAGGCTGTGGAATCCAGACACCTTGGGCATTATGTCTATCTCCATTCCAACATTCAGGATATTTAGGATTCTTTTGAACACGTGCCATGCAGGACACTGCTGCCCTGTGGAATCTTTATGAAGCCAGGCTGCCTTCACACTGGGTTCCAGGAGAGCACTTATGGGCAGTTGCCTGCACCCTTGTGTGGAACACAGGGTCTTGTTAGTAACCATCCATTCAGAACCACTTCCCTACCATACCTCCCTCTTTGTGGTACCCTGGGGAACCTTCTGGTTTTCATACTTCTGCCAGCTAGGGTTCCAGGTTTCTTGTTGGCCTCCAGCAAGGGGTGAACAACCTACCTGCATGAGCTGGAAAGAAGAGCATTTTTGGCCACAACACTTTCATTGGGCAAGTGAACCATAAGCCCTTCTTGCCTTCAGCCAAGCTTCAAGTTCAGAAATTATGACCACTCTCGGCCACTGTCTGTCCCTTGCAAGTGCACCCCTAAGAATCTTCCTGTCCATAGTCTGACTGCTCACTAGGGTTCTGGTGATCCTTCAGTCCCTACCACCATCCTTCCCCCAGTGCGTGTATCCTGGTGAATCTTCTGACCACGGATGTGCCCCTTCATTTAGGATTCCAGTACTCTTTCTGGCCCCATTATCTCATGTACCTGAGAAACAGAGGTTCTTCGGTCATCAACCCACCTGAGTGATTCAGACTCCGGAATCCTTTTGATTACTGGACAGGCCACGGGAACTTATGTTTCTTCTGCTCCTCAGCTAGTCCGTGTATGAAATTTCAGTCACCGGACTGCCCACATGTTAATGTCCTTGGGAAAGCAAAGTTTCTTTTGTGACAAGTCTGCCTTCCTGTGGTGGAAGAAGAGCATTTACCATTGGGCCACCGGCATTCTGCAGGAGAACCATGAACCCTTTAGGCACTGAGTGAATTCACAGTCTCAAGAATCATGATTTTTTCAGCTACTGTCTGTCCCTTTTGTGGGTGTCCCCAGGGAAGCTTCCAGCCACCTATCTCTGCTCTTGCCAGCATTCCAGGGATCCTTCATGTCCACATACAATCCTTTTAGGGTGGAAACAGGGCTTCTCTTACTAGGGCCGTCAGCAGGACTAGGCCTTTCAGCCTGGGTCCATCTCAACCTCTTACACCGCAGGATCCTTTGGGACACATGTCAGCTACTCCGATGGTGCCAGGGGCAGGGACAGAGGACTTCTGGACACCATCTGCCCCAGCACTGCTACTTTGGGAGACCTTTTTGCGTCCAGACTGACTGTGAATTGGGGTCCTATGGGCCACAGCAAGATCACATACTGTGGAATATGTGGACCTAATTGAGAATCATGGTAACAAGACTCTAGAGCTCTGGAACCCCTTTTGGCACCTGTACTTCACGGTGTTAGTGACTTCAGGGCCTTTCTGGCCATAATGTTTCTGGGTTCTTTCCTGCCTGGCCATGCTTGGGTTCTGAGAGGCTTTTGGTCATGAGTTTGCCTGCCTGCTTGCTGTTGGAACTGGAGCAAGTTTGGTCACCCTATATACCTCATAGTGGGGAAGCCTGTGTACTCTGCTTTCACGGATGAGTCATTTTGGCCACTGTCCTTTTCCCCTACTAAGCTAACCATGTGGGTGCCCTTCGGAAATGTCTGATCCCCTATGTGCCTCCTTGCTAGGGTTCTGTAGCACCTTCTGACCCAGAGTCATCAGAGTTTCCTTGGAATTAAAGTTTCTTCGGCCACCAGCCTGTCTGCATAATGTAGAATCCAGAATCTTTTACACTTACTGGGCAGGCCTAGCATCAAGATCCTAATGGTCTTTCCTGTCCTACCTTACACTGCTTGCAATGGAACCAAGGTTTCTTTTGGCATAGTTCTTTCCCACTCATTAGTGTCCCTGGGGACCTTTTGATATCTGTCTAGGCCTGCCACTATGTTTCTGTGTGTCCTCATGGCCCCTATGCTCACCCCAACGCTGTTTACTGGGAAATCCAGTCCCTTTAGGCATCATATCTATCCCCATTCCGACCTATATGAGCCCATGGGCTCTTCTTCTGTACACATGCTGTTTAGGGAACTGGCACTCCAAGTCCTTTCTGGAACCAGATTGCCTGCACACTGGGTTCAGGAGAGCCCTTATGGCCACTAGCCTGCACTCATACAGTGGAACACAGGGCCTTGTTTGTAACCATCTATCCTGAACCTTAGGACACAAGGGCCTCTTTTTGCTATCACATCTCCATCTTTGGAGTGCCCTGGGGAACCTCCATCATATTTCTTGCCAACTATGGTCACAGGTTTCCTGTCAGCCCTTAGCTGTGTATGCCCTAGGTAACCAAGGGTTCTTTAGGGACCAGCCTGCCCATCCTAGGTGGAGAAGAGACTATTTGACCATAGCCCTACCGTCTTGCAAGGGAACCATGAACTCTTTGGGCCTTCAGGCAGACTAAAAGTTCAGGAATCATGATCCCTCTTGACCACCATCTGTCCCTCATGAGTGTGCCCTGGGGAATCATCCTATCGACAATGTGACCCCTGCTAAAGTTCTGGTGATCATTCAGGCCCCTACACAGTTAATCTTTTGGTGTGAATAACCCAGTGAATCTTCCCTCATTAGGATTTTGGGACTCCTTCCCGTCACAAGTCATTGTGCGTGCTTGGGAAGGTTCTTTAGCCACCAGCCTACCTGCACAATTCAGAATCCAAAAGCTTTCTGGTCTCTGGCAGGCCTCCCACTGGCAAGCCATTGGTTCTTCCTGCTTTCAACTACCCCATGTGCAATGAATCCTAGAACTCTTTCAGTCGCTTCCCTCCCAATGTTAGTGTGCCTGGGGAGCTTTAGGACACCAGCTGTCCTGGCCCCTGGAGTTCCACATGTCCTTATGGCTTCTAGCCTGCCTGAAGAATTAGGGAACCACATACCCTCTGTTCATCAATCACCCTTTCTATAGGTCTGGGAACACAGACCCCATTGGACGATCCCTACCTCTCTTGTGTACCCTTCTGACCATCACTTTCCCTCACATGCTGTGGACCTGTACCATTTGGCATCCAGTCATCCTGAACTCTAGGACCCTGGCTGTTTCTTTGTAGCTGTACCAGCCAGGGCACTGGCACCCCAGAAACACTTCCAGAAACATTCTGCCCTGGCGCTGCTACCCTCTGGACCCTGTGACCAGACTGCCTCCACATTGGGTGCCAGGGTAGCCCTCATAACCTGCTCCCATGTGGTGGAATACGGGGCCCTATTGACAAACATCCATCCAGAACACAGATGCACAGGCCTCTTTTCACCAGTGCATCTCCATCTGGGATGTGCCCTGCAGAAACTCCCTAGTCACCATATTTCCTGCTCCTTAGAGTTCTGGCTTTCCTTGTGGCTCACAGGTTGCCTGCGTGCTAGGGTACTGAAATCTCTTTGCCAATTTTTCCTCTGCTTGCTGTGGAAACAAGAGCACATTTAGTTATATTACTGGCCTCCAGATAGGAAACTATGAGTTCTACATGCTCTCAGTTAGCTATCAAGCTGAGAATGCAAAAGCCATTTTGTTCACCATCCATCCATGGAGCTGGTGCCCTAGAGAAACTTCTGACCAACAGTCAGCCTGCTCCCTAGGATTCCAATTGTTTCCCCACAACCCTGGCTGCCTTTGTGTTGGTGATATGAAGGTTCATAGGCTGTCCAGTCTTCTGTGGAATCCACAGCCTTTTGGGCATCATTCCATCTCATCCTGTGCTACCTTGGTGCCATTCTGGACACTTGCTTGGCACAACGCTGGTGACCAGATTTTTTTTTTTTTTTTTTTGAGATGGAGTCTTGCTCTGTCGCCCAGGCTGGAGTGCAGTGGCGTGATCTCGGCTCTCTGCGAGCTCCACCTCCTGGATTCACGCCATTCTTCTGCCTCAGCCTCCCAAGTAGCTGGGACTACAGATGCCCGCCACCACGCCCGGCTATTTTTTTTTTTTTTTGTATTTTTAGTAGAGATGGGGTTTCACTGTGTTAGCCAGGATAGTCTCAATATCCTGACCTCATGATCCGCCCGCCTCGGCCTCCCAAAGTGCTGGGATTACAAGTGTGAGCCACCACACCCAGCCACTGGTGACCAGATTTTTTGTGCCTCCATAGCACAGGAGGAGGCAGGTGTTCATAAGTGCACCTAGAAACCTATTGTGAGGGCTATCCGGTCACCAAAAGGGCCCCAAAAGGACCTTGCAGCAGTGCATGGGCAGAAGTTTCTGGAAGAGCCCTGGGGAGGCAGAGGGTGGGATGATGCAAAACTGAAAGAGTTCCATATCAGACAGGATGGCTAATAGCCAGTGATCCCTGTTTTCAAACACACAGGATTTAGTAGAGGGCAGAAGGCCCCCTTGGACACTAACACATGAGAAGTACCTTGGTCAAAAGGGTACTAAGGGCCACAGCACACAGGCTGGCTTATGGCCAACAAGGTCTTGTGTTCCATGGCACAGGAGCATGCTAGTGTGCCCATAAGTGCCCCCAGGAACCCAGTGTGTGGGATGCCTGGTTGCTAAACGGGCGAGTAGGACACCGGTGTAAGGGCAGGAGTTTCTAAAAGTGCCCCTGAGGCACAAGTGTGCTGGTAGGCTTGTGTCCAGAGGAATCCCAGGGACAAAGAAGGTGGAATGACCAATGTCCAAAGCACCCTGGGTTCCACAGCCTATAGGGACAGTGATAGTCAAAACAGTACATCATTCCCTAGCACACAGGCAGGCTATAAGGACCTGTGGAACCGCAGTGGGAGGGCTGGCTGGTGGTTGGTATGTTGCTAGAGATACCAATGCATGGGAAGGACAGTGGAAAAGCGTTCTAGGTTCCACAACACAGAGATTGATTGAAGGCCAGGAGGGCCCTTGGTTCCCCAGTGAGAGACCTGTGCTGTGACTGAAAAGGTTCTAGTTTCTGCATCACATGGGCAGGTTAGTTGCTGAAGAACCCTCAGTTCCCTGAAAAGAGGACAGAATGGGGGCCAGAAGGAAACCACAAACCCTAGGTAGTGGAAGGTCAGCTGGCTAGGGAGCTTCCTAGGGCACCAGAGCAATGGAGGTACAGTGTCCAAAAAGGCCTCAGAGCACCAGCATTCTGGATGGGCTTACTAATAGAGTCAATGTTGTATGGCAGGGGAGTTGGCTAGTGACTATATGAGCCCCCAGGATACCAGGGAGGAGCAGTCTGGTCACTGATAGAGTATCTAGGGCACCAGTTCATGGGGCAAAGCATGACTGGAAGTACCCTCAGGGTGCCAGCACCAAGTCAGGCATGTGTCCCTAAGCATCCCTGGCCTGCAGTGCATGATAGGGATCAACGCTAAAAGGGATCTAAGTTCCATGACAGTTCAGACTGCTGGTAGCCCTGAATCTTTATACCCTCAATACAAAGGCAGGCTGTGGAGGTTGGTGAGGTGAAGGGACTCTGGAAATCCTAACGGGCAGGCTGACTGGTGGTCAGAAGGTTCCCCAGTTCTGTGGACAGACCATAGGTGAAAAGGTTTGCTTCCTCAGCTTGTGGGCTAGCAGAGGATCTGTAGGGCCCACAGTTCTGCAAGAGGCCAACTTGACTGAAAGTGTTCTCTTTTCCACAGCAGGCACCAGGCTGATCCCCAAAGAAACCTCAATCCCCCGGCAAACAGACAAGCTGGGTGACAGAAGGAAGCTAGGCACCCTTAGTGACAGGATGACTGGTGGCTGGAAGTTTCCCAAGGGCACAAGTATGCTGGAGGTTTAGTAACAAACAGAGCCCCATAGGCTGGGCATGGTGACTCAAGCCTGTAACTCCAGCACTTTGGGAGCGCTAGGCAAGTGGATCACTGAGGTCGGGAGTTTGAGACCAGCCTGGCCAACATGGCAAAACCCTGTCTCTCTTAAAATACAAAAATTAGCCGGTCATGTTGGTGCACACCTGTAATCCCAGCTACTTGGGAGGCTGAGGTAGGAGAATCGCTTGAACCTGGGAGGCAGAGGTTGCAGTGAGCTGAGATTGCAGCACTACACTCCAGCCTGGGTGACAGAGCAAGACTCTGTTTCAAAAAAAGAAGAAGAAGAGGGTTTTGTGTTAATTTGCTAGGGTTGCCATAATAAAATACCACAGACATCGTGGCTTAAACAACAAAAATTTATTTTCTCACAGCTCTGGAGGCTGGAAGCCTAAGATCTGAGTGTTGGCAGGTTTGGTTCCTTCTGTGGGCTCTCTCCTTGGCTTGCAGATTTCTGGGCTTGTAGATTCCTTGACTTGCAGCCTTCTCAATGCGTGCCCTCACTTGATCTTTCCTCTGTGTGTACAGGTTTGTGTTCAAATTTCCTCTTCTTATAAGAACATTATCATCTTATATGACATTAAATCATATAGGATTATGGCCCAGCCATATGACCTCATTTTATTTTAGTTACTTCTTTAAAGACCCTGTCTCCAAATACAATCATATTCTGAGATACTGGGGGTTTGGACCTAAACGTGAACTTTGGAGGGCACAACCCAGCTCATAACATACCCCCTTGTACAAACAATCTGGATAAATGGTTGTCAATGGGGTCCTACATTTTACAGCACAGGAACAGGCTAGTGCCCATAGGGTCTCTAAGACCCCTGTGAATGGGCAGTCTTGTCACCAAAAAGGCATCCAGGGAACCAATGTGGGGACAAACTTTGACTGGAAGTGCTCTGCCAACACCCTGCCAGCCACATGTCAGTTAAGACTCTCAAATCTGAAGAAGGTAGAATAGACTGAGGAAGAAAGGACTCTCAGTTCAACACCAGGTAGGGTGCTGGTCAGAAGAGTACTTGGTTTGTTACAATCCAAACTCCCAGCAGAAACTAGGTACAAACAGGCTTGTACCTAAAGGGACCATGGACGCTATGCAGCAGGCTGGCTGGCATTTGATAGTTCCACAAGGATGTTAGTGAAGGGATGTCAGTGGCTGAAAGGGTACTAATTTTCATTGCACACTGGCTAGTTAAGGATGGAAAAGGCCATCGAAAGGAAAGGCATAAGGCCTATTCAATGACCAAAAGGATTCTGGTTTCATCCCACCGGAAGACTAATGGCTGAATAACCTTTGGTTCTGCAGCATACAGACTCAACTGGAGCTGAAATGACCCCTGGATATCATGCTGATGGGAAGTGGCTGCCTGAAAATTTCCCCTGAGCAGGAGTATTAGGGGTATGGTGGCCAAAAGGGGCATCAGTGTGCTGAAGAGCTGGTTGCCAATTGGAAAAATATTTCACAGCACAGAAGCAGACTAGTGCCTATAAAGGTCCCCATACTATCAGAATGTGGGTAGTCCTCTTGCTGAAGGGGCATCCAGGACACCAGTAGATGGGCAAATTGTGTTTAGATGTTCTGCCCCTTACTAAATCCTGTGTGTTTGGAAACAGGGATCATTGGCTATTAGCCATCCTGTCTGATATGGAACTCTTTCAGTTTTGCATCATCCCACCCTCTGCCTCCCCAGGGCTCTTCCGGAAACTTCTGCCCATGCACTGCTGCAAGGTCCTTTTGGGGCCCTTTTGGTGACCAGATAGCCCTCACAATAGGTTTCCAGGTGCACTTATGAACACCTGCCTCCTCCTGTGCTATGGAGGCACAAAAAATTGGAATATAAGGTCCTACTGGCAACAATCTGTCCAGAGTGCTGGTGTGAGGGAGCTCTTTCTGTCACCGTATCTCCACTCGCTTTCACTGGTATTCTGGGGAACCTTAACAACCACCGAATTTTCAGCCACCTAGGGTTTCAGGGTTTCTATCAGCCAAACCGTGTCCATGTACTGGGGAATCAAAGAGTTTCTGTAATCAGCTGCTGTCTGCTGTGGAAATGAGAGCACTTTTGGCCACAGCATAGACCAACCATAAGGAAACCATGAATCCTATCAGCCCTTAGACAGCACACAAGCAGAGGAATCAAAAGCCATTTTGTTCACTGTCTGACCACCAAACTGGTGTCCTGGGGAAAGTTTTGGCCAGCAAAAGTCCTTCTCATGAGGGTCCCCAGGGTACTTCTGCTTCCAGCCTGACTTTGTGCTAGGGAAACAAGAGTCTGTGGAGTATCAAACATCCTGCGAGATGTAGAACTGAAAGCACTTTCAGTCTTGGCCCATCTTAGTTTCTGTGGCCCCATGGCTTTTACAGACATGTGCCTGGAAACAAATTGGTGCCCCAAAGGCCCTTCGACACACAGCATCCCCTTGGATGACCTTTTAGTTACCAGAAAGCCTCACACTAGGTTACAAGGGACCCTTATACACCAGTTGTCTTCTGCGCTGTGGAATTTAGAGTCTTATTGTCAACAATCTGTCCAGAAAGCTGGTGATTTAGGGCAACTTTGACTGACATACCTTCATCACGGTGGTGACTTGGGGAAGTTTCTGTTCACAAGGCTCCCCGACTCCCTGAGTTCTGGAATTCCTTCTAGCACATCTGACTGTGTGCTGGGCAACCTAGGGTTCTTTAGCTACCTGCCGGCCTGCCTGCAATGGAAGGAGAGTGATTATGGTCAGGGCACTGACATCTGCCACAGGAACCCTTAGCCCTTCGTGCGTTCAGGAAGCCCACAAGTCTGGGAGTTTTGAGGCCTCTTGGCCACCATCTGTCCCTCACAAGGGTGTCCAGGGGTCCTTCTTTTGTTAAAATAAAATCACGTATTTATTTTTTAATTTTTGTGGGTACACAGTAAGGGTATATATTTATGTAGCACATGAGACGTTCTGATACAGGCATGCACAACATGGGGAATGGGGAATCCATCCCCTCACACATTTATCCTTTGAGTTACAAGCAATCCAATTACACTCTTTAAGTTATTTTAAGATGTACAATTAAATTATTATTGACTATAGTCACTCTATCGTGCTATCAAATAGAAGGTCTTATTTATTCTTTCTCTTTTTTTCTGTAACCATTAGCCAACCCCACCTCACCCAAGCCCACAACTACCATTCCCAGCCTCTGGTAACCATCAATCTGCTCTCTATGTCCATGAGTTCAATTACTTTGATTTTTAGATTCTGCAAGTAACTGAGAACATGTGATGTTTGTCTTTCTGTGCCTGGCTTATTTCACTTAACATAATGATCTCCAGTTCCACTGATGTTGTTGCAAATGACTTGCAACAGAAACTCATTCTTTTTTATGACTGAATAGTACTCCACTGTCTATAAGTATCACATTACATTTTCTTTCTCTATTCATCTCTAGCTCTTTTATGTGATGGAACCTGCGTTCCTCCTACTAGACTGTCAGCAGGACCAGGTATTTCCGCCTGGGTCTATTGTACCCTTTCAAGGTTCAGGACTCTTTCCGACACGAGCCTGCCACCTCACTGGTGCCTAAGATTGCACTTTTGGACACCATCTGCCCTGACACTGCTGCCCAGTAAGCCCTTTTGGTGACCAGACTGCCCATGCACTGGAGTTCTATGGGTGGTTAACAGTAGCCAGACCCTGTGCGGTGGAATGTACAGCCTTTTTGAGAACCATATTTCCAGGATACTGGTGCCTGTTTTGGCCCTGTACGCCTACCACAGTAGTGTCACGAAGGCCCTTTCAGCTCTAGACATTTCTGGATTTCCTTCTGGCACACAATACACAAGCATGCCAAGGGCCTGAAGTTTCACCAGTCATCATTTTGCAAGCCTGTTGTTGAAACTGGATCATGTTTGGTCACAGTACAGGTCACTGCAGGGGTACTCTGGGCCCTTTTTTCCACGAAGTGTCCACCCTTCTCCTATTGAGAGGACCTGTGAAAATACCTGACCATAAGCATGCCCGCTTGCTAGGGTTCTGGAGTTCCTTCTGGCCCAGAATCATCCTGTGTGCCTGGAAGCCAAAGGTTCTTCAGCAATTAGCCTGCACATATGATGTGGAAAAGAAAACCCTTCTCTTCCCCACAGGCATGGCTCTAGGGAACCAATGACCCTCTTAGCCCTCAGCTAGCCCATCTGTAATGGAAACTGGAACTCTTTGGTCACTGACTTGGCCATAAATTCTGTCCCTGGGAACTTTCTGAACACCAGATGACTTGGCCCTTAAGCGCTGCTGGGTCTTCATGGTCCCCAGCCTGTCTGCATGCTGGGCAACTGCATAGCTTTTGGACCACAATCTTCTCTGTAGGTTGTGAAGCCTAGAATCTGTTGGGCATTGAGTACATTCCTACCTCTAGGACTCTGGAGTTCTTCTAGACATGTGTTGGACAGTGCGCTGGTACCCTGGAGAACTTCCAGACACATTCTCCACTTGTACTTATGCCCCATGCACCTTTTCAGAGACCAGACTGCCCACACATTAGATCCCAGTGAGCCCTTATGGGCACTAGATCCATTATTATGGAATTAGGGACCTACTGGAGATCCCAACACAGTGGTGCCTTGGAAACCCTTTCAGCCATGCTATCTCCAGAGTGCTTGTATGTCGGGAAAACTTCAGGCCACCAGTTTTTCCTCAAAATGTAGGGTTGGGGTATTTCTGCCTATCCCCAGCCCATCCTCTGCCTGAAGAACCTAGGGTTCTTTGACCATCAGACTGTCCATGGGTAGTAGAAATGAGAGCATTTTAGGTCACAGTACTGGCCTCTCCTAGGGGTACCATAGGGTCTTTCGGACCTCAGTCTGCCTTACAAGTGAATAAAGCAAGAGACATTTGGCCATTGTTCAACAAATTAGTGCTCCAGGGAACATTTCAGGCGCCAGACTTCCCATTAGGAGAGTTCTGGCCTTCTGCCTGCTATACCCTACTGGCATGCTGCTGATCCAAGTGTTTTTTTTTTTTTTTTTTTTTTTTTGGCCATCAGCCTATTGCCTGCTGTGTCAACTACAGCACATTTGATCATAGATCAAAGAGACAAATGTAAAACACAAAAAATATAAAAACTCCTAGAAGGTAACATAGTACAGAATCTAGGTAACCTTGGTTTTGGCAATGACTTTTAAGATACAACAGCAAAAGCATGAGTCATGGAAGAAAAAATGGATAAGTTAGACTTCATTAAAATTTTTAAATGCCCTGTAAAAGACACTGTTAAGAGGATGAAAAGACAAGCCAGACTAGGAGAAAATTTTTGCAAAAAAAAAAAAAAAACAACATAAAAAAACATATTTGATAAAGGACCAGTATCCAAATTACACAAAGAACTCTTAAAACCCAACATTAAGAAAGCAAACATCCCAGTTTAAAAATAGGCAAATGACATGAACAGACACCTTGCCAAGGAGGATGGCTAATAAATATATTAAAGATGCTCATCATCATATGTCATTAGGGAACTGCAAATTTAAACAGGTTACCACTGCACACTTATGAGAATGGCTAAAATCCAAAACGCTGACATCAGATACTGGAGAGGATATGAAGCAATAACCTTAATTCATTGCTGGTGGGTGTGCAAAATGGTACAGCCACTTTGGATGACAGTTTGACAGTTTCTTAGAAAACTAAACATACTTTTACAATACAATCCAGGAATTTTCCTTCTTGGTATCTACCCAAATGAACTGAAAACTTATATACACACAATAGAACCTGCACACAAATGTTTCTAGCAGCTTGATTCACAATTGACAAAACTTGGAAGCAACCAAAATGTCCTTCAATAGGTGAATGAATAAACCATGGTACAATGGGATATTATTCAGCAATACAAATAATATGAGCTATCAAGCCCTGAAAAGGCACGGAGAAGCCTTAAATGCATATTGGTAGGTGAAACAAGGCTACAATCTGTTTAATAACAATGATTTGACATTTGGGAAAAGGAAAAACTATGCAGACAATGAAAAGATTAGTGGTCACCAAGGGCTCAGAGAAAGGGAAGTAGGTATGAAGAGGTGGAGAACAAGGGATTTTTCGGACAGTGAAACTATTCTACAATGGTGGCTGTGTGCGGTGGTTCATACCTGTAATCCCAGTGCTTTGGGAGACTGAGGCCAGAAGTTCAAGACCAGTCTGAGAAACATAGTGAAACCCTTTCTCTCTCTCTCTCTCTCTCTCTCTCTCTCTCTCTCTCTATATATATATATATATATATATATATATATATATATGACATTTAAAACACTGTAATGGTGAATACATGTCATTACACATATGTGAAATCCCAGAGAATGCATAACACCAAGAGGGAGCCCTAATGCAGACGGTGGACTATAGTTAATAATAATGTACCAATATTGACTCATCGATGGAAACAAATGTGCAACAATAATACAAGATATTGATAATAGAGGAAACTGTGTGTATGGAATGGGGAAGCAGTAGGAACTCTATGATTTCTTCTCCATGTATCTATAAACCTAAATGTGCTCTAAAAATTAAGTCTACTAGTAAAAAAGAAGAAAAATATCAAATCAATAACCTGACTTTACACCTTGAGAAACTAGAAAAAGAAAACTAAAACCAAAGCTAGGAGAATGAAGGAAATAATAAATATTAGAGCAGAAATAAATGAAATATGACAAAAACAATATAGAGAATAAATGAAAATAACAGTTGATTCTTTGAAAAGATCTGCAAAATTGACAATCTTTTAACCAGACTGACAAAGAAAAAAAGAGAGAAGATGCAAATAACTAAAATCAGAAAGGAAAGTGGGAGCATTACTAATGACCACTGAGAAAAAATGGATTATAAGACAGTACTATTATGAACAATTGCATCCCAATAAATTAGATAACCTAGATGAAATGGATGAGCTCTTAGAAATCCACAAGTTACCTAAATTGACTGAAGAAGAAACAGACATCTTGACAGATCTATACCAAGTAAAGAGATTTAATCAGTAATTGAAAATCTACCAACAAAGGAAAATCCAGGACCAGATGGATTCACTGGTGAATTCATCCAAAGATTTAAAGAAGAATTAACTCAATCTTTCTCAAGAGCTTCCAAAATCTATTCTCTCAGATTGAATAATCACCCCTTAAATAATATATGCAGTTAAACACTGGAACAATAAACTTTTAAAGAGCAATTTTTCTAACTTTTCTTTCAAGCAACTGGAATCATTTAAGCAATGAGTAACCTTAAATTAAAAGGTGTATAATAAGATAGTTTAATGAGATATAATAAGATAGTTTCTGACCTCCTTGCATTTGAATTTTCTCAATACTGGATATGTAAGACAAAATACAGAAATACATTGAATGCTGAGTTTGACATAACACTGACAACTAGTTGAAAGCTTTTATGCTTCATCAGAACAGATTATTCTCATTTATCTACTTTATATTAGTACAAATTATGAATCTGATTATATGCAATAAATGTATACTAGTAAAATACCTCTTGTAGCTGTGGAGTTCCATTTTAGATTTACTTGAAGGATTCCGCTATTAAAAAACAAGTTTAAAACCACTTTACTGGTTTATTCTGCCTTCTTTTAAGATTTATATATATATATATATACACACACACACATATATTTTATTATACTTTAAGTTCTGGGGTACATGTGCACAACGTGCAGGTTTGTCACATATGTATACATGCACCATGTTGGTGTGCTGCACCCATTAACTCGTTATTTACATTAGGTATATCTCCTAATACTATCCCTCCCTCCTCCCCCCACCCCACGACAGGCCCCTGTGTGTGGTGTTCCCCACCCTGTGTCCAAGTGTTCTCATTGTTCAATTCCCACCTATGAATGAGAACATGTGGTGTTTGGTTTTCTGTCCTTGTGATAGTTTGCTCAGAATGATGGTTTCCAGCATCATCCATGTCCCTACAAAGGACATGAACTCATCCTTTTTTATGGCTGCCTAGTATTTATTCCATGGTGTATATGTACTACATTTTCTTAAACCAGTCTATCATTGATGGACATTTGGGTTGGTTCCAAGTCTTTGCTATTGTGAGTAGTGCCGCAATAAACATACATGTGCATGTGTCTTTATAGCAGCATGATTTATAATCCTTTGGGTATATACCCAGTAATGGGATGACTGGGTCAAATGGTATTTCTAGTTCTAGATCCTTGAGGAATCGCCACACTGTCTTCTTCCACAATGGTTGAACTAGTTTACAGTCCTTCTTTTAAGATTTAAATTTGATTTTTGAAATATCCTAGGCATTCCTCCTGGAATTATATAACAGTAACTGCTATAGGCTGGTACTCCTCATGTGTGCATTGCTTACATTTGATTGGCTATACTCAGGGATATGCAACTGAAGGCAGAAATATTAATAATAGGAGCTAACCAAAGTTTTCATCCTTGAAAATAAAAATCTAAAACTTGTAAATATTTAGCTGTATAATGAATTGGATTAGAAGTAACTCACTGCCTTATATTTAATGGACAATAAGTACATTTTCATTTTCTATAAAGCTAAATTGAAATGCTTTTGCCCTTTAAAGTCGCTAGTTCAAACAAAAATTGTTTAACTAAACTCATTTTTGTACCCTCATCCCTTAGTCTATAGGGATCTTGTTAAAAGAACACTCTTCTGTCTCCATCCTTTAGTGGCTTTTGTTTTCAATCAGAGTAAAATGCCCATCTCTTCCCCCAACCTGGATAGAAGATAATCACATGGCTCCCTTGCAGACATCATTCATGTCTCTGCTGAAAGTCACCTTAGCGGTTGAAATTTCCTTCTTCACTCTACATATAATTGCAATCCTCCCCATTACCCTTCATCCTATATTTTTTTGCTTTATTTTTCTCTGTAGCACTCATTACATGATATATTATACATTTACATGAATACTTGCTTATTATTTGTCTTTTGTCATCAGAATATAAATTCATAAGGTAGAATCTTTATTTTGTCTCCTGCTGTATCATTAGCATATTGAATAGTGCCTGACACATATCAGGTGCTCAGCAAACATTTGAATGAATGTATGAACCTTGGATTTCTGTTCTTATGGTTTCTGAAAGTTTGAATCAGATTAAAGCTAATCTAGTCTTCAAATGTATTTGTTCAGCCTAAAGTAATTTTGAGTACATGTATACTGTTTTGGACAATTTTAAATGGACATTTTACATTTTTCATCATAAGTTTAAATAGAGTCAAATAGGACAAAATTTTGGCATGTTGTAAATATTGCTATGTTAAAATAAAGTCGCTGCATCACTCTTATAAAAAAAAGCTTCCAAAAAATAGGAGAGAACACATTTTTTTCTTTTTGAGATGGAGTCTCACTCTGTCACCCAGGCTGGAGTGCAGTGGCATGATCTCGGCTCACTGCAACCTCCGCCTCCCAGGTTCAAGAGATTCTTCTGCCTCAGCCTCCCGAGTAGCTGGGACTATAGGCGCATGCCACCATGCCAGGCTAATTTTTGTATTATTAGTAGAGACAGGGTTTCACCATATTGGCCAGGCTGGTCTCGAACTCCTGACCTCATGATCCGCTGGCTTTGGCCTCCCAGAGTGCTGGGATTACAGGTGTGAGCCACAGAACCCAGCAAGAACACTTTCTAATTCACTCTAGGAGGCTGACATTACCTTGATACCAAAACCAGATAATGATATCACCAAAAAAAAGAAAATTACAGACCAGTATCCCTTAAGAATATAGCTGCAAAAGTCTCAACAAAATACCAGCAAGCTAAATTCAACATCACACTTTTTTTTTCACTTTTTAAATTTTAAAATAAAAGTTACATGTGCAGGATGTGTAGATTTCTTACATATCAGAGTAAAACGTGTCATGGGGGTTTGTTGTACCGACTATTTCATCACCCAAGTATTAAGCCTAGTATCCATCAGTTATTTTTCCTGATTCTCTTTCTCCTCCCACCCTGCACCCTCCAATAGGCCCTGGTGGGTGTTGTTCCCCCTATGTGTCCATGTGTTACCATAATTTGGCTCCCACTTATAAGTGAGAGAACACAATATTTGGTTTTCTGTTCTGCGTTAGTTTGCTAAGGATAATGGCCTCTAGCTCCATCCATGACCCTGCAAAGGACATAATCTTGTTCTTTTTTATGGCTGCATAGGTTTCCATGGCATATATGTACCACATTTTCTTTATCCAGTCTATCACTGATGGACATTTGGGTTGATTCCATGTATTTGCTATTGTGAACAGTGGTGCAATGAAAATACGTGTGCATATGTCTTTATACTAGAATAATTCATATTTATTTGGGTATATACTCAGTAATGGGAGGACTGGGTCAAATGATTTTTCTTTCTTTAGGTTTTTGAGGAATCACCACACTATCTTCCAAAATGGTTGAACTAATCTACACTCCTACCAACAGTGTATAAGCATTCCATTTCCTCCACAACCTCGTTGGTATTTGTTATTTTTTGACTTTTTAATAAGAGCAATTCTGACTAGTGTGACATGGTATCTCATTATGGTTTTGATTTGCATTTAGCTAATGATCAATGATGTTAAGCTTTTTTTCATGTGCTTATTGGCCACATAAATGTCTTCTTTTGAGAAGTGTCTATGCATGTCCTTTGCCCAATACTTAATTGGGTTGTTTAGTTTTTTTCTTGTAAATTTGTTTACATACCTTAAATTATAGATGCTGGATATTAGACTTTTATCAGATGCACAGTTTGCAAAATTTTTTCCCTGTATTAGTCTGTTGTAATGCTGCTAATGCAGACATACCTGAGACTGGGTAATTTATAAAGGACAGAGGTTTAATTGACTCACAGTTCTACATGGCTGGGGAGGCCTCACAATCATGGCAGAAGGTGAATGAGGAACAAAGTCACATCTTACATGGTGGCAGGCAAGAGGGCTAGTGCAGGGCAACTCCCACTCATAAAACCATCAGATCTCATGAGACTTATTCACTACCACAAGAACGGTATCGGGGAAACTGCCCACATGATCCAATTATCTCCACCTGGCCCCAGCCTTGACACGTGGAGATTATTACAATGCAAGGTGAGATTTGGGTGGGGACACAGCAAAACCATATCATCCCCATTCTGTAGGTTGTCTCTAACAGCACATTTAAAGGATTATAAACCATGACCAAGTGGAATTTAACTCAGAAATGCAAGAGTGGTTCAACATAAGAACATCAATTAATCTAATACATCCGATTAATAGAACAAAGGGGAAAATGCATAATCATCTCCATCGACATGAAAAGAATTCACCAATTATTCATTATAAGAATTCTCAAAAACCTAGGAATAGAATAGAATTTCTTCAACATAATAAAGTATGTTTATGTATAAAAAAAAAAAAAAAAAACCAGCTAGCTTCATACCCAATGGTTAAAGACTGAAAGCTTTTCCCCTAAGCTCAAAAACAAGACAAGGATATCTGCTTTCACCATTGCTATTTAACATTTTACTGGAATTTCTAGCCAAATAATTTAGACAAGAAACAGAAATAAAAGGCATCCAAATTGAAAAGGAAGAATCAAAACTCTGTATTTGCTTATGACATAATCCTTTGTATACACAATCCTAAAGAATCCTGATATGGTTAGGCTTTGTGTTCCCATCCAAATCTCATCTTGAATTGTAATCTTCGGGTGTTGAGGAAGATACCTGGTGGGAAGTGATTGGATTATGCGGGTGATTACCCCCAATGCTGTTCTCATGATAGTGACTAAATTCTCACGAGATCAGATGGTTTTATAAAAGGTAGTTCTTCCTGTGCTCATGCACTCGATCTTTCTTTCCTGCCAGCATGTGAAGAAAGTCTTTGCTTCCCCTTTGTCTTTTGCCACAATTGTTAGTTTCCTGAGGTCTCCCCAGCAATGTGGAACTGTGAGTCTATTAAACCTCTTTTCTTTATAAATTTCCCAGTCTCAGGTATGTCTTTATAACAGTGTGAAAGTGGACTAATACAAATCCACAAGAAAACTATTACATCTAATAAATAAATTCAGCAAAGTTGCAGGCTACAAGATCAAAACATAAGATTCACTTGCATTATCATACACCAGCAATTAAAAATTTGAAAAAGAAACTAAGAAATCAATTCATTTATAATAGTATCTAAAATAATAAAATACATGGGAATAAATTTAATCAATGAGGTGAAAAAAGTGTACACTGAAAAATACAGAACACTGCTCAAAAAATGTCCTAAATAAATGGAAAGACATCCTGGATTCATGAATAGAGAGACTGAATATTGTTGAGATGTCAATACTACTCAAAGCAATCTACAGATTCCATACAATCTCTATCAAAAATCTCTATAAAAAGAGCTTTTGTTTTGTGGAAGTGAAAATACCAATCCTCAGCTTCATATAAAATTTCAAGAGATACACATAGTCAAAAAAATTTTGAAAAAGAACAATGTTGGAGGACTCATAGTTTCAAATTTCAAAACTTACTGCAAATCTACAATGATCAAAACAGGGTGGTACTGCCATAAGGATAGACACATAGGCCAATGTGACAGAATTGATATTTCGAAAACTGACCTATGCATCTATGCCAGTTGCTTTTGACAGGAGTGCCACACCCATTCAACAAGGGAAGAATCGTCTTTTCAACAGATGTTGTTAGGACAACTGGATTTCCACATTCTAAAGAATGAAGCTGGACCCCTCTACATCACACCATATACAAATGTTAGCTCAAAATAAAGCAACAACTTGAATATAAGTACTAATACCACAAAGTTCTTAAAAGAGAATACAGAAATAAATTTTATCACCTTGGATTTGTCAATGGATCCTTAGATATGACACCAAAAGCAGGAGTAACAAAAGAGAAAAACAGATAATGAACTTCATCAAATTAAAAACTTTGGCGCACCAAAGTACACTATCAAGAGGGTGAAAAGCAACCTACCTAATGGGAGAACATATTTGTAAACTATAGATCTGATAAGGTTTAATATCCACAATATATAAAGAACATCTACAACTCTAAAACAAACAAATAACACAGTAAAAAATTTGCATAGACATTTATTAAAAAAAAACAAATGGCTAATAGGCTCATGAAAATATGTGCAACATTAGTCATTGGGGAAATGAAAATCAAAACCACAATGGTACACCACCTCACACCTTCTAAGACAGCTGTATTTAAAAATTACAAATGGAAACTAACAAGTGTTGACAAGAATGTGGAAACAATGGAACCCTCATATATTGCTGGTGAGAAGGTAAAATGATGCAGCTGCTAGGGAAAATGGTTTCATTTTGCAATTCCTCAAAAAGCTACTCATAGAATTACCAATGACCCAGCAATTCCATTCCTAGGTGTATAACCCAAGAAATTACAGCAGATACTCAGATACTTGTTCTGTTCAATACTTGTTAGATGTTCTTTGCAGTATGATACACAAAAGAAAAAATGAGGAAAAAATCTAAGTGTCCATCTAGATGAACAGATAAAATATGGTATATGCATACATATTGTTCAGCCATTAATAGGAATGAATTTCTGATACATGCTACAACATGGAGGAACCTAGAAAATATTGTGTTAAGTGAAATAAGCCAGACCAAAAAAAAAAAAGGACACATATTATGTGATTCCATTTATATGAGGTACCTCCAACAGGCAAATTCATAGACCAAGAAAGTGTAATTGAGGTTACCAGGGGATGTGGAGGATAGAAAGAAGAGTTATTGTTTAATAGGTACAGAGTTTTTATCTGGGATGATGAAAAAGTTCTGCCAATGGATAATGATGGTGGCTGTACAACATTGTGAATGCACTTAATGACAGTGAATTGTACACTGAAAAATGGCTAACAGGGAAATTTTACTGCAATTTTTTAACAATTAGTAATATATGAATAAAAACCATTGAATTATACCCTTAGGAGACTGAATTGTGCAATATATGGATTCTATCTCTATTCAGGTGTTTAAAAATTTTTCATTCCTTGCAAAATCACTATACTGTTTTCCAGAGAGGTTGTACTAATTCACATTACCACCAACAATGTATAAGTGTTTCCTTTTCTCCAAATTATCACCAACATCTATTATTTTGTGACTTTTTAATAGTAGCCATTCTGACTGTGGTAAGATGAAGAGGGAAGGGAATGTGGGATGAGAAATTACTTAAAGGGTACAATGTACATTATTAGGGTGATGGTTATACTAAAAGCCCAGACATCTTCACTGCACTATACAATATATCCATGTAACAAAAAATAACCTGCTCTTGTACCCTTCAAATTTATGCAAATAAAAAAAGATAGTTGCAAGCTGTTTAGGTAACTGAAAACCTTAGACTTATCTAAATTATTTAATTAATAAATGTTCATTACATACCTAGATCATTAAAAATGAGACAAAATACTGAAATAGTATTATAAATAATTGTAAGCACACATATATGGATTTGTTAAGGTATGTTTTCATTTTTGCCAAAATAAGAAATTGTACTTTAAGCATGTAGTACTATATCCTTTGTGTAACAACAAAAAAAGTTGTTACATGTATATCTTGAAGCTTTGCTAGTCTGCTATAAAATGCCAATATATGCCAGACAGTTCACAGTTATCCACCTCCAAGTTTATTTGTAAAACAGAATTACCAATGGTAAAAATTATAATCAACATACTGTACATATGCAAGGTAGGCAGAATATATTTTTATTAAGAAAAAGAAAATAGTTTTGTCCTAAGTCAAAAAACTGGTTGTTCCAGAATGGGAAAGAAAAAAGCATAGGATAAAACCTGAATAGATACAAAAAGTTATAAAAAGTCATAGAAAGGGAATTTGGCAGTGGTCAAAGCAAAGGTTGATACATTTATTTGTAATATTTAGAAAGCACTTTAGGGTAAAATGTACTGATACAAAACTAGAATTCGCTTTTCTCTCTTAAAATGACAATATTTTCTTGAACTACTGGTCTTCTCTTAAGAGGTTGTAAAAGGTTTTTCTTTACCTTCTGAGTATTTTAGTTTGAAGGTAAATAGTCTATGTCTTTCAGAATAATTTCTGATGCTTTATGTTGACTTTATCATGTCCCTGATTATTTAAGGAAAAATTCATCTCACATTTTTTTTCTTTTATTCTTTTTTTATATTTTATTTTTTTATTAGAGATGGGGTCTTGCTATTCTGTTCAGGCTGGTCTAGAACTCCTGGGCTCAAGCAATCCTCCCACCTCTACCTCCCAAAGTGTTGGGATTATAACAATGAGCCACTGTACCCAGCCTCATATCACATTTGAAAGCATGAAGGTTTTTTACAATCATGTTACCTCCTATATTTACTTTTAAATTTTTTCATTGTCATTTGGATTAAATAAGTAACCAAGTATTGTTTTCCACTCACCCACGATTTTATTTAATATAGTGTTCAACCCTTCTGACAAATTTTGGCATTTTGTCTTCTTTAAATTAGATCTTAAATGTTATCTTTAGCACCTAAAACTTCCTTTGCATCCAAGAAGGTCCCTGGAAAATCACAAAGGAGTTGTTCTTTCACCTTATACAGAGAAAAATACTAGAAATAATTAGGTTTATTTGAAATGTTGTGGGTTGCATGGGAAGGGTTGTCAAATCAGAAGAGACATTTAGCCTTTCCTAGGTTAAATCTGTATTGGATAAAATGTTATTAATATAAATAGTTCAGAAATTATATGAAGTTCCTAGAGAATTTTCCATGTCCTTGCTGTCCATGATGTTTCTATTTATCAGAGTCCTGGTGCTATTTCGCCTAATATTAGAGAACAGTATAGTGTTATTAGTGATACCTTTAATTATTTTTTAAAACATTAACTTGGTTACAATTTTACTTCTTAGAACTGAATCTAGTATATTCTAGACCAGTGGTTTTCAACTGGGGATTCACATCACTAACTTAGGGAGTTTTCATTTACTGTTGTTTAGGACCTAGTCCAGACTGACTGAATTTCTTTACTTGACATCCTTGACATAGTCTTGGTATATTCTAACTAAATACCTGATTACCTGATATACTTATGGTGTGTTATGTCTCAGGATTCTTACACATCTGAAGATTTTTTTCTGTGTAATGATTGTGCTTATTCATTTTTATGAATGGGATATCCACTCTTCTTTGAAAAGGCTAATCATGTTATAGATATTTTGTATAAAACTTTTTTGATTGACATTACTGGAATTTGCATGCCACAAAACAACAAAATAAAGAAAACATTTGCAAACTGTATATCTGATAAGGGGTTAATATTAAAAGTATATAAGGAACTCATACTAATCAATAGGAAGAAAACCAATAACCCAACTTAAAAATGGGCAAAAGACCTGAATAACTATTTCTCCAAAAGAAACATATAAATGACCAACAGGTATGGGAGAAGGTGCTCAACATCACTAATTATCAGAGGGATGCAAATCAAACCATAATGACATATCACCTTAAACCTGTTAAGATGGTGATATTGTTTGTCTCTGTGACCTCACCCAAATCTCACGTTCAATTGTAATCCCTAACGCTGGAGGTGAGGCCTGGTGAGAGGTGACTGGATCCTGGGGGTGGATTTGCCCTTTGGTACTACTCTCATGATAGCGAGTGAGTGCTTGTAAGATCTGGTTGTTTAAAAGTGTGTATCACCTACTCCCTCTCTCTCTTCCTCCTGCTCCAGCCATGTGAGGTGCTCGCTCTTGCTTACTTCCACCCTGTTTGTAAGTTTCCTGAGGCCTCCTCAGAAATCAAGCAGATGCCAGCATCACGTTTCCTGTACAGTCTGCAGCACAGTGAGCCAATTAAACCTCTTTTTTAAAAAATAAATTACCCAGTCTCAGGTGTTTTTTATAGCAATGCTAGAACTGACTAATACAGATGACTATTAACAAAAAACAAAAAAACAAAAAAACGAGAGCCAACAAGTGTTGGCAAGAGTGTGGAATAAAAGTCAACTCTAGTACACTGTTGGTGGAAATGTAAATTATTATATCCATTTTGGAATGTAATATGTAAGTTACTCAAAACCTAGAAAGAGAATTGCCATATGAATCAACAATCACTCCTCTGAGTATATACTCAAGGGAGATCAAATCACCACTTTAGAAAAGTATCTGCACTTCTTTGTTCACTGCAGCATTATTCACAATAATGAAGATATGCAAATAACCTAAATGTCTGTTGCTATATAATGGATAAAAAAGTAGTGGTGTGTGTGTATATATATATATATAAAATTCCATAAGATTATGAACAAATGGCAGAGTATCCTTTTTTAAGGCTGAATAATATTCATATGGTTATTCAGCCCTAGAAAAGGATATTCTGCCATTTGTGACAACATGGATGAACCTAGAGGATACTATGCTAAGCAGGACAGAGAAATAAGCAGGACAGAGAAACAAAAATGTTGCACGATCTCTCATTAATGAGGAATCTAAAACAAACAAATTGAATATATAGAAACAGGGGGTAGAAAAATGGTTACCAGGAATGGGGGAATAGGAGAAATGGGGAGATACAGGTCAAAGGGTACAAAGTTGCATTTATGTGAGATGAATAAGCCCAGAGAGCTAATGTACAATATGAGGACTATAGTTAATAATATTGTATGGTATACTGGAAATTTGCTAAGAGAGTAAAGTTTAGGTACTTATTACCACACAAATAAGAAACAGAACTATGTGAGATACAGATGCTAATTTATTTGACTACAGTAATTACTTCACTATGTATATCTATATCAAAACACCATGTTGCACACCTTAAAAATATACAATAAAAAAACTACAGCCCACCTTTATGGATTATCAAATTTTGGTCCTTTTCATTGTCTTTGAGTCTTTGAGCTACTTCTTACCTCTTTGTAACTGATGGATATGCAAATTCTATCTCATCTGGTAGATATTCAATTGACTTTTACTCCCACTATGGGAGAAAACGGTTTTGTTACCTATCTATAAACTGGATTAGATTCTAAATTGTCAAGCCATACCAAATTTTCCATTCTTCTAGTTTCTTTCAATATCTGGCTACATTACCCCAAAGTAACATTTTCAAATTTTTTCCCTCCTTCCTACCTTGGCATCACCAAGAACTAAAACATGACTACCCAGATCCTTATAGGGACTCCAAGTAAACCCATCGCTGTCCTTTTCCCCAGGATCTGAAGGAGCACTGTTACTTAAAGCCCAAACAACTTGATATATACTTTAAAGCATTCATTACTGGCAGATTATGCATGGGCTGGATTTCTCACTGGACAAGTGTCTGAGACACTAAGAAAGTCTAGTAGAATAATCATGCAATGCATGTCCTTATAAGTGAGATAACAAGTACTGTGAACATTACCAAGAGTACCAGAAGCTCAATGAAAATGCTGCATAATCAAAAGATTTTCATCCATCAGCCTCTTGGAATTTGCTTAACTGGATACCCTTAGTGCTCAACTCCTGGCTGTTTACTTTCATATAACCTTTTATAATAACATATATCATTTTCATTTTGGGCATCACTCTTTTAAGATGGCTCAAATGCAGGACCCTAAAACAACTGAGCTCTGCCAGCTGGCCCAACAGATGGTTTAACTGGTCCTACAGGGACAACTCCACCAAGAAAACATTTACCCTGAGGATTATTTCACTTAGCTATTCCCTGTTTCTGGTTCCCCTTATCCTTGAGTTGTTCAAGAACAGTCTCTGGCTGAATCTGTCTTGAAAAAGAGAAGGTACTGAAAAGATTGCTGAAACTTTGTGCTTGATGTAACTTTAGACTGACTTGACTAGGACAGCTAGATGCTAATTTTTATGGGAACATCCTGCACTATAAGTGCTTTGCTCATCTCAGTCCCAAACCTCTGCCTTGTGCTTAAACACAAACACTTCTTGCCTCAACATACTCCTTATTGCAATATTTTATATAGTTGTGTAATTTCAAGCCCTCTGGCTAGCAGTTGTAGCACTCACTTCCTCCTTCCACAGCCACCTATCCCATGGTATCTGCATATAAAAGCTTTGCTTGCCTACTCCTTCCCTGAGATGTTTCTAAATTAGACTTTGAGCATATCCCTAGTTCAACTGTCCTCCTTTTCCCATTCCAATAGTCCCGGTTAAAGTCTTTCTGTATTAATTTCCAGACACGTTTTTTCTGGCCCTGGACATGATCTTCCAGTCACCAATCTGCCTACGTGTTGAGTAAACTTGGGTCCTTCCAGTCACCTTCCATCCCACACTGAAGTAACTGGGCTGTTTCAGTTTTCTACCACTGAGCTGCCCACGTGTTATAGAACCAAGGGCTTTGGTGACCATCCTTCTCCTGTTCTGGTAACCAGGCCTTCCTTCTAGTTACCAACCTGCCTGTGTGGTATGGAACCTAGAGCCTTATCAGCAACCATCTATCCAGCCAGCTGGGGCCTCGGAGTCCCTTCCAGCCACCAGTGAACCCATATGTTCAGACCTCGTTGCCCTTTCAACCAACATTTTTCCTGGGCGCTAGCACCCCAGGATCCTTTCTGGTCAGCAGCCTGTCTGTGGCTTGTGGAACTTCAGGCTCTATTAGCAATCATGCATGCCACATACTGATGCCCCCGGGTCTTTTCCCGTCACTGACCCACCCCTTACCTCTGGACCCAGTGGCCCTTTCAATTATTGTATAACCTGTTGGGGCTTTCTAGCCACCACCATGCCCATCTGCTGGGGAACCCGGGCCCTTCTGGCCATCTGCCTGCTCACGTGCTGTGGAAACAAAGGTCTTTCCAGCCTCTGTCTGGACCTCATACTGTTGCCCCAGAGGGCCCTTCCAGCCACTTCCTTCCTTCATGCTGATGCCCCAAGGGGCTTTTCTGACCACCAGCATGCCGGTGAACTAGGGTTTTGGGGACCTTCGGGCCACCAACCTACCCTTGCGCTTGGAACCTGGGATGCTTGCACTGGTCTGCCCATGCACTGGAGACCATGCCAAGCCTGAAGGCAGCTATATGTGCTGATGACCTGATTGTCATGGTGGTGACCTCACTGATCCTGGCTGCCCAGAATCCTGACAGTGTCCAGCCATTTGGTTACTGCAGTGGTGCCAAGAAGCTGTCAGATGTCAGAACACTGTGGAGGACAACAGGGGCATCAGAGGTGTGAGAAGAAGCTTACATGGATATGAGCTCGCCACCTTGGCTTCATGGAGACATGCAGATCTGGGCACCTTGTGCAACCTCCCTGCACCAAGTGAAATAGATCCTGTTTTGCTGTGACCATGACAAAACAGGCCTTGCTGGGTCCAAGCAGATGAGCTGAGCCTGGACAAGGCCAGGGGGAGGTCAGTGGCCAGCAAGTGGGCAGTTGGCCTACTGCTAGGCCTGGAGAGTGGGTGAGAAAAAAACTAGAACAACATACTTCATTTGGTCAGCAGGGAGTGCCCAACAACGTTTTGAAAGATGCTCAGGTCATTTATAAAAGGCTTAACGCATATAACTATAAAAAGACTTCTCTCAATTTTTGTCAACCTTTTAAAAGCCAACTTTAAATTCTTATTTTGCCACATCTAGGCTTCTAGAAATAAAGAGGTTGCTGACATATGGTAAAAATGTAGAGTTAGAAAATCACAGGTCTTGTACGTGACCTTTTGTTTTAAAAAACACTTAAAAATAAATATCTTCTGGAAATGACTTCTGGAAATATAACCACTAAAAGGGACATCAGGAGCAACGCATGACCACGTTTGTTTGATGGGTTAGAGGAGGTGGAGCAAAAGGCCTTGAGAAGAAAGAGAAAGGAGTTCATATTTAGAGGATATTTCATGTTATAACAAATTCATTCTGTGTATGCATTTTTTCTCCCCCAAGCCCCACACCCTCCTCAAAACAACATTTCCCTTACTTTTTGTTATTTTAATTATTTTGTTATTATTTTTCATTGACATACTTGTACATATTTATGGGGGTACAGTGTGATATATTGATACACGTGTACAATGTGTCATAATCAAATCTGAGTAATTAGTAAATCCATCACTTAAAACATTTGTCATTTCTTTATGCATTGGTTCCCCTTTTGTTATACAGTTAATAATATTACTTTTGTTTGAAATATCTAGTCTTTGTGTTCTGAGATGCACAAAGCATGTCAAAAACAGTGAAATAAAATAACACATTTTGTTAATTATGTTTGTTACAATTCAGATGAAATCATATCTTTTGGAAATGAAATAGCTAAACTTCCTTTGTGAGCTATATTCTGTTTTACCATATTTAGAAGTACATAATGGACGAATAAGTCCCAATTTTGCAAACTCTATTATCTAGATGTTAGAGAATTCATAGAATTCTTTGAATTCTTTATTCATATTCAAATAAAGATTAAAGAGTATAAATAAAATTCACATTCACGTTCAAATAAAGAATTCTATGAATTCTTTAATCGTATGAATAAAAGTAAAACATTGTACACTTTATATTGGAACTCATAGGAAAGCATGTCTTCTGTAAAACACTTTTGGAAATAAATTTAAATTTCTTCAACCACCTCTGAGCAATACACTTGTCTATACTTGTCCACTGAATTGATGGTGAAGAGGGTGAAGTGAGGAGGACATAGCTGAAGACCAGGATGGGCACAATTAGGAGACACCTCAAACCATAAGCATCATTTTGTGTGTGGAGTTTTGCTTAATGGCCCTCTACATAAGTGGACAAATAAGTTCTTATTTCAGATATGCAGACTTTCTAAATGTTTAGAAATGTTCAGTGTATTTATACTAGTGGCAGTAAAATAAGACTTTCATATGAAATTTATGTGAAATCTTATCTTCGAGGAAAGAAATGGCTAAACCTTCTCTTGGAGCAATACTCTTTGTGCTTATGCACTTGGTCTGGCAAGACGGAGGAGAAGACAGCACTCACGGCTTTGTGACAATGTGTTCATAGTTGTACCGTTTTAGACAAACACTTGTCCTCTATGTTCTGCATATGTCCTCTTACTTTGTTGGGCTATGGTGTTTATAATGGACTAACCGGTTTTGATTTTACACCTAGTTTTTCTAGAATTTAAAGAGGTTGCCAGTTATGACAAAAGTAGAGTTAATAAGCTTTTCTTCATTTCTTGTTAAATTTCATATTCAAGAACATCTTCTGAAAATAACTTAGGGAAATACAATTGTTAAAATCACCTCTTAGTATTACAAATGCTTATAGTTGTCCATTCAGTGGACAGAAGTGAAAAGGAGTGAGAAAAATAAACTTTCCAGGCCAAATTGTCCTTTTTTAGAAAACAATTTCAGAGTATAGGTTTATTACATCTATATGATTTAGTCAATGCTATTGTGTGTATAGTGAACAAACTTAAATCCTAATTTGAAACATGTAGTATCTGTAGATATTAGAAATGTATAACATATGTTAAAAGTATATAACATATAACCATGGATATATGTATGCATTTCTTTTGACCATAAGTATAGTTTTGTACTTATGAATACATTGTAAGAAAATTCAAGGGAAACATCTTTTAGCTATTATTGTAATATTATAGACCTAATAATGAATTGTTTTAGAAGTATTATACCTCTTATACTCCATTGTGTTGTGTCTCATTTTAAATTCAACATGAAGACAATGCAGTACAGGTTGAGCATCCCTTATCCGAAATGCTAGGGACAAAATGTGTTTCAGATTTTGGATTTTGTTCAGATTTTGGAAAATTTGCATATAAATAAGATATCTTGTGGATGGAATCCAAGTCTAAACACGAAATTTATTTATGTTTTCTATACATATTATACATATAGCCTGAAGTAATTTTATACAATACTTTAGGTAATTTTGTGCATGGAACAAAGTGAGTGTACATTGAACAATCAGAAAGTAAAGGTGTTGCTATCTCAACCACTCATGTAGATTGTATTTATGTGCTCCTGATAAGAAATTATTTGCTTACACGCATTCATACATAAGTACTTAGTAAAAAATATTATATTCCATTGGTACAGTGGAAAATAATTTGTTCAGGGTAACTAAACAGCTCAGTAGCAACACCAGAATACCTGTATCAACTGTTCAACAGCAACAACAGCAGGCTTTCAGTCTCCACCTGTGACGCTGTGTTTTGAGTAAAAGGATATTGTACACTGTATTTTATTTTTTAGGTGCGAAGAAACATCAGAAGCAGTTAAGGGACCAGGAAGTGGGTTCTCTAGTGATGAGGAGGCATTCTGCTGAATGGCTTTTAAAAATATTCCCTCCAGAGTCATCTGCCTCTTTAAGAATGATTTTTGTCTCAGAAGTCTCGCTTTGATTTGATAAACTGACATGATTTCCTGGTCTGTTAGGAATGTACACTGCTCTATTCCTTCAATAAAATAATCAGACATTTCACCATATTGTCTATAGGCACTTTTTCTGCAATTTTTGACAATGTCATCTTCATCATTTCTATGATCATGATCACCTTGATTCAGAACCATGTTGGCTGTTTCACTACTGGTCTATAAATGTACAACTGAAGCCACATTTTTGATGTTAAAAACTTCTTTAATAGCCACTTCTTCCACCTTAATGGTGGACTCTGGACTCTGAAGGTATACTTTTTGCATATGTAAGGAGGTCAGACATCACTTTTTAAAATTTGATGTTTGGAATCCTTCAAAGTCACCACCTTGTTCATCACCATTACTGAACATAGTCACAGGCTAGAATAAAAACAACTGTGTTTTTAGTCACTGTATTAAAAGCATTAGCAACAGCAAATATGGCATTCTTCATGCTAAATTCCTTTTGAAAAATCTTTCACACCTTCACTTCTGTTCAGTGCTGCTAGCATGCTGTTCAAGAAAATGTTTTTGTATTTACTCTTCATTGATCTAAAGATACCCTGATCACATGGCTGAGTTAATAAAGTCACATTTGTGGGAAAGTACACGACATAAACACTATTTTTCATTAGAATTTCAGCTGGAAGATGAGCAGAATAATTGTCAAGGAATAATGACATCTTGCAATTGACACACAGTCCAGCTTTGTGGCAGGGAGCATGAGATGCTGGCAGAAAATGTTTATGAAACCAATCAGAAAAGATTTCCCTGGTAATCCATGTCTTTTTGTTAGCATGATAACAGATAGGTAAGAAATTAATTTCTTGAAAACAGCGAGGATGCAAGTTTTTGCCAATGACAGTATGCTTACACTTAGGTGTGCCTGCTCCATCAGCACATCCCAGCACAGTTATTCTATCCTTGGCATCCTTAATTCCTATGCTGTCTGTCTCATCAGCTTTAGCCAGTGTATTTCTAGGGCAATAATGCCCCAACGATAATGTTTCATCAGCATTATAGACTTGTTCTGATGTTGTATTTTCTTCAGCTGTGACCTTGGCAAACTCATCAATGAATTTCTCTGCTGCTTTGTGATCAGCAGATGCCTTATCATCCCACGTTTAAAAAAAATATAATGCTGTGTATATCTTAAATGTCTGCAAGAAGTCCGTTGGATATTCACTGTTCCCTTCAATTTTCAGTTCATCGTAGATCTTTGCTTGTTTCGTAATTGGCATACTCTTAAGTGGCTCATGTTCACTGCAACACTGACAGATGCACTCTTTCAGTACATGATCAAGATCTTCATTATTAGCTTTATGCAGTGTTTTTCTATTTTTAATTAACTTCTGTTCATCACTCTCACACAGAACTTCAGTATTTATTCTTCTGTTTTTCAGGTTATATAAAGTGGTCATTTCAACACCATATTCTTCCATAAGACATTTCACACTTACACTGCTGTCCAGTTTCTCCAACAGCTTGACCTTCTGTGACATATATAAACACAAATGCTTCCTCTTTTTCTTATCACTGTTACCAACAGGGGTGTCTGCAGGCCTTTTTGACATTTTCAATAATATATTTACACCACAGTACAGAGAATACACAGTGAATAGTGCACATAGGTGCATTATTTATATTTGGATATATTAGTGTTTTTCTTTCTTGTATGCTTATTTATTCTACATCATTCTATCTAGAAGTGGAGCCCAGAATTTCTTTGTCAATACAATCAAAATTGTTAAATGATATTGTCCAAGCTTGGAATTTAAGTTTTGACCTCCTTCTTTAGTTTAGAGCTGATGACATATTCTCTTATTTTAACTTTTTATTCTCTTCAGTTAGCTTTCAAGAAAAAGTTGTTTTGCACCTTCGTGGACAGCACCACTTATGTATTTGCCATCATATGTTACTATATGCATTGTAATAAGAACTACATTTATAAAATGCTTACAATATGTGTCATGCACAGATCTCTGCATAGTTCTGTTTTAGAAGATGGATAACTTCCTTTTTCAAAGGAGGAAATTGCTACTCAGATAATAAAAAAGTATCCTTGTCCACCCACTGACAGATTTTTATTTCAGATTTGTCTATTTAAAACTGGTGAGATTTGTTTGTTTTTGTTTGGTTTGCATGATTATTTCTATGGTATGCTACCTTTAGCCAGAAACAGAGATACAGAAGTGTAATATTTACCTGACTTTATGGTTATGGTCCGAAGGCCATGTATAAAATCCTCAATAATATCAGTTCATCTATGGTTTATTTTCATAAGCTTGCTGATACATGTGTATTATAGCTGTTCACTATATCTACTCTATGCTTTAAATGATCATTAGATTCTTGAAGGCAAGCATGTCTCCCTATAGAACTTAGTGCAGTGCTTCACATCTGAGTCTGTTGAAGAATAATATTATCTAACTGAGATGAAAACTTCAGAATGAATTCTTGGTGATGCACTGAGGCAGCCATTTTTGCTGCATCATCAGCCACATAAAGACAAGAAGAAATAAATATAGCCACGAAAAGACAAGAACAATTTTACCTCCATGTCTTAATTTTTATTTATATACATAACTAATTAAAACATATTAAAAATATATGCAGTAGTTATGAAATGCATAATAAAATATGGAAAGTTTGGTCTAGGGTCTACTAATTAAGCTCAATTTCTCTTCTTCTCAGTGGAAAACCGTAAAACAAACAATTTATCCATTAGCAAAGACCTGCCTTAATTTTTAGCCTGAATCGTGAAAAGGCAGTTTGAATATAGATTAATTCTCTATCATTTGGACAATAGTAACATATTCCTTTGCCTATATGAAAATGTTTAAGGAATACCCTACTGAAACAAAAACATTGTAGTGCATCTAATATCTAATATGATAATTTCTCTTTCTATGGGTATTATTTTGAATATTTGTTAAATGTATTTTTGCTGATTTTTATTTAGTACCATTTGATATTAAATAATAGTGTTTCACCAAAATCTCAAAAATCACTACTAAGAAACTTACTCATGTAACCAAATACCAGCTATTCCCCCAAATCCTATGGAAATACAAAATTTAAAAAAAAATTTAAAAAGAATTCAGGCATCAACAACAACAAAAAATTGGTGCTTCAAATTTTAAAAAAATTCACACTTGTCTTTCAGTTAAATTAAGCCAGATCTCTTTTATTTATTATAAAGAAACTAAGTGTTTTCTTACTCTGTTGCAATTCAGAAATTCTGGTCACCATTTGTGAGTGAAATACAAAATATCTTCTCAAACCTCTCATTAGTTTACCTATTAAGATAGCTTTGGATTGGTGGATGAGAACAATAACATACCCTAATAGCATTCTCACAGTGGGTGTAGATCTGAAAAAAAAAAACTACATTGTTATCAACAATAGTAACTCTCTATGATGTGCAGTTCAACAAAATCATCCTTAGTATGAATGCTGTGGATCTGAGAATTAAGAATATAAAAAGTGTGTTTAAAAATCCATGACTAACATATTGGCCAGGTGCAGTGGCTCACACCTGTAATTCCAGCACTTTGGAAGGCCCAGGCAGGCAGATCACAAGGTCAGGAGTTCGAGACCAGCCTGGCCAACATGGGGAAACCCCATCTGTACTAAAAATACAAAAATTAGCTGGGCGTGGTGGCACTCGCCTGTAATTCCAGCTAATCTGGAGGCTGAGGCAGGATAATTGCTTAAACCTGGGGTGCAGAGGTTGAAGTGAGCCGAGATCACACCACTGCACTCCAGCCTGGGCAACAGAGCAAGAATCCGTCTCAGAAAAAAGAAAAAAATAATAAATGACTGACACATGAAAAATGAAATGCCAACGAAATCTTTTTTTCTTTGTAACCTTTTCAATTACTCTCTCCTGTTATCACAGTAGTCTCTGCATATTCAATAACTGTGGAATTTTAAGAATATCATATATGATAATTTAATTATAACTTTTCCAGTTTATATTTGCCTAACTATTTTGACTTCTGTATGAATAATCCATTCAGAATATTAAACAGAGCTATTTTAGTCTCATTTGTGTCTGAAGCCACAAGGAAATAAGAACCAATAACCTCCTATTCTGAAGCATGAGAAAACCATCTATGGAGGGTTTGTAAAGAAGAGCATGCAAACACAAGTTTTACAGTGCTACTTGCTCACCAACTTCAGCACATATAAACGCGTTAAGGTTGCAGAAATAGGGGTAATAGAGAAAGAATTTCATGGAGAAAGTTGAGAGGCATTTTCTCTTCCCCTTAATGGCAGGAATGAATCTCTGGAGCTCAAATTACCAATGGGAGTCAAATAGTTGTGGAAGAGAAGGCTACAGTGTAAACTGCATCAGGGACAATAAACTCCTTTCCTTCTCCCTCCCTGAAAATCGTCATAGATTTTTGCTGATGACTCTGTTTCTCATTGTTAATACAGTCGGGATTTAAGTTATCTTACACTATCTTAAACGAAAGGATAACACCTAAAACAAGGTGTTATTTCATAGGAGCAGGTACATCTATTAAATTTAAGAAATTGGAGATTAAACATTAAATCTGCTATTTGGCAGCCTAATGTAATAAAGCTTTAAAAAGAAAAAAATACTGTTATATTTTTCACCAAGACGCTGGCAGATCCTCCGAATCCAAAATGGTCATATTGTACTTGACCAAGTGCCCACAGTTGCCCATTTCTTACCCTCCACTTCGTCTTGACCAAATTTTAGTTAGGCTTCTCTCTTTCCTACAGGACCCTGAACTCTGATTGCCCCAAAGCCTTAGCAAACACCAAAAAGTGAAGTGTGCACCCCTTGTCAGCTTATCTGGGGAATCAGCTGACCATAGCAAGGTACTTTTCCAGGCTTAAACCACATTGATCATTTCCCCTTGTTTGTCAAGCTTCTCTTTAAAAGATTGTGCTTATCACTGCTTGCCCCTCCTTTTTACCATAGAAGAAAAACCTTTTCTGTTTGATTTTGAGACACAAATTTCCTAGATTACAATCTTCTCCCTTTTGCAATAGTATTTCCTTCTAAATAAAGTCTCTCTTATCTAAGTCTGGTTTTATTGGAGATACTTGATGCACCTGAAAGTGTTTGTGTGGGGAGAATGGAGACGTATATTCACGTTGGAGGTAACAGAAACCCAATGCAAAATACTTTAATCAAAAAGGTTAATTTATCAATGCTTGGAACTAAGAATTTCAGAGGTGCTTTTGGCTTTGAGTAGAGGAAATATTCACAAGATCAAATTCCCTTATCATGATATTCTCTTTCTCCATGTTTTGGCTTGGCTTTCCTCTTTATTTCTGCAGAAAGCTCTTCCCATACAGAGATAAAAATGGCCACCAGCACCTTCTTGAAGGGGTCTCAAATAAAGACTTCCAAAGTGGAGCAACAAGAAAGCTTTTATTGGCTGGTGGTAGGAGAGCCAGTCTGAAATGAGATTGCTGTGCCTTCTAGCAGTTAGCTGAGTGTTTATGTGTTATAAGCACTCAGGTGTTTAGGAGAAAGAGAATAAAAATCTATGTGATATATGGGGCAAAACAAATGGACAGTTGTTAATTTTCCCTGGTAGATGTTCTACAGATAAGCAATTCTGAGACAGTATATACTCCTGTTGAAATTCAGCAAAGAAAATGGACAGTTTAAGAAAGTCTATTTTTGCGTTTAGCAGGAAGACCTATTGCTTTAGGCTAGGAGCTTGCAACTCTTAGTGAAGAGGTAGAACAAAATGTTAACCCTTTATAACCTCCAGGCCTAAATGGCCTCATTAATCAAATCAGTACACCTTTTTCCAGGTAGCTTCATCAAAAGTTCTGCGGATGCTGGCTGTCATTGGCCCACCTTGGGTCAAGTACTCTTCCCTTAACCAATACCTGTAAACTGAGAGATACAGAAACCTCATCAATCAGACCTAAGCCAAGTGGCCATCCACAGGGAGGGGGACAGAGTCAATCAGTCCGACCTGAACCAAAATCTGAGAATGGGCAAGGGGTGGCATTCTATTAACAACCTAGATGCCTGCCGAGAAAGAAAAAAGCATCCTTAACAGGTGTCATATGGTAGCTGGCTATGGTCTTCTCTTGATGAACATGAACTCACAGAGGACTGACATCAATTAAGTTCAGTTTGTGTCCATAATAGAGTGAGACAAAAACATGACCACTCTGTAATCATGCCGGAGCTCAGATATAAACAAGAACGCTGCAAACAAACCAAAAAAATACGCACATGTGTGTTCATTGCAGCACTATTCACAATAGCAAAGACATAGAATCAACCTAAATGTGCATCAACGGTAGACTGGATAAAGAAAATGTGGTACATATTTTCCTTATGGAATACTTCTTTTTTCTTCTGGAATGCTGCACTGCCATGAAAAAGAACAATATTATGTCCTTTCCAGCAACATGGATGGAGCTGGAAGCAATCATAGTGGACTAACATAGGAACAGAAAACCAAATACTGCATGTTCTCACTTATAAGTGGGAGCTAAACATTGAGCACACATGGACACCAAGAAGCGAACAGCAGACACAGGGACTTACTTGAGGGTGGAGCAAACGATGAGGGTGAGGATCGAAAAACTACCTTATCAGATACTATGCTTACTATCTGGGTGGCAAAATAATCTGTACACCAAGCCCCTATAATATGCAACTTACCTATATATCAAACCTGCACATGTACATCTGAACCTAAAAGAAAAGTTTTAAAAAATTGTCCAAACTTGTCCCTCTTCCAACTTACAAGAATGGCTGCTGCTTTTTTATGCATTACAGTCCCAGTTCATCTTTCACACCTCTTGGATAAAAATTATTAAGATACCTGTCATCAAATTGCCTCAGATTTCTGATAGCACCCAATCCAGGCAAAATGTCTGCCTCTTTGAAAATATACCAAAAGCACCACAGGCCCTAATCGTATAATAAGCTCCTCCTATTAGCCTTTTGTAGACATGCCACCATGTTGGGCAGTTTTCCCTGTTACAGCGAGTAATAACTCCAGGTGTGTTTCCTTATGGTCTTTGGCTAATAAGCATCAACACCACTACACTCCTGACTTAAGAAATCTTGATTTCTCCTCAATGACCACTGCCTTTGTGCATGGAAAAGCCTAAAAAAGCACATATTTACACTGAATAAGAACAAGGCGGCTTAGGGTGACAGAACACAGATAGCCTCATATTCAGGACAGTATGATGATGCTTCTGATATTCAGCTTTGATTGTTATTTTCTTCAGCATCGAATAATATAGTTTCCAAAGCAATCCAGTACTCTCATTGAGACAGGGACTTAAATGATGAAGCATTGCTTGAGGTTACATCAGAATAAGATAAAGTGTTGGCAAGCAAAATTATTTTTCAATGCTTTTGGAAATCCATTTTCAAAAGGACAATTATTGCTTTGCATTTTCAAAGGCCATGCTAGAAAAAGTAATAAACAGGTAATTCTTCCTTAAAATGTTAACATTTTGTTTACCAACCCATCTTCGCTTTGTCAGAAGGCACGTCTACCCAGAGGCATCCACTGTTGTCTTGCTGCTTCTCAGATATTCCAGACATTCCGCAGGCTGAACAGGACTCCTTTCCCATGATATTTCCTTTCATCTCTCCTTGCACCTCTTCCTTCAGGGTTCTCTGCTAAGGGGAGATGCAAATTTAAGCAGAAAGGTTAATGGCTGTTAATAGCTAAATGTGTTTCATTTTTAGAGGTAAAATACTATCACAAAAAAATATGGCCTCTGTTGTGGATGGCCTGAGTTTTAATTCTTGTACTTCTGGGTACAGGCTTTGCTGGGCAAGTCACTTATTCTCTTAGAACCATAATAGTTTTCAACTGATAAAATAATTCTGTTTCATTTAAGCACTTTCTGAGGGCCTCTGATGCTTTCAGAACCATGGATGACCAATGAGTTTACAACTATGCCACCTGAATTTGAGAATCCCACATTTGTTTTGTTCTTGCCTCACAAAATTGTTATGGAACTCAAATTAGACCATTTATATGAAAACATTTGGACAATTCTGTGTTATCATTAGGACAGTAGCATTTAAAAAATTTCCTTCATTTTGTTGAAGCACAGGAACAGGTAGGAGTGGGCATTTCAGGGAAAGAAATTCACTAAAGATGAAGAAATCTCTGGTCAGAGGTAACTTGCCTGGTGGTTTAAAGTTAATTACAAGAAAATTACTGTCCAAACTGAAGAATTGTTTTCTCCATTGTTTTATTCCCTAATATGTAAACTAAAAAGCTATTCTTTCCTTCCCGTCCGTATGGAAGTGTCTTATTCTTTGCTTCCAGTCTGCAGCACCATTAATGCTTTGGAGAAGGACAAATGAAATAAAGAATAACCCCATATTAGTTTCTATGCTCTGTAACAAGTTTTCACCAATTTAGCAGCTTAATACCACACGTATTTATTATCTCACAGTTTCCATGGGTCAGAAATATAGGTTTCTTCTCAGAGTCTCACAAGACGTCAACCAAGATGTTGACTGGGCTATATTCTTGTCTGGAGGCCTGACAGGAAAAAAATCTGCTTCTAAACTCGTTCGGTTTGTCGGCAGAATAAATGTCCTTGCACTCGTATGACTGAGGGTCCTGACTTTTTGCTATCTGTCAACCAGAGACTGCCTTTAGGTTCCAGAGCAAGTTTGTCCAACCCGCGGCCCACGGGCAGCGTGCAGCCCAGGACGGCTTTGAATGGGGTCCAACACAAATTTGTAAACTTTTTGAAAACATTATGCTTTTCTTTTTCTTTTTTTCTTTTTTTTTTTTTTTTTTTGCAATTTTTTAAAAGCTCATCAGCTATTGTTGGTGTTAGTGTATTTTGTGTGTGGCCTAAGACTATTCTTCTTCCAATGTGGCCCAGGGAAGCCAAAAAATTGGACACCCCTGTTCTAGAGGCTCCCCCACAGTTCCTGCCACACCGGCTTTGTCAGCATGGCCACATACTTTAACAAGTCAGCTCAGGGAGGACCATCCTAGACTCTTTTTAAAGGGATTCATCTGATTAGGCCAGACACATCCTGGATACTCTCCCTTATGATTATTTAAGTATATACTCATTTGAGATCTTAGTTACATCCACAAAGTCCCTTCACCTTTGCCATATTTTATGGCTAGAAGAAGTCACAGGTCCTGTCCACACTCTAAGGGAGAAGATTATAAAGGGCATGAAATATCTGGGAGTGGGAATCATGAGGGCCACCTTAGGGGCTGTGTACCACAGTCCTTAGAGGAAATCAAAGACAAAAGCTTTTTTTAAACAATCTAAATTTGCTCTATTCTTAAATAAAATGCAGCATACCATTTACTTAACTTATTACAGTTCTTTTTGTTTTGTAAGCAGCTTTAGGAAATAGAACTGCATCTCCACAGGGGAGATAGGCAGTGCACGTATGCAATGGATGGAGAGTAGGAGGGCTAGTTTGATGGTATTAGCAATAATAATACTTAACTATTAACTATATGTCATGGATTGTTTTAAGTATTTCACATATTTTTTTTTTCATTTAATCCTCACAGCAATCCTATGTGGTAGTTTATCTTATTATGTAGAGAAAAAATGAGATCATCTGGAAAATCAACATAGGAATGCCTAGTAATCTGGAAGATCAACTTAGGAATGCCTAGTAATATCTGTGCCCTTGGTGCTTAATGTGGTATGTAAGTGGTTGCTCAATCCAGATTTGTTGAGCTAATATGCTGAAATATTCATAATCAACATTTGGAGTATACAATACTTACATAGTTATTAAACTAAAGGTTCTTGGCAACCTGAAATCAATAAAAAACAAGCTAGTTGTTGGGTTTTCTGGGATTCTGAATTTGACTCTCCTTTTTCACTTGTTGAGAACTTGAGATAATCACCTCAAATTCCCGGATTCCCATAACCTTTCCTTTAAAAATAAGGATATGAAGCTGGATCATCTGTAAGGTTGTGTCTATATTTAGGTAAAACACATTCAAAATGCATGGGGAATTTTTCACACAGAGTCTGTCTAATAACCAAAAAATTTCCAAATACATTAACTGTATATATTTATAGTAGAAATAACGCTAAGCGAATGGCGTTTATATTTGAACAAGAGTTTTGCTACTAGAGAGACCTAAGTTTGCATTCCAGCCCTAAAACTTATTAGCTGCAAGTGACTTTGCCTCTTTAAACCTAAATCTCCTCCCCTGTGAAACTGAAAGAAAAGAACTACCTTGCCAACCTTTTTTGGGACTCATTTAAGATAACTTACATTAAACAATTAGTGTAATATCTGGTGCAGTGATGTTGCTCACTTTCTCTTCTCATTTGAAAAAATATATATAAAAGAACAATCTAAAAACACCACCAAATGAATTTTATTTTCACATAGCAATTCAAACTTTGAAAACATAAACTTCTGAAATTTTCATTTGGATGTTTGTAAACATATAACACCCCACAGTAGATGTGTGTGAGTGTGTGTGTGTGTGTGTGTGTATAAAGATATTGTGTGAATAAAAAAGTTCCCTTGTTAGCCGAATGAATCTTATAAGTTGGAAGACTTGAATATAAAATGTTTCCCTTGGTGATTATAAAGGAAAGTCATGTGTGCATTTCTGAATGTTCCATTACACACACTTTAATTGCAGTGGTATTTTAATTGCACAGTGATTGCAGTTTTATAAGCAAGACTTATAAAAATAGTCTATGCTATACTATATTGAATGAAGCATTCCAGCATTTAAGAAGATGATATAAATAAGAGTTGTAAACTACATTAAGCTCTTTTTATGAGGTGATTGCTCTTTAATTCCACCTTCACTGCCCACAGGCCGAAAACTGTTGGAGAATGAACACTGTAATTGACTAGCATGGGAGATTTTAACACTTACTTGTAGTGTTGAGGGAAATCAGTTTTTGCACATCTTCTGAACTGAGCTAAAATCTCTATCTAGAGCATTTCTAGTAACTGTCCATCTTATCAACCTTGCCTTTATATGTTTCTTTCTAATTTCTTCGTGGGATACCCTTGCTCACATAATCAAAAATAAACATAGATATGTTATGCTTTTAAGATCAGGTATGGTTTCTTTAATCACTCCTTTGTGGCTATTACAGGTATTAAGAAAACACATGGTTGAAAGATTATCTTTTTAGAAGTCCTGTGCCCACAATATCTGCCTCAGTCCTTTCCCATGTCCCTTTGTTATTACTTTCTTTTCCATTTCTGGCCCAAATATATTCAGAGAAATTGACATTACTATGAATAACACACTGACACAGACAGATTTGTTTAAAGAAATTGAAAAGCCTGAAGGACACAGTAGTTGTTTTTCATCTATGGTCCCTCTACACAGGACCACTTTATAAAATGAGCAACTTGTATTTATGAGACTTGAACCATCAGAATAGTTCAGGATTGAACCAGCTTCGCTGAAAGATAATACAACTAGTTGTTGGAACTATTTTGCTTCTGAATCTACAGAATTAACTAAATCTGCTTCCAATGTCCTAGTTAGCACACATACTAGAAATTCTTTGGCTTCTAACTTGAGAGTACTGTTTGTACATGTTTTAAGTTTGTTTTCTCCTGTCCTGAAATGTGAATTGAAAAAGTATAGTATGAAAAAATGTATTTCTATTAGTTTCCAAATCTATGAAATAAAGAAGTTGGGAACTAATTGGCTTTTAGGACTTTATTTGAGTTATAATCTATGATTTTATCTTTCTAGGATCCCATATTTTTTCATCAGATAATTGAAAACAATTGGTACCTTTTATTTCTTTTTTTACTTTCTCCACAAGCCAAATTATCTATAACATGCTTATTTGATTAGTTAATGAGATTGGAAATAGATACATAAAACTGTATCCCTTCTTTCCTTGAAAACAATTGACAACAAAAATCATGGAAAAATAAAGAAGTAAAAACTCAAAAGATGAAACAAACAAACAAAAGAAATCATCAAGTCCTCAATGAATTAGAGTAAAATTTGGACCAAACCATATAAAATCTTCAAAGAAGTTATATGCCTTTTCAGTCATCAGTCATCTAACTTGCAGAGTCATTCAGAAGTTGGTGATCTTCTAAACTGTCGATCTATCCATTGAACCATAACTACATGGACCTTAGACAAGTTATAGATGTGAGGCAGAACTCACATGATGCCAAGAAATGTCAGGGAAAGGTAAAAATCAAATTAGACAGACATGTCATCATGAGATAAAGCAGATTTTCATCATGCCTGAGGATTTAGCTCTATAGTTGCTGATCCTGGTTAGCTGAAGAGTGGTGGGAGAAAAATCACCATATAAAGACTCGCTGAAGGGCTGGATTCACTGAGAGTTAGGCCTCCTCGCAATTGGTAAGTGGAAATACTCTCAGCATTGAGTGTCAGAGACAAAGAGTTTTAATTCTGTTGCTCTAAACCTAAGATGCTTACTTTCTCAATTCATCTCCTGGGTACTTCTCCCTCATCGTATTTAATTAAAGCTTGGTTGTAGTAGATATGTTCGATTGGGACTTAATACTCATTTCAATATCATTTTAGTTTGTTCTTCTGTGCTTCAGAGTTTAGAAAGCTAAAAGCCCTATTTTCTAGCTCCCTTGTAGCTAGGGACATGAAACTTATGTACGTTCTGCCAATTAGATGCATTCATATGAATTTTGGAATGAGGAAGTGTTGTTTCTATTTTTTCTGCTGTCAAGCTAGGTCATGTTCCCTCACACTCCCCCGCAACATTCAGTGTTAGTTCCTAGCATTCAGGGTGTCAAGAGGCAGAATATGGGACACCTATTTTGTGCTGGTGTGCATCTGTATAGGATGGCATGGCTATAGGGTCAGGAACTGAAGCCACTTAATGACCAATGGATTAAAGCTACGACGATATGTACTTGAAGTCAACGTAAAAGAAGAGGTAGTAACTCCACTGGAGTATCAGTTCTGTGTTGTTTATCATGGAATAATGCCTGTCAGACCATTCCTTTAGATCTTCTAATTTACTTTAAATTTGTTCTTCTTAAATTAATGGGAGGCATTTCTGTTCCATATAACTGAAATCTGTTTGGAATGTTGACCCAAAGGCATTGACTTATTCAAAGATGAATTATAACTAGCATAGGACATCTGCAAAAGTACTGCAAATAAATAAAAAATTCAAAAAATTAAAAATAAAAGACAAGGCCGGGCGCGGTGGCTCACACCTGTAATCTCAACACTCTGGGAGGCCAAGGCAGGCGCATCACCTGAGGTTGGGAGTTCAAGACCAGCCTGACCAACGTGAAGAAACCCCGTTTCTACTAAAAATACAAAATTAGCTGGGCATGGTGACGCATGCCTGTAATCCCAGCTACTCGGGAGGCTGAGGCGGGAGAATCACTTGAACCTGGGAGGCAAGGTTGTGGTGAGCCGAGATAGTGCCATTGCACTCCAGCCTGGGCAATAAGAGCAAAAGTCCCTCTAAAAAAAAAAAAGACAAAAACAATTTTAGAAAAGTCACACACTGAATAACTACGCATTTTAAAGAAATCTACATTAAATCAAGGATATTAGAAAAAATTTGGCTTCTCTGAAACAAAGGTTGAGATTCTATATAAGACTTCAAAGAAGAAAAATGAGAATAAAAGAGAAATATTAAGTTGCAGAATGCAAAAAGAAAGAAAATTCATTGAAAGAGGATCATATTTGGATCAATATAGAAAGAATGGAAATAAACAAAAGAATGAAGCATCACTGAGTGTATTTAACTGACTTCTATTAATTCCTGTCCAATCAAGTAAACACAAATTTGAATGGCCCTCTAACATGTATACCAAAATCTGTACCCTAATATCAGTGACCATATCATCATCTGAAATGCCTACATGACAAAATTTTACAAAATTGATTGTATATTTGGTCACATACATTAATAAAAATATCTAATAATTTTCTAAATATTAAAATATACCACATTCTCTTTTCATAATGTAATAAAGCAATTTATTGATAGTAAGAAAAACCACTATGTCTTACGCACAATATATGTAAGTTTTAAACACTTTTAATTCTGTAAGAAAACAAAAATTAGAAGTCATAAATAGCCAACAAACACTCACAAGCAAGCCTCATATATCAGTACCAATAGAATATGGCTAAAGCAATGTTCAATGTTCTAAGAACTTAACATTTTAAATCTTAAAAACTGTGGCAGACATTGTTAGTTTCCTAACCAACAGCTCCCTATTCCCTAATTACTTGCTGGCAGAAATTTCTTTCCACAGTTTGGGCTTAAAAATAGCAAATGCTTTGTTGGATAGAGTTAAATTTGCATGTGGAGCTGAGAACTGCTGTAGCTACCTAGAAAACATGAGTGGTGATAACTCTGATATGGTGAGAATGATAGACTAGAAAGATAGGAGAATAGAGGATGATCCTTGAAGACATCAATGAACTGCTGAACCAGCTGTGGAATCACCTTGCCTCTAAACTTGGTATGTGAGACAATAAATGCCCTTATTGTTTAAACCACACTTATGGTTATATACTCTTTTAGCAGAAAGTGATACTACAAGCAAGAATGAAGATAAGTGAATTTGGCCAGGCGAAGTGGCTCACGCCTGTAATCGCAGTACTTTGGGAGGCTGAGGCGGGAGGATCACCTGAGGTCAGGAGTTCGAGACCAGCCTGACCAACATGGAAAAACCCCATCTCTACTAAAAATACAAAATTAGCCAGGCGTGGTGGCACATGCCTGTAATCCCAGCTACTTGGGAGGCTGAGGCAGAAGAATCGCTTGAACCTGGGAGGCAGAGGTTGTGGTGAGCCGAGATCGCGCCATTGCACTCCAGCCTGGGCAACAAGAGCGAAACTCCATCTCGAAAATAATAATAATAATAATAAAATAAAATAAATAACTTAATTAAGTACTCAATTTAAAATTTAGCAAGAGAGCAATAAAATACACGTAAGCAAAGAAAATGGAGGAAACAGAAAATGGGAGCAACATAGATGAATGTTTAGTAGACCTTAAAATAAATACATATAATAAACAAACTGAAAACTGGTTATTTGAGGGGGAATGGAGCAAATAATAATATAATCAACTAGCTAATTTAATTTTTAAAAAGAAAGTACAAATACATTTTGAAATAAAAATGAAAGAATAACAGATAAGAAAAAAAGATAATATCTTCCTCAAATATTTACAAGGACCAGAAAGCTACATTAATTGTGTATTTTGGGATATATTAATTATAATAAGTTTATTCCAGAAGTAAACAATCTAAACATTACAATTCCATCAAGGAAATTGAGAATGCTTTTAAAGAATGTGCCTCAAAAAGGTACCGAATCTTGGTAGTTTAATATAAAATTGCTAGGAAACCTTCAGGGATTATAAACGCAATGATATTTAAACTGTAAAGTGTATAAAGAATAGTGACAGTTCCAAATTCTTTTCATCAAACCAGCATAATTTATATACTTATGATTCTTTACTCTTGTCTAATTCCATTGGCTGGTACTAACAGAATAAAGTAAAATCATTAAGATATGTATTAATATATTTCATCAAGAGATAAAATATATATGATTCTCTCTGTAGGTGTCCAAGTGGATTTCTTCAAATTCAAAACCCAGTTCTAATTTGGGGAAGGATAGGATACTTTTATACACTAGTAACATGGGAATACTTTAATGTAAATATTAAAGGCCAAGTGTATGATTAATTGTGAAATGCTAGATGAAATTTTATCTAATTTAGGATTATAAAAGTATTTTTACTATCATGACCATTATTTTGCATTGTTATGGTAGTACAAACCAATGGAATTAAGCAAGAGAATAGAATAAGAGATACATAAACTAACATGGCATAGCAAAAGTTTTATTATTTGGTAATAGACTCACATGCCTGGAGACCCAAGAAAATCAGCTTAAAAATTATTAGAATAGCTAGAATTATACAATGGTTATAAAATTACTGAAGGCAGGGATCAGCAGGCTTTTTCTGTAAAGGACAAGATGGTAAATATTTTTGGCTTACTGGGCCACGCAGTCCTTATTTCAGTATTAATTTTGTTTTTATAGCGTTGAAAGTAGCCATAGATAATAATAAACAAATGGGCATGGACGTTTTCCAATAAAACTTCAGTCACAAGCATATAAAGTGGACTGGATATGACCTGAGGGCCTTAGGTTGCCAATCCTTGAATAGGTATAAAATCTTTGATTTGAACAGCACCCAGTTAAAAAATGTAATGAAATAAAACGATCTCACTTATAATGAGAGAAAGTCAAATTAAAGTTTAGAAATGTGTAAGATTTGTATGAAAAGATTTGAAAGTTCAATTGAAGTAAGACTGTTAGAAGCTTAAGACTGCTGTTAGCCTTGAAGACTAAATATATAAACGTATCTTTTCTCCTCAAGTTAATCTAGAAATTTAATATGACCCCTATAAAATAAACAATGTAATTATTTGTCATACATTTAAATTTCATGTGAAATAAGAAAACAAGAATACTGAACAACTTACAGTTATTAAACTATATTCATTTGTAAAATAAAGCATAGGCAGATTAAATAAACAAAATAGTGAGTTCAGAATGAGATTTCCAAAATATGAAAATTTAGCATATATTAAATGTGGCATTTCAGATCAAGTAATTAATCCAAAACAACGTTTGAGAACAACTGGAGTGAAAACAGAAGTCATTAAAAAAAACTATTTAATAATTTTACATCGAGCAAGAAGGAAGCCAAAAACCTAGAAGCTCTAAAAAAATTTGACAAATCTGTTTAAACAACCAAAATAGCCGTGTTAATGATGCTTCTGCTGCTGCTGATAGTTGCAGATTGCTTAATATGTGCTAGTTGCTATTCTAAAATTTTAAATGGATTAGCTCTTTAAATCCTTCCAAAGACTAAAATACTATCCCTACCTCAGACGGAGGTTTTACAGATAGGGATCTGGCACAGAGAAGTCAGCTAGTAAACAGTGGAGGAATTACATTTTCTTTACGGCAAAGTAGAACATATACAGTATCAAGATACAAATAAAATATGCAAAAATATTAGCCAGCTACATGGAGAAGGGCTTATTTCATTGACATATGATAAGTTATTTTATACTAATAATAAAAATCTACAAAACAACAAAAAATGGGCAGATGTAATAATGTACACTTTATAAAGAAAATAATGTGAAGCATATGAACAGACATGTTAGAAGGTTCAAATTCTAAATAGAAGCATAAAAGAATAAAAAGTTGAGGTACAGATTTTTTATTATAGTAACATAGATCTGAAAGTTTGTAATTCATTGAGGTATTTGGTAAGAAAAAATGACAGGAAAGAAAAGAATCATTTGAAATGCAATTTGGCAGTATTTTACTTATCCTACACATACATTTATAAACACGATAAAAACACACTAAAATATGTAAAATGTTTGCCATTTCAGCATTACTAATTAATAACTAAATCCTGAAATGCACCTAAGGGTTATTTTAGTCATATTTTATTTTTTAAAATTATGATACCTACAATTGCAATATTAGCTATTAAAACAAATAGAGATCCTGTCCTTACACGCTGATATTGAAGCACATAAAAGATATTCTAACAAAACATAAACAAACTGCAAATACAAATGTAAGAAGTGTGTATATTACTCATTTAAGTAAATTTTTTTCAAAAAAATATGGATATATGCTCGGGATATTTCCAGAAGGTTCACAAGAAATTTATGATGGTTCCTGTAAGGAAAGAGGGCTGCAAGTTTGTATATGCAACTGTGTGTGTTTAGGACATTTTATCATGCTTTTTCCCCAATAAAATAACTTAAAATTATATTAAATATCCTAGGTGAAAGGATAAATACAGGTAAACATAGTGAGAAAATAGATAAAGATATATAAAAATAGTAATGTAACTAACAATTACATGTGTGGATTTGTACAGTGAAAAATAACTTTCTGAAACAAAGAAATTGTTATAGAATATAGATATACCTTTTGTGTATCTACAGAGATATACTATATGTGTGTGTGTGTATATATATATAGACACACAATAGATATACAATATAGATATATCTTTTAGCAATTTCTTTTCTGAAGAAGTAAATTTATGGAAAATCAAAACTTCTACTGATAAATAGCAATTGTGAATAAACTTTAGAGATTATTTTTCTGAAGTTTTTATATTGGAATACATACATATGTATAATTTTTCACTCATTGAAAATGTGATGAATATAGGAATAATTAAATACTGTGCTCCTATTAATGAATCTGAGGACAATTATTTGCCTGCAAAGGATTTTATTATTTTTTTCTAAAATCAATTTTAACCCTTTAGATTGTCATGGTATACTCTCCCTTTACTTACTATTTTTCTTCTCTTGCCACCAGCTAGAAATGAAATATCATAGGCATACTTAACAAACATGAGATGAACACAGAAGATTTTTCATTAAATAGAGAGTTGAATAATACTGCTTTGTCTTGAACTTATATTTAATTCTAGCTGTTTACACTTTAATAACATTTATAGCAATTACTACAGTTGGATTATATCTAGACTTTGCCTGAGGGAATGTGTAAAATAATTTAATAGCAAGAACTTAGTCTGATTATGTTTAGAAGTTGGTGGGAATATTTTTTCTGTTCTTTTTGGTTTCAGTAATGGTTTAATTTCAAAATGGCAAATTTAAGAGGAAAAGTTAACAATGAACAGAGAAAAAGATGCATTGTAGTAACTAAAATAAATGCAAGGGACATGATCTCGTTCCCTGCTAGCATGGACATCAAAACAAGTCATCACTGTAAAAACCAAAAGGTAAGGGAGACACCCTTTCAGACTAGTCATGAGTATAGAGAATAGAGGATACTTAGTAAATACTAATACATGGTATTGGCCCCTTTTCGCTAGTCTTTCATAAGTATAGAATCTTTCTAATCTGTAGGGAATTTAACTTTTCTTGGTATCAGTTACTAATCTCACATATTAATTAGAGGGTTCCTCCTAAGTTTCAATTCTGTCTTTTCCAGGTCTAACATTCTACAGTGCTCCTTATTATCCTTTGCTTGTGCTTACAAAGTGCATAAAGGTGTAACAGAAGAAAACAAATCTATTTGAGGATCTACTGCAGAACATCATCAGAGGATCATGAATATGGAATCTAAAAGAAAGTTTGTACTTCAGTTTTTCTTTGTTATATTTCATTTCATATCTCTTCTAGGCTGTAGGAGATTAATCAGAGTGGTGGGAGAAACTATAGGGAATGGAGTAGGCCTTCTGAAAGGTCAGAAGGCTCTGCAAACCTTCAGGGGAGAATAGCTGAAGGCAGCTGTTTTCTAACCCTGAGGCAGAGGGCGAGGAGTATGTGCAAGGGAGGGAAGGGAAAGTTATCTTGCTCAGGCTTGTTTGTTTGAAGTTGTCTAGGAACAGACCTTTGAACATCCACACGTGTGACATTCCCTGAAAGGGGAACAATAAATGTTAATGACCTGCAGGTTGTATATGCTCCAGGCTTTCAGCATTGTGCCTGCACTGAATAAAAGCAAGCAGTTCCAGCTTCTCAGGGCTGCACTTTGGCCACTAGAGCCAGGCAGTCCCCCAGCTGCTCTTACACTGCATACCTGTGTCTGAGTATTCATTTCACCCGTTGGTTGGCCAGGGTCTGTGAGACAGATCTGGCACTAGGCATCACTCTCCTTTTGCTCTCTATGGTGCTCTCAGCCTTGTCTTTACTTAACCCTCAGGATCAAGGTCTTTCACATGGGTCACAAGGCTCCCTAGGTACTGGGTTACACCACTGGCTATTTCTAGAAAGACAATAGATTCTTACTCTTCATTACTGGAGGGGTTTTAGATCCTTTAAATTTTTCAGAGAGGACAAAGCCACCTTTCTTTTTCTAATATTGTCAGCTACTTATAACATAACTGAAACGCATTATTTTAACTTTTTTCTCTGCCTCTTTGTGATTTTTTCCTAAGGATGCCACACCCCTTCAGGAATCAAGAAAAAGACAAAGGATAGAAGAGGTGAACTAGAAGAACAGTTTCATGATGCAACAGAGAATTTCATGGATGGCTCACCGTATCTCTCGATTACTCACTATATTTTGAAAAGTTTTCTAATAGTACCAACCACATAAATCATGAAAACAAGTGTCTCACAATATGCTTCTTCAAGAAGTTTGCAATCTAATAAGAAGGATCTAGCATGACGTAGGTAAAATAGTAAGGTAATTAAATACATTGTGTAACAAAAATAAGGATAAAAGCATCTTGAGACTCTAAAGTTCAGATCACAATGGTTGTCATAAACATTCTTTGACTCATATGGGAACAATATTCCATATAAGTCCCATATATTTCCATACATTTCCCAGCTCCTCAACTAGATATCAGAAGTTTCTCAAGGGCAACAAACATCCCTTTTCTATTATCCTTCCTCACCACCAAACAGTGTCTCCCACATAAAAGATGGAGTGAATCTGTGTCAATCAATCAAAACATGCCACTGCAGTATACTGATTCCACTGTGAGGTGGGGAAGGTCAGTGAGATTTTTGCTCCTCACTTATTTTGTATTGAAAGGACACTCATGGCTCACGTTCAAATTTCAAGCAACTGCTACCCAAATAGAGTTAAAACTAAAAGCTCAAAACCCCACATGGCAAATAACTACTGACACGTACTTCATAAAATTGTATCTGTGCATTAACAGAAATTTCTGTCAGAAGCTAAATTAGGCATCCAAAATACTATGAACACTGGGTATATCATGTGTATGTGGAGCTAAGTGGTAAGGGAAGACAGATTACTTATTTTTTAAGGATTCTTCTTGTACGATTAGAAAGCACTTGCATTTAACCTCTGATAAAGTCTAAACAGTTCCTTAAGATATGTTTTTTCCTACAGAAATATATTTTATTTATTTATTTTTATTTTTTATTTTTTTGAGACGGAGTCTCGCTCTGTCGCCCAGGCTGGAGTGCAGTGGCACGATCTTGGCTCACTGCAAGCTCCGCCTCCCGGGTTCACGCCATTCTCCTGCCTCAGCCTTCCGAGTAGCTGGGACTACAGGCGCCCGCCACCACGCCTGGCTAATTTTTTGTATTTTTAGTAGAGACGGGGTTTCACCGTGTTAGCCGGGATGGTCTCGATCTCCTGACCTCGTGATCTACCTGCCTTGGCCTCCCAAAGTGCTGGGATTACAGGCGTGAGCCACTGCGCCCGGCCACAGAAATATATTTTATTAATAGAACATTCCAAGATGTAACTTAATTAGGGCAAATGTTGATGAAAGGGAAAGTTCATACCGGTATATGTTTACTAAAATTTTAAATAAAAATTCACTTAAATCAATTCAACAAATGTTTACTGCACCTCTACTATATAGAAAGTACGGAATTAGGTAATGCTTTTTTTTTTTTTTTGGCAGGATCTCACTCTTTTGCCCAGGTTGGAGTGCAATGATGCAATCTCAGCCCACTGCAGCCTCAACCTCCTGAGCTCAAATGATCCTCCTGCCTCAACCTACTGAGGAGCTGGGCACATGTCACCACATTCAACTAATTTTTGTATTTTTGTAGAAATGGGATCTCTTGCCCAGGCTGGTCTCGAACTCCTGGGCTCAAGCTATCTACCTGCCTCAGCCTCCCCAAATGCTTGAATTACAGGCATGAGTCACTGCTTCCTGACAGATGTGCTTTTTAAAAAGAAGTAAACAAAATGTCAAGGCAATACCATAAATGTCAGTGGGAAAATTTTATACTTAAAATTTAACTCTGTACTATTAATATTGTTTTGCTATGGAATATGCTACAGGTTCCATCATGTCTTATTTATTAGTGTTTTTTTTTAATTAAAGAGTAGAATGGCATACATGACCTTTTATTGTTCTTTGCTATTTTTCTTTCTTACTATTTTGAAAATAATATCTTCAATTTTTCATAAAAAATTTGATTATAAAAAGAAAAGGCAAACATATGTGGTAATACTTTTAGTGCACACCTCAAAAATGTCAAAGCTTACTGAACTGCTCACAATTTTATTGTTGTTGTTAATGAACCTTTTAGCAAACCACAAAAAAAATTACCTCCTGATTCAAAAGCTCTGTTCTTAGCAGAGGCCTAACATGGATGCTATTTAAAATTTGTGGCTGCATAGTTTTAAATATTTGATGTTCAAGAATGTTTCCTGCTGACCAAATAACTCCTCCTCTCAGAAACATGGGAAGGAAAAATGGGAAAGATAAGCTGAGAAAAGCAAATTGTTCTTAAAATAAAACAGCTGGCTGAATTAAATTGAATCAATTACACTTCTTACATTGAAATGCAGTGTTTAGTGAAGAGACAATAATATTGTGATGATTTAATTTTAACATGAGATTCTCACAAAACATGTAAAATGTACAAATATTACAATTATCAAGAAATACATGTTAAAATTTTAACTCTCTGAGTTGACAGACTGTGTCATAGTGAAACTTTTCAGTGACAGTAGAGCTAGAAGAAAATGTGAAGGTTATCGTTTAATGCAGCAGTAATTAAGCAGGTAGATGTCTTAATTGTGGTGCGATTGGCCTACTTCTCTGCAAGCTAAATATCTTTGCCCATCTGGACGTGGTCAATGACCTACTTTTCTCAATTCTACCAGTATAGTATACTAACTCACAAAAGTGAAAAGTAATCTACTTATTATGAGAGGAAGTAATGCAGTTGAAATGATGTATGTATTTAGCAATTAATCTTACTTAGATTTCTCATATATTATGGGTAAATAAACTTTCCTATAAGCAATTTTATGTTGAGTCTCAAATTTAACCCCAATGTATGACAAAAAAGCAAGCCTAGTATGAACATATAAACATACATTTTCTTTTCGTTTTACATCTTAAGATTTTATTTTATTATTATTATTATTTTGAAATGGAGTCTCACTCTGCCGCCCAGAATGGAGTGCAATGGCGTGATCTTGGCTCACTGCAACCTCTGCCTCCCGGGTTCAAGCGATTCTCCTGTCTCAGTCTCCTGAGTAGTTGGGAATACAGGCGCCTGCCACCATGTTAGGCTAATTTTTAGTAGAGATGGTGTTTCACCATGTTGGCCAGACTGGTCTCAAACTGCTGACCTCAAGTGATCCACCCACCTCGGCCTCCCAAAGTGCTGAGATTACAGGCATAAGCCACTGTGCCCGGCCTTAATTTAACATTTTAACATGGTTTTGAATCTGCCTCCCCTTAGCTGGACACTTTATAAAGATAACATAAATCTACTGTTTCTTATGAAAATTTCAGAGAATGATCTTCAGCCTGAGTCTTAGGCAATGTTGTTTGCATTGCCCTGATGTAAAATTGTTCAATATTAGATTTTTATGTTAACATTAAACTCAAAATGGATATCTCCCTTAGGTTATTCACTATTATCCATCCTCCATGGAATGTTCAATAGAATTTTTTTTGGTTTTGTTTCATTCTTCTATATATTCATTCATAAATATACAGCTTTAATACATGAATTCACCAGAAAAATACTTACTACATACCTATCCTGTGCTGAGTACTTTGTTGTTTAGGAGAAATAAGCATGACTATCTTGTAAATGGATAGTCAGAAACTTATAATCTTTAATAACTTGAAGGTTTTGTCATCCTCTAAATATAAAACATAACTTAATATTCTGACCTAAGTTCTAAAATTTAAAAAGTAATCGACAATGTAGTTTGTCTCAGTCAGATAGACTAGGCTATTCTGCAGTAACAAATATTCCCCAATTTTCCAAAGATGATGATGATAAAGTTGATATTTTGCTTATGCTACATATCTATCATGGGTTACTGGGGAGGAATGGGAGAAGTGTTCTCTGTTCATGGTAGATATTCATGGAGACTAGCTGACATCTGGAACATTGCAGGTCATGAGCAAACTGGGGAAAGAGATGTATGGATGGCCACACATTAGCAATGAAACAAGCCAGCCCAGTAATAACAAACAGCACTTCCTCTCACAAGGGAGCAGGTAAATCTGGTCACACAGTCCCATCCAACCATATAAAGACCTGGAAGTACAGGCCTATCACATACATCAATGAGAGAAAAACCAGAACTATTTGTCAAATAGCACTAATAACTGAAGAACCAGTAGTACTTGACAAATCATCCCACTTAATGATCACTGAATATTTGGATCACCTCAGTTCTCTCATACAAAGTGTATCTAATTGATGAAGGTGGCTACACTAAACAACTGATTTTCACTGTAGAACAAACAGCCTTCTATTGGAGGTAGATGCCATGCAGGACTTCCATAACTGGAGACAAGAAATTAATGCCTGGCTTCACAGCTTCAAAGGCCAGGCTGGCTCTCTTGGTGGGGGTTAATGCAGTCAGTAACTTTAACTTGAAGCCAATGGTCACTTACCATCTGGAAAATCCTAGGGCCCTTAAGAACCATGCTAAAGCTACTTTATGCTCTAAAAAAGGAACAACAGGCCAGGTGCGGTGGCTCATGCTGTAATCCCAGCACTTTGGGAGGCTGAGGGGGGCGTGATCATCACCTGAGTTTGGGAGTTTGAGACCAGCCTGACCAACATGGAGAAACCCTGTCTCTACTAAAAATACAAAATTAGTTGGGTGTGGTGGCACATGCCTGTAGTCCCAACTACTCAGGAGGCTGAGGCAGGAGAATCGCTTGAACCCGGGAGGCAGAGGTGGCGGTGAGCTGAAATCGCGCCATTGTACTCCAGCCTGGGCAACAAGAGTGAAACTCCATCTCAAAAAAAAAAAAAAAAAAAAAAAAAAGGAAAACAAAGCCTGGTTGACAGAACATCTGTTTACAGCATGGTTTACTGAGTATTTTTAATCCCCTGTTGAGTTCTACTGTTCAGAAAAGAATATTCCTTTCAAAATGTTACTGATCATTAACATTGGTCCTGGTCACCCAAGAGTTCTGATAAAGCACAAGGAGATTAATGTTTTCACGTCTGCTAACACATCATTCGTCCGTAGACCTTGGGTCAAGGATTCTTTTAGACTTTCGAGTCTTATTATTTAAGACTGTCAGTCTTTGCACTTCACCATTGTTCCCCAGATTATTCCTTCAACTGGCATGAAGAGGGGTATGGCAACTGTGGGATTTGAACCATCGTTTAACAAGATATGGGGAGTGAATGGCATTTGCTTACCATGACTTTAGTTTTAGTTTCACCTTCCAAATTAGACTTCTATACACTTTTTAAAGTTTTATTTAAGTTGTACTTTCATCATCATACACAGTAGTAACAAAGCCCTTTCTAATAGTGGTTGTATTAGCTACTTTGTGGCTGTTATTCTGCAAGATCCTTTCAAATCCCTTTTTGTACCATCTACTTCCCTTTCCCTTCCAAGCATCAGTACTAATGTACAGCTCTTTAGCCCTCAAGCTGCTGAAGGGGCTTTTGCCCACAGATGAAGAGATTGTAAAGCATCTGGGACATCTGGGAGTTGATATGCTCATCCCTCCCAGTGTGGCCTTTAACCAATGACTGAACAGTGTAGGAGTATGAAAGTTCACTCCCTTGCCTGGTGTAAGGATAACTCAGATGTAATTTACTCTCCAGAGTTCCCCAGGAGGATCGTGCTGAAGCTGTCCTCTGAGGGATGTTCGCCTGAGATTTCACTCTTCCTTGCATCCACTGTCTTCCCTTAGATCATTTTCTTAAATTAATCAAACATACATCCTCGTCTCAGAGCCTATGTCTAACTTAAGATACACCTATAGTAGAGACCTCTCTGTCATGCCAAAATATTGCCGTCTGGTGGCAAGACTAAGAATATCAGAGTTCTTTGCATTCACTGCGTGACCTTTCTAATAAGAGCATTTTCCAACGTGTGGCAAGTTTCAATCTTCAAAAAAACCGCAGCTACTCACAGCGTAAGATGCCTGTGGGGGTGTGGCTCTGGGCCTGGAAAAATTAGAGCAGTCTGGACCCTGAGAGGAGGCGAGCAGATAAAAAGCCTTCTGAGCCTCACCGGCTCCCGTACTGACGTCAGCCTTGGTGGATTAGTTTGTCGCCCCTTTTAGCCAATCGGGTTGGTGTCTCTTTGCCGCTAACCTACTGCCTTCTCCGACCGTCCGTCCTCAGGGCAGGTGTGCTCTCTTCCCTGAGCTTTTAGGGGTTGACTTTTCCAGTTCCAGATCAGATACGGCAAACGTCGTTCGAGATGTCCCACCAAGAGGGCAGCACAGATGGCTTACCAGACTTAGGGACTGAAAGCCTGTTAAGCAGCCCAGAGGAGCAGTCTGGAGCAGCAGTGGTGACGGCGGCCTCCTCAGACACTGAAATGGCGGCCGCAGAGCCATCGACCGGAGATGGCGGTGATACCAGGGATGGTGGTTTCCCGAACGATGCCAGCACAGAAAATCAAGACACAGACCCAGAAAGTTCAAGTGAAGACGTCGAACTTGAAAGTGTGGAGGATTTTGAGCATTTCCTCGTGAGTGGTGAAGGTTTATTTTATTACCCCTTAGTGGGAGAGGAGGAGACAGAAAGGGAGGAGGAAGAAGAAGAGATGGAGGAGGAGGAAGGGGAGGAGGAAGAAGAACAGCCTCGGGTGTGTACACGATGCGGTGGCGCCAACCATGAGCAGTGTTTGTTAGAGGAGGATCGGGCGCTGGAGGAGTGGATTTCGTCAGAGACGTCTGCCCTGCCCCGACCTCGCTGGCAAGTCCTTACTGCTCTTCGCCAGCGGCAGCTGGGTTCAAGTGCCCGCTTTGTATATGAGGCCTGTGGGGCAAGAGCCTTTGTGCAGCGTTTCTGCCTGCAGGGTCTTCTTGGAGGCCATGCTGGTTCTGTCAGTACTGTACACTTTAACCAGCGTGGCACCCGGCTGGCCAGTAGCGGTGATGACTTAAGGGTGATAGTGTGGGACTGGGTGAGGCAGAAGCCAGTACTGAACTTTGAGAGTGGTCACGATATTAATGTCATCCAGGCTAAGTTCTTTCCTAACTGTGGTGATTCCATCATGGCCATGTGTGGCCATGATGGACAGGTACGGGTAGCAGAACTAATTAATGCATCGTATTGCGAGAATACTAAGCGTGTGGCCAAGCACAGGGGACCTGCCCACGAGTTGGCTCTGGAGCCAGACTCTCCTTATAAGTTCCTCACTTCAGGTGAAGATGCCGTTGTGTTCACCATTGACCTCAGACAAGACCGGCCAGCTTCAAAAGTTGTGGTAACAAGAGAAAAGGATAAGAAAGTGGGACTGTATACAATCTCGATGAATCCTGCCAATATTTACCAATTTGCAGTGGGTGGACATGATCAATTTGTAAGGATTTATGACCGGAGGAGAATTGATGAGAAAGAAAACAATGGAGTGCTCAAGAAATTCACTCCTCATCATCTGGTTAATTGTGATTTCCCAGCAAGCATCACCTGCATTGTGTACAGCCACGATGGCACAGAGCTCCTGGCCAGCTACAATGATGAAGATATTTACCTCTTCAACTCCTCTCACAGTGATGGTGCTCAATATGTTAAGAGATATAAGGGGCACAGAAATAATGCCACAATCAAATGTGTTAATTTCTATGGCCCCAGGAGTGAGTTTGTTGTGAGCGGTAGTGATTGTGGGCACGTCTTCTTCTGGGAGAAATCGTCCTGCCAGATCATCCAGTTCATGGAGGGGGACAGAGGAGGTATAGTAAACTGTCTTGAACCCCACCCTTACCTACCAGTGTTGGCGACCAGTGGCCTAGATCAGCATGTCAAGATCTGGACACCCACAGCTCAAGCTGCCACTGAGCTTACTGGGTTAAAAGATGTGATTAAGAAGAACAAGCAGGAACGAGATGAAGATAACTTGCACCATATCGACCCGTTTGACAACCACATGCTTCGGTTCTTCATGCGTCACCTGTCACAGAGAGCTCATCACTCTGGCTGGAGAGGTCATGGAGCTGAGTTCCCAAATGAAGAGCTGGATGAGTCTTCCAGCACCTCGGATACATCCGAGGAGGAGGGCCAAGATCGAGTGCAGTGCTTGCCATCCTGAAGGCCTCATATCCACTCCAGCTAGATGTTACCTGAGTACCCTGGACTTTAAAATTCAGTCTGACTAATTTAGAGTTGTCAATAGATTAATAGATTTGCTTTTTGTCTTCTATTTTTCACAATATATTCTGAAAACCATCTCTTCCATCTCCTTCTCTCCTTTCTTCCTTCCACACATTCTTTGTCTCTCATTCCTTTCCTCTATTTCTTTATGCCTCTTTTGTTACCCCTTATATGAGTGCATACACAACTTATGCCTCTCTTCTCTGTTCCCTTATAATTGACCTCTAAAATTGCATAATTTTGTTGAAAAAATTAATGGCCTTATTAGATGTATCTACTCATTTCAGACATTCTGAAAACTATTCCTTTTTTACTTTTTTTCATCTTTTACCAATTTATTTTGAAGATCAAGTTCTTCAGTTGACTTGAAAATTTCATAAATGTGTTTATTCTTTAGAGGTAAAATAAGGCAAACCATAATTCTTTGAATACTGACACTTGGACACACACAGTCTCAGAAAAGGAAAAGATAAGTAGTGTGTAAATTAATTCCTAACACTTAGCCATACACACACACAGCTTCAAAAGTTGTGGTGACCAGAGAAAAGAATAAGAAAGTGGGACTGTATACAATCTCTATGAATCCTGCCAATATTTACCAATTCGCAGTGGGTGGACATGATCAATTTGTAAAGATTTATGACCAGAGGAGAATTGATGAGAAAGAAAACAATGGAGTGCTCAAGAAATTCACTCCTCATCATCTGGTTAATTGTGATTTCCCAACAAACATCACCTGCATTGTGTACAGCCACCATGGCACAGAGCTCCTGGCCAGCTACACACATACACATACACACACAGCCTCAGAAAAGGAAAACAGAAGAAGTAGTGTGTAGATGAATTCCTAACTAGATAATTCATCTCCTCAGAGCAAATAACTTGGGATTATCCACATTTTCTGAATCCATATGTTAATAATATTGATTAATTTGAGCACACTGAAGCTGGTAAGAACTAAATTAAATTTAATCACATGACATTGTTTATGCATTAAATTTTCTTGAAGTTTTATGCTTGGGAACTCCCACAGGATTATATTCCAGGAAGTCCTCCTGAGACAAGCATCTCCTATAAGATGCCAGCTAGGAATATAAAAATCTCTCATATTTGAAAAAATATATTTTAATTAACTTTTAAGAATAAGTTGCAATAAAAATTGTTTATACTTACAGCCATTTGATACTGTTGGTAGAAAAATCCTATTTGACATCCATGCATTGCTTAAAATTTAGCTGTTTTATGAGTTTGTTTTAAAAATTGTTGCAATAAAGATTGTTTATACTTACAAGTGATGTAGTTGGTAGAAAAATCCTATTTGACATCCATGCATTGCTTAAAATTTAGCTGTTTTATGAGTTTTAAAAATTGTTGCTATAAAGATTGTTTATACTTAACAAGTGATGTAGTTGGTAGAAAAATCCTATTTGACTTCCATGCATTGCTTAAAGTTCTCTCAGCTGTTTTATGAGTTTAAATTGTTTTAAAAATTGTTTTAAGCTTTACTTAATATAAATTTAAGTTACTAGATGTTCAATTACTTTTCAATAAAAATGTTCATTTTTATTTTATATGTGTTATTTGTGCAAATGAATTCAGAAGATCACCTTTTCCCCAGCACGATGAACTATACCACACCATATTTTTTTTTCTTTTTTTTTTTTTTGAGACGGGGTCTCACTCTGCCGCCCAGGCTGGAATGCAGTGGCACAATCTCGGCTCACGGCAACCTCTGCCTCCTGGTTTCAAGCAATTCTCCTGTCTCAGCCTCCTGAGTAGCTGGGACCACAGGTGTGTGCCACCACGCCCGGCTAATTTTTGTATTTTTGGTAGAGATGGGATTTCACCATGTTGGCCAGGTTGGTCTTGAACTCCTGACCTCAGGTGATCCGCCCACGTCAGCCTCCCAAAGTACTGGGATTACAGGCATGAGCCAACACATCCGGCCTATACCACACCATTCTTTGCAGACTTTTCTTGGGAAAAGGATGTAATGAAACATCCTGTGTCCTGACAGTGGCTTTTCTTTGATAATACTTCTTGAAATGAGTATTATCTCTGTGTTTTTGGGAGAATGTAGAGTAATTTGCGTAATGAGATTAGAATTTAGAATGGAACATAATGACTGAAGTTCCTGCTCACTGAGATCCAAAGTTAGGGACAACTGCCTGGGGGTCTGGGAGCCTCAAGAAGCCCCTACCAAGGTCTGCTCTCAGGAAAGGATCTTAAGAGTCCCAAAAGAGAATTTACGGGCCATAAGAAGAGAGTTATAAACTAGAATTCCAAGTTTGGGGCACTCTCTATAACTTCATGGGATGCATACCAGCAATAATACTAACAAAACATTAAAAAAAAAAAAAAACTATCATTTGGTATTTCAAGTGACACTCGGTGTCAATGAGAGCAAAAGTGAAAGCAGGTAAATTATGCAGTTTTTTTCCACCTGCTGTTTAGAAGGTCTGCCTCTGTGGGAATTTATACTCTGCTCACTTAACTAAACTAAAACTTTACTCAGAGTTCCCTGAATGGTTCTGAGACTGCTTCTTAACAATAGTATAATTATCAAGACCAGGAAATTAACTATATTATAGAGCTAATTCAAATTTCATCAATGTTCCCATTAATGTTTTTCTTCTTTTCCAGTATCCAAGAATATATGTTAATCGTTAGATCTCCTTAGCCTCCCCTCATGTGTGACTTTTTTTTCACTCTTTTTTGTCTTTCATGACCTTGACAGTTTTGTAGTGTAGTGTACTGATCAGGCATTTGGTAAAATACATCCTATTTTGAGTTTCCCTGATGTTTTCTTATGATCCCATTGAGGTTATTCATTTTTGGCAAGAATACCACAGAAGTACGGTCTACAGTTATTTTTGAGGTGTGTGTGTTGTTTGTGTGCGTGCTTTGCTGTAACTGTTTTCTTCCCATCTGACAGTGAGTCCTGAAGCTAATGCCTCATATTTGAGGTTTTTCTTATGGCAGTACCCATTTTCTAGTAACCAATTTTGTGGCAGTCACAAAGGACAAGATTATGTTATAAAGACTACAACTGGCATATCTCAGTGCTTTAATAACAAAGGTTTATTTTTTGCTAATGCTAAATGTCAATCACAAGTTTGCAGAGGGGTTTTGCTCCTGGTTGCTTCTCAGATATTCAAGCTGATGAAGCATCCACCACTTTCAACATTTCTGGTCATCAATGCAGAGAGGAAAAAGAACTTTGGAGTGTCTTACATCAGCAATTAAATGCTTCAGCCTTGAAGTGACATATCATGCTTCTCCTCTAAACTCATTGTTTCAGTCTAGTCACATGGCCTCCCTTAGCTATGAAGCCACCAGGAAGAGCATTCCTACCATGTGCTTGGAAGCAGGGGACCAGAAATATTTGAAAAACAGCATCAATGATGACCACGTTTCTACTATGATGGTTTGTATATTTTAAAGTTATTTTACAAAATCATTTTCTGGCTGCATTTTATGCATAATAAAAATTTTGAAAAAAGCTACAAAGCATAAAGGATAAACACCAAATTATTCCTAATTCAACCTTCAAAAGTTATGCATGTGTGTTTATGTTTGTTTCCTTGCATCTGCTTTTTCTGTGTGTGTGTGTGTGTGTGTGTGTGTGTGTGTGTGTAATCAGGACCACACCAGAAACAGAGCTATATACCAATAAATTTCACTGATTTTGAAAATCTTACCATTTCAGCACAAACTCTTTGAAATCACTGATTTATTAAATAAGTAAATACTACTTCACTGCATATATGCAGACCTTTTTTACATTTTTCTTTTTAAGACATACAGTCAGTTTTAATATTCTCCTATTATAAAGCTGTGATCATATAATCTATTAAGATACATTTATTCTGTTTTTCTACTTATTAGCATAGCATATAAAAACTGGATATAGTGTCATGAGATTTTGAGGCTTATATATGGTAGTTGGTTTATTATTATTCCTGAATTATGCAATTGTGAATAAATAAAGTCCTTGCTATACCACACCTCATAGCACATAGTGTTCTTACCTGCAAAGCAATTTAATCTTAATTCCAGAACATCACCATCCCCACAGATGAATGTTAAACCATCTTTTAAATAATAAATGTTTTGGCGTTCATCTTCTTGGCTTTTCCAAGCATATTGTTATGTTATCTACCGATTCTTGTGGTTTTCTCTTATTTAAAACCTACACTATGGCAATCATGAGAATGAGGCTTTCAGAGGTCTAACTGCAGGGATAATAATTGACAGAGGTCCCAGCTACTGCCTTCCATTGTGACATTGGCACAAATGCCATGCTTCTCATGAGCTGTTCCCAGCTAATGACAGTGTGGCAGAGATGCTAAGACAAACCCATTCTGGAAAACACAGGGCTCTTCTGACAGCCCATTTTGGCTCAAGGACTGTTGAAATCTTCTTATAACTGTGCTACAGTCTAATGGATTTCCTGCCCAAATTTATCTCCTTTTCTCTCCTGCACAATGGTTAGACTTGCACCACAGTGTGATGACTCTTCCAGCTCCCTCAGGATTCCTCCCCATTTTTCCTTCACAGGCATTTTCTCCAATAAATTTCTTGCATGTTTAATCCCATCTTGGCATCTGCTTCTCAAAAGACAGGAGCTAACATATACATCATTTTGGGTTCGTTTCTATTCTCTTTACATTAGAAAAAGCATGTTATGTTCTTTGCTTTCTTGTTTTAGATTTTAATGGCCAAGATTCTAGATAAGTGCCATGAACCATGTGATTGATCAGAGTAAAATGCACAGTATCATAAGGAATAGATTAAGGAATAGGTTTCATTGGAGGATTTACATGGCAAGAGTAGCAAGAGAAGGCCTGTATATTCTGATTTTTCCATCTTTCCACAAGGAGCCATGCCATGGTCAGTCAAGTGGAGGGACACTTCCTGTTTCCTACTTTTCCTTGTTGGGGGTCAATTGTGAGAACGAACTCATCACTGTAGGAACAAAATGTTGTGCTACTAGGATATCAAGGTTCTCTGGGAAAGCTAGCTGCCCTGCCTTTGGAAACACTGAAGTTCATGATAAGTGTGTAGCCCTGCTCTCAATAGAGGGAAGTCATCCATCCCTGGAGAAGCTGAGTAAAAGTACACTTCCTCTCCCTGGGAATAGGGGGTGCTCTAGGTCTCAGCCAACTAATTGCTTAGCAAACTGAAATGAGTTCCCAGGATCATACTTGGACATTTTTACTTATTGCTTGCTCTCACTTTAAAATGTTAATTACTGTTAGTTCAACTTACTACTTTTCATGATATAGAGGTGTCCTTATATTCATATTATATTAACAAAATTTCTAATGCTAAGCAGTCTTTTCATTCCTGAAATAGCTCTAATTTTTTTCTCAGCAGATAAGTCACTTAATGAATGACTGAGTTTTTTTTTTTTTTTCATGAAATCAGGTATTCTCATTTAAATATACTTGAGATTAGACTATTATGGAAACATGGTTGCAGGGAGATATGTGTATGTGTGTGTGCACATGCGCTCCTCTCTGTCTATTAACTTTGCCAATTACTGATAGCCTAATTGTGCTCCATTCAAAAGCAAATTGCTTGGCTTTCCATTATTTTATATAAGATTAAATAGTTTATTTAGCACAGAAATGATTATATCAGAAAAACAACACAACATCTTTACTTAGAACTTTTTTGAGAATCTTGATACATGTTTCACTTTCTTCCATGTTAGTTAATTGGTTCAGATTTTGTATACTTACATCATTTTAGATAATTTTTATTTTCCATATACATTTTTTTTCAGATTGATGGAATGGATGTATTCTGTCTCTATATTTCTAAACACTGAAGTTTTTCTGTTTTATGCTTCAAAATATATTTATCAATGTTTTCTATCATTATTTAATTTGCCAAAATTTCATGCATAAAACACTTTTAAAAAACAAGTATTCTACACTTAATTTGCCGAAATTTCATGCATTAAATACTTTTAAAACTAGTATTCTATTTATTGTATTATAATTGACTATTCATAATAAAATTTATGAATTTATGCTTCAAAGTTTCTGATTTTTTGATGATTTTCTTGTTCTTTCTACAATTGTTATCTAATTTATTTAAATAATTTTTATAAGGAACATATTCAAATCTATGAATCTTCTTTCAATGATTAGTGCTTTGATCACATTTCTTATATTTTAATCAGTAATATTCTCACTATTTTCTGAATTGCCCACGGTTATATTTGCCTTATGCTTGTCCAATTTACATATTTTAGATATTAAAAATAATGCATGCATGTTTTAACAACTGAAGTAATGCAAAATTTATGAATAAATGTGATATCTTCTCTATCCACAGATTACCAAGGTTAATCAGTTTGGTCAGTGTCCTTTTTGCATCTTTTTTTGTGCCTCTATGTATATATTCAAAAGTATACATAAATACATAGTTGTTTCCCTTCATCAATGTGTTCACAAAACAGAGATCATTCTGTACATATTACTTAATTATTTTAAAATTTTGTTTATTTTTACTTGGTAATATACTATATATTAGCCTTGCATGATAGCTCATTATTTTTAAAGAATCACTTAATTTTCCTTAGTATTGATGCTCTCTATTAAAGGATTTAGGCTCAGGCTGCAAATTATATTTCTCAATTATGTTCTGTTACCTTTTGTAACTAGTGAGATTCTTTCTAGGTTCTTCAATTAGTTTCAGTTAATTTAACCTGAGGTATAGTGAAGTTTTTTTTGCTTGTTTTGCTTTGTTTTATCTTTGGCTCAACAGATAGTATTTGGAAAAAATATGAAAGGAGGTATGTTGGTAGCCATATCCAGTTTTAAGTTAGAATTCTCTCTAACTTTTGTATCCATGTATAATTCTTTTTCACAAGTCTTGCTTCTCAGTCCTCTTCATTTATGACAGTTTTTGATTTTTCAAATTAAAGTTAAAGCTACAAAATCAAACTCAGCAAGATATACAAAGGCCTCCATTATATCTCCTCCTCTTCTCTCTCCAGTCTATTCAACAGCCACTTCCCATTTCGAAACAGACACTCACGCACTCCCCAATCACTTTCCACCACTAAATTTTTCCTTGCTCTCCTGGACCTCCTTATCTAAATCCATGTTTTTCTTTCTGCCTTGAATATCCTTTCTCTTTTTCTGTTTCTGATTGATTCTTGCACATCCTCAACAATCAACTTAGGAATCACTTCTGTAAAGTTCCCCCAACCCCTGTCACTGTCCAATTCTGGCTTGTTTCCTTTGCAACTATCTATAATAGTACCTATCATCCTGTTGCTGCTGCATCTGACAGCCCCAAAAGTATTTACTAAATTTCCCTGACTCCTCACATTCTCATTATGCATCTCTTCTTTGTTATCGTGAAAAGCAAAAATCAGTAGCACATGTCACAAAATTTAGCATTTAAACATAAGTGATAAAGCATATGAAAACATATTACATATTTGTATTTGCAAATTACATAGTATGAATATAGATATAGATGACAGATACTGATACAGACTTAAAGTCTTAGATATCTAAACACAGAAAGTAATGGTAATTATCCATCAGAATCATTTGCAAGTGATTGGTGAACTGTAAATTTCTGTAGAAATGATAATTATTACCCCTTAGGTTTACTAACAGTCTCATTATCTAGTTTTTTTAGGAATATATTTTTAGTTAATAGAATCAGTCTAAATTACTGAGGAAATCAAAGCATAGCCTTGGAAAGTTTACTTTGTCTACAATAAAAAAATTAAATTTCATTTTTTCCTTAAACATAATATTGGTGAACTTATTTTGTAATGAGTAGCTTGGTCTAATAAAGGAAATTTTAAAATTTCAGAAGGTTAAATAGAAAAATAACATAAATGATTAAAAAAAGAAAATCAATGATTCAAACTATATCTATTTACATACTTGAATATAATGAACAACATGAGTCTTGCTTATCTCTGTTTTCTAGAACACAGATTGGTACATAGAAAATAATAAATACTGGATGAAAAAGTTTTGCATTGGGTTCTAAAGGAGAAAAATTACAGGGTAAAATTATTTAAGTTAAAAATAAGTCTATTCCCCCAACCATGATCAAGTACTTTGCTATGTGTTTACCTTGAGTTTGGATAAGTTTAATACATTATTAAATATGCATATTATTTTACGGAAAACTTGCACCATAGCTTAACTTGAGCAAGTACATTAATGATTTAATGTAAATGTAAAAGCACCAGTGGGCGGTGGAACAATTCATTTAACCAGCTAAGCCTCAGTTTCCTCCTTAATAAGATCATGAATTTGGATGTGATATTTCTTTTGGCTCTGACATTCTAAATTTCTGTGATTCTATGTTTTACTTAAATAAAAACAAGTTCGTTAGACCACCTGGGTTATATTGGTTATAAATGGGAAAATATATACTTAGTTCACAGTACCAATAGTACATAATAAAAATAATGTATTTGATATGTCCTTTGTGGTTCATTTTTAATCTTACTTTCCAGAAAGCATGCATATTTTCTTGGTATTAACTTTATTTTTATCTTGCAACTATAGAAGAAAAAAGTGCCAATTACTTTTGTAAAAGGTGTAAAAATGACTTTGTGTAGGAGACTTGCAAGTTATAACAATGCAGGAATTTCTGTTTCTAAATTCAGTGTCTGTTATGGTTCCCAAAGGATTGGGAAGTGTTTTAAAACACTGTGAGAGTTCATCTGCATGGCTAATTGCTATGAAGAATATTGTGCTCATATAGTATTAGTATTTATGACATAGAAAATTCAAATTGACATTTGGTAGTAGCCATCTCACATTTTTAATTGCAAAAAAATTTAAATTTGCTGATGCACAGGTTCTATGGGACTACTTTTCCGAGCTTTATCTCAAATGTTGCAAACCACTAGGGAATAGTATTATCTGCTCCTCACATAGTCAACAAATCTAGTGTTGGGCCAATTTCAAAAAGTTGCACACACTAAAGAAAAAGAAAGTCATAGAAAATTAAAGGGAAATAGGAAGCCTTTTCTATTTTGATAAAAATAATAAGTACCTAATAATTTGAGATTTTATATTTGCTCACCTATGCAGCACAAAAGATATTGGAAAGGGAGGTTGCTCTGTTTATTTAAAATGACATTTGGTAGGCATATAAACCTTATCAGGATGTATTTTAGTTAAATTCCTAAAAATAATTCACTTCTGGGAAAAAATCAAGCAAGAAATTTCAGCCCCCAAAAGTAATTTTTTCACGGCAAATAACTGAAGCAAGGATTTGGAAGGAAGGTGCCATCTGAACTCAAGTTAGCACTGATAATTTCAAGCCCAAGGAAAACTGATTAGTGTTTGCTCATCCTGGAAGACGGAAGTTCTGGGTAACAGAGGGAGGAAAAAATGTAGTTTAAAAATGTAAATGTCCATGCTTAAAAATAAATAACATGAATTACAAAAAGACAAAGAGGTTTATTTTTATTATCATGCAATCATATGTTTTGAAGTCTGAACTGGAACCCCTTGAAGTAATAGAATTTACTTGAGGAAATTCTAAGTGCCCCTATTGCTACAGACAGTCCTGGTGTGTACACGGCCAGAGACAAAAGTCCTAGCTGAAAACTAGACTGAAAGTGGCTCTTTAGATTGTTGCATGACTTGACAAATGTGCTAAAACACAGAGCTGCATACCTACAAGGATATAATAGTTCATTATATGCATATTTTAACTAAGCATGATAAATGAATGTTTTTTTCAGAAATTCTGAAAACTTTCTAAAACATGGAAAATAGAACGTTAATACAGGAAAGAAAACTCAATGACATTTAATTACTGTCCACTTCTTACCTCCATTTTAAAGATTTGGAAACTGAAGCTTTGGAAGGATAAGTGACCAGATCAAATATTTCTTTTAGTCTACCATGGGACTGGAATTTAATCTTACAACATTTGGCCCTTGTTTTTTTCTCTCCTCACTGTACTGACTCCAACAGTCAGCTTTCCTTTTTTCTCCTTACATATTTTATGTGATTTTTTTTCTCCTCATTGTTCACTGGGTAGCAAGATTAATTAACCAAGCCTGCATGTCTGGTTTCCCAGACAATTCTCAGTTGGTATGATTGTGCCCAGGATGTCAAGGTTTTACATAGTCCCATGAGTGTTGCGAGAGGAACAGGCAAAAGCCAGATGCCAGATGCCAGGACCTGCTCTTTTGACTTCCTCCAGCCTGACATAGTCACTTTCTCTGGGATTCCCATACCTTGGAATCCATTTCTGCCTAATACTCAAAATGATAAGAAAACTCAGGTTGAATTTCTCTCCTTGGGGATTACCTCCTGATGTTTTAATTGTTGACATATTGATTGCCTTTTCATATATGATAACTTCTTGCTATAACTTCAGTCATGAAACATTAGTGAAAGAAGTATCCCCAACCAATGGCACTGTGGCCCAACTGTGTGGTCTGGCGGTCAGAAGATGGGGGTCTGGTCCTTCACCTGATTTCTAATCTATCACCATACATAGACCTAGGGTGACAGATGGTTCTGGAACATAGTTGTCAAGAGTTCAAACTCTGAGTTCAAAGTTAGCATGTTTTTAGGAAATAAAACATGCTAAAGGATTAACTTAAGTGTTAATTTTAAGGGCATAATTTGAGCGTTCTGTGCCAGTTTCCTCATCAACTGAAAGAGATAATAAAATAAATAAATAAATCGCACAATGATTGTGATAAAAAAAAAAAACAACCCAGCAATTTACGTGGATAGTTTAGCATGTGACAAAGAGTAGCATTTGATAAAACTTATCTATGATTATTATTATCATTGTGGTGGCTGTTGCAATATCCATACAATAATTGCTACCACTGTCTCCTCCCTCCTAGAAATAGTTTATTGAAATCTGCTTCTACAAGCTACTAGATACATAAACTCTGGATCAGTTATTTACCCTTTCACAGGCTGGTAGTCCTCATCTGAAAAATGCAGATTGTGTATGATAATTGCTTTTAAAAATATAATACGATGTGACAGTTACTAAGAGGGTGTGTGCCTGTATTTTTCTGGCTGGTAGTGGTGTGGAGATAAGCCTTATGAAAAAATGTGTGCAAAGCAGGAGCCAGAGGAGGGAATGGGAACTAACAGGGAATTCAGAATCCTGAAAAGTTCTAAGAACTTTTTAATTAATTTAGTAATTAATTTAGTAAATAATTTAGTACTGGACATAGTTGTGTATTTGGTAGTACTTTGGAAAGTTTTGTATATGTGACTTAGAAAATAAAGTGACCAAATGAAAATATAAGATATCTGTGTTACCCCGTTTAATGTAAAACAGCATCCATGGCAGTTTGCAGCTGCTTGTGCGTTTGGTATGCATTAAAAACCCAAAGGTCTTTGGAAATTTGAATCCTCATAGCTAATAAAGAACACAAATTAAAATGATAATGTTGCAGTTTCAGTAGGCTAGGTTTTGGATTACTTTGAAATTATAATGTCATGGTTTTCTGTTACTAAAATAGCAACAATTCACCAGGCCAGGAAAGCCTAAAGTTGGTGGCTTGCCAATTATGGTGATCACATGATTTGATTTGCTCCTGTAGTTATATAAGAGTTTGAGTGTTTCTGAAGGAGAAACAGAAGAAAAAGAAAGCTTATTTAAATAATATTATCCAGAGGTAGAAGAAAAGAAGGAGAAGGAGGAGAAGGAGCGGAAGAGGAAGAAGAAGTGGAGGAGGAGGAGGTGAGGGAGAAGAGGGGGAAGGAGGAGAAGGAGAAGAAGAAAAGCCTTTCCAGTTGTTCAGGGCTGGTCTATGGTCTATGAAGGTTCTCTCCAGAAATACAGCTCACATGGGAGATCTGAAATGACACCATCTGAAATGACAAGTGTAATCACTTGTCCTACGTTTGTTTTTCAAAATACAAATATTTCTCCAAAAGATAGTACATCAAGTTGCTCATATTGTGAGTCAGTTTCTTACTAATTGTTTTTTCTCCCAGAGCTAAAGAAGGCCCCAAAAGAGAGGATGCAGAGAAGAAAGGAAGGTGTGGTAGATTATATTATTGCTCAGAAATATTTACTTACTCTTGCCTCCACCACTTAAGAAGTGGAGTATATTGCCCCACCCTTTGATTTTTTGGGGTTTGTCTGTTTGACTTGCTTTGGCTAATAGAAGACAGTGAAGTGGTAGTTTGCCTGGTTTGAGCCTTGCTCTTCTAGGCCTTCTGTTTTTCTGTTTGCAGTCTTGTGCTTCTGCCATTGCCAGGAGAATACCTCTGAGCTAGTCTGTCAAATCAACAAGGAGGAGGACAGATGTATTGAGCAGAGCTGCTCCAGCCAAACCCAGCCTACGTTAGGTGATCTCAGCTTATGCATTGAACACTATGCATAAGAATTCGATGCATAGTGTTGTATGTAATCTAGATTTTGTATTTGTTATATAGTGTGTCATAGTGATGGATAACTGATACAGTGGGGCATGCTGGAAACCAGTTTTGCCTACCGTCTCTAATTTTTCAAGTTCCTTTCTCCTTATGTAAGGCCTGGGGAAACTCGATGAAAGCAGTATAGTATAGATATAACTCTGCTAAAGTCATTAGCATTTTATGGGCCCAAGTAAGACAGCCATGATTATGGTTCCTCTTGAAGTATATCAAATTGCCTCCTTAAAGTTTGATGTTTTTTAGTTGCATCTATTGTTTTTATTCCATATCATTCCATGAATAATCTCTTAAGATAAATGATCAGTGAGGAAAGTTTTACTCATCTCTTTTGTTCTGGTTTTCCTGAATCTTCTCATGGTGATTTATATAAGCTGACTCTCTCTCCAAGACTGTCTGTTCAAATTCCAGATCCTTGGTTTTAATATTTTTTTCTTTCACTCAGTGTTACTTGTGACTTTGTATTGTATAGGATTGTAATTATTGGGACTTCAAAAAAGTATGTGAGAAGGAAATAGAGTTAAGCATATTTATCCTTTTTTTATCCTTTCAGACATGCTCTTTCACTAACCTGTGAAACTTAACAGAAAATTGGCACAGGGTAATGGCATCTTGAAACTCTTTTATTCATGTGCACATACATCAGTCACAAAGTAAACACAAATAACTGTAAGTTAAAACGTTAACTTCCTTCTTCCCTCTTTATTCAGGTAATTCCTGCCACAGTTTTGTAAAGGGGAGATCCTAGAATTTACTTCCTTGATAAGCTATAAAGTTTTAGTATGTTGAGTGGGATATCTGCAATAAAAAAATCTGGCTTTCTAAATGTCCTCAATGTTTCAGTAGGAAAAACAGAACTTGCACAAGACTTTTCTACACATCTCTGGTATCTGCATGGTTGATTTAAAAAGAAGACTACATTGTTATTTTTCAAAACAGTTTTCTTTCATTCAGGTCTCTTCCCTTTATAGTGTGATAACTTAACAATTCTGAATTACAGTATTTTTCCTTCCCTATTATTCACTATTAATAACATTATAGAACCTTTATATTTTCTAAAAATTATTTTTTTACTCCTACTTTTAATTTTGATCCATTCTTCACTTAATAGTCAAAGTGACATTTTAAAAATTAAAATCACATTGTCTCATTTTTTCACTAAACTTTTCAATCATTTCCAATTGCACTTGGAAGAAAATTTAAAGTCTTAAACATAGTCCTACATTCTCTATTTCTTCTACTTATGTCAGCCTTCCTGTCTTTTATCATATGCTCTGAAAATCTCTTTTCTGAAAAAGCTATTTTCCCATTGCAGGCTTTAGCCATTCATCTGGCCAATTTTCTTCCAGGTCTCAAGTTAAGTTAAATATCACTTCTTAATAGGGCCCTTCCCAGATGTCTCTCTAAAACAAATTAGGCTCACCCTATCCTTTCTGTACATGTCCTTCATGGTGTTATCAAAATTCAGAATGATATATTTATTTGTGTGATGTTTAATATCTGAATCTCTTCCACACCAAAAGCTACATGGTTTAGGAATTTTATTACTTTCTTAAAGACTCAATTCAAGGCAACTTTTCTTACAGAGAAGCATCCTTTTGTGTTGGTTTTTGTTCCTCATATCAGTCTCTGTTCTTATTTCATCTCAACATTACTCAGATTAACCTTCTCCATTTTGCAAACCTTTACACTCTTGTATCAGCTCTAAATTGTTCTGCTACTTTGGCCCTGATGATGCCTTTGTTTTTTTTTTTTGTTTTTTTTGTTTTTTTTGTGGGTTTTTTTGAGATGGAGTCTTGCTCTGTCACCCAGGCTGGAGTGCAGTGGTGCAGTCTCGGCTCACTACAACCTCCGTCTCCAGGGTTCAAGCAATTCTCCTGCCTCAGCCTCCTAAGTAGCTGGGGTTACAGGCGCCTGCCACCATGCCTGGCTAAGTTTTGTACATTTAGTGGAGATAGGGTTTCACTATGTTGGCCAGGCTGGAATCAAACTCCTGACCTCAGATGATCCACCTGCCTCAGCCTCCCAAAGTGCTGGGATTACAGGCATGAGCCACTACACCCGGTCAATGATGCCTTCAATTTAGGAGAAAATTCTGTGCTCTAGATCTTAGTATCTCACCTCAACCCCAATGCCTCCATCATCTTTGCCCAGAAAACCTCAGCAACTAGTGGGGTTTAGATGGGGAATTGAACATTCAACTTCTAGCCATCATTGTTCAGCCTCCTAATTATTTGTGAACAGCTGGATGGCATTCGTCTCATCCTATCCTTTCCATGCCTAAAAAGTATGAATTTTCCAGATAAAAATCAGAGGTGAATTAATAATAGACCAAGACAGAGGGGGATGAGAATCAACTTTTCCCTCTTTCTACTTGTAATAACATTTCTTCAGAAAAAAAATATGTATATGCTTCCAAGCTTGAAGTTTTATGATTGTTTTTTCCTCATATATCGTCTATCATCAAAGGAAGAAAGGTTAAAAATATCTCTTCTACCCTGTAAAGGGATTGCTGGGGTTTGCTGATGACCCTATGGCCTCTACCTTTCCTTCTCCGCCCCCAATAAAAAGATCATGACAATCACTGCTATCTGATCGTGCCAGCAGGAGAAAGGAAACAATAATCTAAAAAACTTCCAATTTCTTTCTATTGGTTCAACAAATGAACTGAAATAATCCAACATTTCAGATTCCAGGGTGGCCCATACATTTTTTTTTCTTTTTTTTTTTTTTTGAGACCGAATCTCACTCTGTCACCCAAGCGGGACTGCAATAGTGCGATCTCAGCTCACTGAAACCTCCGGCTCCCAGGTTCAAGCAATTATTCTGCCCCAGCCTCCTGAATAGCTGGGACTATAGGCACGTGCCACCATGCCCAGCTAATTTTTTTTTTTTTTTTTTGAGACGGGGTTTCACCATATTGGCCAGTCTGGTCTCCAACTCCTGACCTCGTTATCCGCCCACCCCAGCCTCTCAAAGTGCTGGGATTACAGGCGTGAGCCACCGCACCATACTGGCCCATGCTTTTATAACCAGAGGCTGTGAACCTGCAATAAAAACATCTGACTTTCTAAACATGCTCAATGTTTCTCCTTTAGTGTAAGAATGTGTCTGTATGTTTGGTGTTGGGGAGGGAGGGAGAGGAAACGAAGAAGTAGAACACCCCACCTGAGTCAGAGAAAATGGAATTTTGTAGGGTTAGTTTATCATGATGTACCAAGGACTTCATCTGCAGCAAACTAACACAGTAACAGAAAACCAAACACCGCATGTTCTCACTCATAAGTGGAGTTGAACAATGAGACCACATGGACACAGGAAGGGTATTGGGGGAACCAGCCTCCAATATTTCAACATAGGTTCTTTTCTATTTTCCCTAAGTGTTGGCCAGCCTGAGAAATAAAGGGAAAGAGTATGAAAGAGAGAAATTTTAAAACTGGGTGTCCAGGGGAGACATCACACATCAGCAGGTTCTGTGATATTCCCTGAGCCACAAAACCAGCAAGTTTTTATTATGGATTTCAAAAGGGGAGGGGTGTACGAATAGGGTGTGGGTCACAGAGATCACATGCTTCAAGGGCAATAAAATATCACAAGGCAAATGGGGGCAGAGCGAGATCACAGGACCAGGGTGAAATTAGAATTGCTGATGAAGTTTCATGTCCCACTGGGCACACACTGTCATTGATAACATCTTATCAGGAGACAGGGTTTGAGAGCAGACAACCAGTCCAACTCAAATTTACTAGTCAGGAATTTCCTAATCCTAATAAGCCTGGGGGCGCTACTGGAGACTGGGGCTTATTTCATCCCTTACCTATAACCGTATAAGATGGACACTCCCAGAGCAGCCATTTTAGAGACCTCCTCCTGGGAATGCATTCTCTTTCTCAGGGCTGTTCCCTGCTGAGAAAAAGAATTCAGTGATATTTCTCCTATTCACATTTGTAAGAAGAGAAATATGACTCTGTTGTGTCTGGCCCCACAGGCAGTCAGGCCCAATGGTTATCTCCCTTGTTCCCTGAAAATCGCAGCCATCCTGTTCCTTTTGGATGCCCAGATTTCACATTGTTCAAACACACATGCTTTACAAACAATTTGTGCAGATAACGCAATCATCGCAGGATCCTAAGATGACATACATCCTCAGTTTACAAAGATGACGGGATTAAGAGATTAAAGGAAGGCCGGGCACGGTGGCTCAAGCCTGTAATCCCAGCACTTTGGGAGGCCGAGACGGGTGGATCATGAGGTCAGGAGATCGAGACCATCCTGGCTAACATGGTGAAACCCCGTCTCTACTAAAAAATACAAAAAACTAGCCAGGCGAGGTGGCGGGCACCTGTAATCCCAGCTACTCGGGAGGCTGAAGCAGGAGAATGGCGTAAACCCGGGAGGCAGAGCTTGCAGTGAGCTGAGATCCGGCCACTGCACTCCAGCGGGGCAACAGAGCGAGACTCTGTCTCAAAAAAAATAAAAATAAAAAAAAAAACAGAGATTAAAGGAAAGACAGGCACAGGAAATTATAAGAGTATTGATTGGGGAAGTGATAAGTGTCCATGAAATTTCACAGTTTATGTTCAGAGATTGCAGTAAAGAGAGGTGTAAGAAATTACAAAAGTATTAATTTGGGGAACTAATAACTGTCCATGAAATCTTCACAATTTATGTTCTTCCATAGCTTCAACCAGTCCCTCCATTTGGGATTCCTCACTTCCCACAGCAGAAGGGGAACATCACACACTGAGGTCTGTCGGGGGGTGGGGGTGAGGGAAAAGGAGGGGGATAGCATTAGGACAAATACCTAATGCATACAGGGGCTCAAAACCTAGATGGTGCATTGATAGGTGCAGCAAACCACCATGGCACATGTTTATCTATGTAACAAACCTGCATGTTCAGCACAAGTATCCTAGAACTTACTAAAGTTAAAAAAAAAAAAAAAAAAAAAACAGCTAAATTTTCAAGTAGAGGTAACATAAATGCAAAAAATCAGATTGGCGGGGACTGAATACTGATATAAAACTTTTGGACTAAAAGACTGATGGTATTACCTGAGAAAATGTCTTGTATATTAAAATAAAGTGTCAATGGAGGGGATGCTGAGGAAAATTGACATTTAAAGACAAGCAAAGGAAAAAGAGGGCTGAGAGGCAATTCCTCCTTTGTCTTTTGTGTTTCTGTATAACTTGAAAGCACAGTCTCTGACTGATTTGTTCTAAACCATCTTTTCAAGGATGTTTGTACAGCAAACATCCTTGGAAGACAGAGATACTTCTGGAGCAAAAGGCAGGCATGCTTCCTACCCAGAATAAAATATTTTGGCTTACTAAGCTCAGGACTCCTTTCGTACTAATGCAACCCACTTTTTGTGTATGCTTCACCCAGCCCTTTTCATGTCACTCTGTGGGAAGCTAGGCTCAGGGAACCAACACAAATGATTGGCTACTGTTATTGCCATTGGTAATAAAGTCCTTTGACTATGAGTCTTGTGTTTTCTGCCATCATCTATACCAAAATGCCAAAACTGAGATGGGGGGACTGAATACTGATATAAGACTTTTAAAAGCTAATTTGTTAGCTTGAAGTAGGATAAAAATCTTAGACTCTTGGCCATTCTTGATAAGGTACTCATAGGAAAACTAAGAAGTCAGATAAGTTGAATGGAAAATGAAAACTCTATAATATTAAGTATAATACACTGACAATAAAAGGAACATGAGAATATAGGTAAATGAATTTCACTACTGTCATACTCCTGTATTGTCAGCACCCAGACCAGTAAATAGAACATCACTAGAAACTCAGAAGCTTTCCTTGTGCTTTTCCCCCACACTTTGAGTAATTCCTCTCCTGACTTCTAATAGTATGAATTCATTTGTTTTGGTAAAAATGGAATCATATACGATGTAGTTTGTGTTAGACTTCTTTTCCTCAACCTTTGTTTTTTGAGTTTGATCTAAAATTGTTGAGTGTGGTTGAATATCAGTAACTCTATTTTGTTGGTAGCATCTCACTGGATGAATATATTATGATATATTTGTTCTTTCTACTATTTATTGGTATTTTGATAATTTCCAGTTTTGAGCTAATGTAATAATGCTTCTATGAACATTTAAATATATATCATTTAATGAGCAAGTGAACATATTTCTGTTGGGTTTACACATGGAAATGGAATTTCTGGCCCACAGGTAAGCATATGTTTGAATTTAACTGATACTGCCCATTAGTTTTCCAAAGTAAGTTGACTAGATTTACATTCCAACCAACAGTCAATGAGAGACATCTTTATTTTCTATGTTCATACCAACAGGTGGTATTGTATGTCTTTTTCTTCATTTCTGCCATGCTGGTAGGTTTATAGAATAGCCATTAACTTTTAAGCATAACTATATGCAGATTCCTCTGAAATAGAGGAGGATTCGACATTTATTAAACACATACTATGTACTGGTCATCACCCTTAAAATTAAAAATCAAAGACAAATAAAACACATAATAGCCTTCAAAAAGACTATAGTGTGAGGAGAAATGAGAAAATGTCAGGGAAGCTTTCCTAAAGGAAGTGATGTTTAAGCTGTAGTTTAAACAAGAAGACATAGGCAGACAAAGTGGGGGCTGGACATTACACACCGAGCAAGCAGCATTTGCAAAAACATAAAAGCACCAGAAGGTATAGAAAACTTAGGGAAGGAAAAATTGTTCTTTATAAATGTGGCATAAGGGGTAGGTGAGGAGTAAATGCAAGGATTAGCTCATGTTTGTTCATATGCTACAGAATGCACTTGTGTTTCCATTTATGTAAGCATATGTGATAATATATGCATTATATAAATGCATGTAACATGTTTTTCTTGGTAAGTCAAGATTAAGTGTAATAAATTCAAGTTTGCAAGTATGATTGAATGTCTCTTACAATATAGGTGATATAAATCTTTTAAGCTCTCTGCGCCTCAGGTTTCTTATCTGAAAAAGAATAATACTTACAGGCTTGTTGTATTGTAGAGATTATTTTTTGTACAGCCACACTAAGCACTCAGCACACTGAAGCTATTTTGTCCACATCAGGGAGTTAACTGCAGTGAGGAACATTAAACACAAAACATAGATTTTACTCCCAATGAGATTATAAGCTCCCTCAGAACAGAAATCTTTAAAGGGCAAAAGGGGTAAGTACCCATTAACCTACTCATCTTTTAATATAATGACTGAAAATAGTAAAACTTTCTGGATCAAGAATTCCATTTCCCAAACGCAGACTCCTGCCACGAGGTCATTAAGGAAAGCTTTGATCATGAGCATTGACCTCAAATATTTAAACAACTAAATTCACCATGATGTGTATCCAGGACCCATTCCCCTTTAGGTTCAACTGCCATATATTTCTCTCTGATTACTACACATTCCAATGTTAACTAACATCTTAAACTCGATTACTTCTTGCTAAGCAGAGCTTCCACGATTCAACAAGCTATATCATTCAGGAAAACATCTTAAAATTACTACACTAGTTTATTTTAAAAAATATTATGAGCAAGTCAGGTAATAGAGACTACTGTAATGGCCAACGGAAAATGAATACAGAGAATGCGTGAAAAACCAAACAAGTTAAGAAATTCATAGTCTATGCATCACTTTGTAAAGAGCTAGAAATTTTGGACTAAAAAAAATAAACTGAACCTTGTTCTTTACAAATTTAGGTGGGAAAACTTACAAGGACACTTTTTGTTTTGTTTTGTTTTACCAGATTGCTAATGCCCCTTGTAACAAATAGAACTACTTTTCTTTTTTTTAGACAGAGTTTTGCTCTTGTTACCCGGGCTGGAGTGCAATGGCGTGATCTTGGCTTACCACAAGCTCCGCCTCCCGGGTTCAAGATATTCTCCTGCCTCAGCCTCCGGAGTAGCTGGGATTACAGGCATGCACCACCAAGCCCGGCTAATTTTGTGTTTTTAGTGCAGACTAGTATCTTAGGGGTGTTTCCATGTTGGTCAGGCTGGTCTCGAACTCCCGACCTCAGGTGATCCGCCCGCCTCGGCCTCCCAAAGTGCTGGGATTACAGGTATGAGCCATCATGCCTGGCCAGAACTACTGTTAATGTAACTTATATTGTAACATTCTGAGATTCAATAATTTTATTTGGGTCAGAAACCATAATTGGAGAAAAAAAGATTATTAAAAACATATTCAACTTCAAAATGTTGAAGACCCACATTGAAACTAAAAGGGAGAGGCCTAACAGAATAAAATGCAAATATTAATCAGGACTTTATAAAGAAACACAACCAATAATAATTGCATCTTCTGGAAACTTTTTTTTGGTTTTTAATTTAGTTTATGCCCAACACAGGACTTGGTCCGAGGAATTTTCTTTTTTTTTTAATTTAGAAAGTTTATTTTGCCAAGTTTGAGTATGTGTGCCTGTGACACAGCCTTAGGAAGGCCTGAGACATGTGCCCAAGGTGATCAGGGCACAGCTTGGTTTCATATATTTTAGGGAGACAGACATCAATCAATATATGTATGACGTACATTGATTCCATCGGTAAAGGTTGGACACCCGGAAGCAGGGAAGGGGCTTCCAGGTCACAGGTAGGTGAGAGACAACCAGTTGCATTCTTTTGAGTATGTGATTAGCCTTTCCAAAGTAGGCAATCAGATATGCATTTATCTCAGTGAGCAGAGGGATGACTTTGAATAGAGTGGGAGGCAGGTTTGTTCTAAGCAGTTTCCAGTTTGATCTTTCCCTTTAGCTTAGGGATTTGGGGACCCCACGATTTATTTTCCTTTCACATTTCCAGCCTTTTCTTTTAAAAATCTTTTGGAGAAAGCATTTTAGAGGAAAATGAGTATCTGGTCTCAGGCTTCTTCTGATCTCTCATGGCTAAGATGGTAGGATGGTTTATTCCTAGACGGGTAAGGACTCGAGTTATTAGGAAAGCTGATTTTTAGCACCTTGTGAAGTCTCATGTCCTACGAAGAAAAAATAGGAGGAGGAAGGGAGGATAACAACAACAAACAAAGGAACAATCCTGGAAAATTGATATAGGACACATTACTCTGAAGTCCATAACACATCAGTAGGCAGGTATGAAAGTGGCTTATGTATGTAAACAGGCTGCTGTTATTTTCCTTTGAAGTTTAAGTTGTCTAGCTTCAGTTTGCAGGGCTTAAAGAAAGCACAACTTAGTTTTCAGTGCTTTCAAATTAGGAAAAATGTGGGGGAAAGGAGAAGAAAGAAGAAAAACATTGAAAACATTACATTATTTTGGAAACTTATAGCCAGGAAAAATTAGAATTCAGTCCAAACTGTAGAAAATAATAAAAATCAAAAACATTAGATAAGACATTTAAGGAGTTGGTTAATGCTTCAAGAAAACATTGTTAATCTGACACAAGGGCCCATATGCTGGTCTTGCATCAGTGTGCCTTTGACATTAACGGTGAATTTATAGAGAAACTGAACTTTTCATTTCTCAAAATCAGCCCTTACAATCTCAACTCTTCTTACAATGCCCACCTCTTCTGTGGTAGTCCCTGGGCCTTGAGTCAATTTTCCGAATCACCTGATAAGTAAGTTTTGTATCACTTTCAACAAGTTACTATGAAGAAATTCATGGCAAAATGGTATGTGTAAGTTTTAAATTTTATGAAGCCACTATATAGTGAAATAATTTTTAATAATATTTAAAAATCTAAACCTCATGAGATATTTAATTTGAAATTTTGGTGTGCTTGGACTTTGCTATAATTTATAATTTATTCAAGCTATTTTGACAAAATCTTTTAATGCCTGCAAAGATTTTGCTTTCACATATGCTGTAGGCAAAAAATATCATATTGAGATTAAAATGCTAAATTTTTTTTTCATTTTCATATATTGGCACAAGTTTATTATACTGATTTTACAACATTAATGAAACTTGTGTATCATTTGGATATTTGGACAGATAGACCTAGAATTTTCATAAACAGCTGCCAGGTATTCTTATATTTTATATAAAATGTATTGGCTCCATAATTTCTTACTATATTATTCATTTTTTTTTTTTTTTTTTTTAGACAGAGTCTAGCCTGTTGCCCAGGCTGGAGTGCAGTGACGCGATCTCGGCTCACTGTAACCTCCTCCTCCCAGGTTCAAGTGATTCTCCTGCCTCAGCCTCCCAAGTAGCTGGGATTACAGGAACCCACCACTATGTCTGGCTAATTTTTTTTTTTTTTTTTTGTATTTTTAGTAGAGATGGGGTTTCACTGTGTTGGCCAGGCTGGTCTCAAACTCCTGACCTCGTGATCCACCCGCCTTGGCCTCCCAAAGTGCTGAGATTATAAGTGTGAGCCACCATGCCTGGCCCACTCAGTTTTATTTAGAAGCAAGAGTGAACTGATAAAAATCAGTAGTTACCTAACTGTTAAAGGACAGTATCCAAAATAGCATGAACTGAAAATATCACAAGATATAATGTAATAGGCTCACGTTAGGTAGTCTCCAAGCAATGAACAGTTATTTACTTTGCCATCTCAGAAGAAGGGCAAGCACAAAAGGTGGTGAGTGAAAACTGTAAATATTTGCAATACTTCACGTACCAGATAAATCATACCTAATTTTTTTGACATTCAGAATTACCAAGCATAGGAATTTTAATATGTCTATAATATAGAGATATTTGATACAATGATAATAAGTAACTCCCACTGAGAGAACTTAGTAAGAAAATAAAAGTGTTAATCAATGAAGGATAAAAATAAAATGTCAATTTCATTGGCAATATAGAGAACTAAATAACCTGGAAATTCCCCTGCTATAATAACCTTGGGAGACATGTTTCTTATCCTTAAGCTACTTATTATTTCAGCCACTATCTTCAACATTATTTTCAGCTACTTATCCTCAACAAAGGTCACATGATATTTCCACAGATAAAGCCTTAATGAACTCTGTACACCAAATTAAAAAGCACATGGGAAAATTATATATTATGAGCAAAATTTGGCAGACATACCCACAAAAGAATTGCGAAACACTGAAAAACTCTAGATAATAGAACAAGCAAATAGCAACATTTAAATACATATACTTGAATATTTTAAGATATAATTATATAAATCAAAAAAATAAGTAATGAATATTTTTGTTGCAATATTATTCACAATACCCAAGGTAAAGAATCAATCTAAGTGTCCATCAGCAAATGAATGGATTAAAAAAATGTGGTATGTATACACAATAGAATACTATTTAGCCTTAAAAAGGGGAAGGAAATCCTGTCATTTGCTACAATATGGATGAACTTGGAAGACATTATGTTGAGTGAAATAAGCCAGATACAGAAAGACAAATACCACATGATCTCACTCATATGTGGAATCCAAAAAAAAGGACTTGTGGAAGCAAAGAGTAGAATGGTGGTTACTAGAGACTTGGGAGGGAGGATATTGGGCAGACGTTCAAAAGTTACAAAATTTCAGTTAAACAGGAGGAATAAGTTCAAGAGATCCATTGTATCACATGGTAGTACATGGATGATAGTTAATAATAAGGTATTATATTCTTGAAAATTCCTAAGAGAGTAGATTTTAAGTGTTCTCATCACAAAAAACATAAGTATGTGGGGTAATGCATATGTTTATTAGCTTGATTTAACCATTCTACAACTTATACATGTATCAAAATATCATGCTGTACACCAGATATACAGTATTTATTTGTCAATATAAATAAAAAGAAAAGGGAAAAAGAATAAGATATTCTTTTAATAAGAAAAAAATATTGAAAATAATGGCAAAAAAACACACACACAACTACTTTTGCACCAACCTAATAGAAGATCTGGAAGTGAAAGAATAAACTAAAGTTCAGACAGAGTTAAAGAAAGTGTCAGTGCAATAGAAAATAGGTCTGAATTTCACATGAAGACACAAAGATATGGGAAATAAGAAAAATATGTAAAGATATGTAGCGATATATCAGTTTTCCGAGGCTGCCATAATAAATTACCCCAAACTGGGTGGCTTTAAAAAAATCCCAGAAATTTATTCTCTCATAGTTCTGGAGGTCAGAAGTCCAAAATCAAAGTGTCATTAGGGCCATGCTCCCTCCAAAGGCTCTAGGAAAGAATACTTCTTTGCCTTTTCCAGCTTTTGGTGGCTTCAGAGATCCCTTGACTTGTGGCTGCATAACTACAATCTCTGTCTCCATTTTCACATAGCTTTTTCTTCCTCTCACTGTGTGTCTCTCCTATGTGGGTCTCCGATAAGGACCCTTGTCGTTGGATCTAGGGCACACCAGGATAGTGCAGGATGATCTCATCTGGAGATCCTTAACTACATCTGCAAAGAGCGTTTTTCCAAATAAGGTCATATTCACAGGATCTGCTGGTTAGGACATGGATATGTCTTTTGGGGGGGCCACGATTTAACCTACAACAAGGGAATATAACACTAAGTTCTAACATTATTTTTAGTATGCACATTTTTATGAGTTAATATGTATTAGTTAATATAGCTTCCACGGTTTGTAAAGCAAAACTTCAGAAAACATGGGAAGTAGACAGAAATACCACAAAATAGAAAGTTTTCACTTATATCCTTTAGTCCAAGACAAAGCAAGCATATAACACATTTATAGAGAATTTATCTGGAATAGGGAGTCAGAGGATTTCTAGAATCATCACAAAAGCTTACCCAACAATTTTGAGCTACAAAATATCCTTCCAAATGTTATTTGACACATGAACAAGTAGAAACATAAGTAACTATTAGAGCAAAGAGAAAGCAATAAAATGTGTCATAGCTAGAAAATAACAAATAAAACATTGGCCATTGGCCGGGCTCGGTGGCTCAAGCCTGTAATCCCAGCACTTTGGGAGGCCGAGACGGGCGGATCACTAGGTCAGGAGATCGAGACCATCCTGGCTAACACGGTGAAACCCCGTCTCTACTAAAAAATACAAAAAACTAGCCGGGCGAGGTGGCGGGCGCCTGTAGTCCCAGCTACTCAGGAGGCTGAGACAGGAGAATGGCCCGAACCCGGGAGGCGGAGCTTGCAGTGAGCTGAGATCCGGCCACTGCACTCCAGCCTGGGCTACAGAGCGAGACTCCGTCTCAAAAAAAAAAAAAAAAAAAAAAACATTGGCCATTGAAATCTGTGATGTTTTGGCTAAACCACCTTATTTTTAATAGTAGTTACAAACATACAAACAGAATTAAGAAAATGGGGGAAAGGAAATATATGAACTGGTAATAGCTAAGAATTATCCAGAATTGAAGAAAAACATGAATGTATAGATTCAATAAGAACAAGTCCTAAGAAATATACAACTATAGATACCATTGTGTAAAACTTTAGAACTCCATAAATAAAATAAGACTAAGAACAAGTCCTAAGAAATACACATCTATAGATACCATTGTGTAAACCTTTAGAACTCCCTAAATAAAATAAGACTATCTTAAAAGCAACCATGGTACAAAACATGTTAATTTCAAAACAATAAAATGTATATTGAAGAAAAATTATTGAACATTATAAGCTAGAAGACATTGGAATAACATCTATAGTCAATAAAGAAATGTTAATCTATATTCAGAAGTAGGATTAAAATATCATTTCACACTAAGTTAGAGGGTTTATAACTGAGGAGTTCTTGTTTGCCTATACACTAAATTATGTACATATAAAACAAATAAATAAGGACAACAAAAATAACTGAAAGATGCTTTCCCATGTAAAACAAATGGCAGGCAGTGAAGTAGTAAACACATGTGTACACTTAATTACACATTCACTGTATGAAACAAAATAAATATAATGACTAAATTGGAGTTATAAAATCAATATGAAAATTAAAAAAACTTTATGTAGACATTTTTTCATAATTGTATCTTGAATGAAGAGAGATCTGCCAAGAATCATTATTTTATCAGAAAGTCTTGGCTATGCTTACAAGTCTCTTAACTGATATTTAACTGTCCTACCTCTACTGGAATAGAGGCTAGTGTGCACAATTGCCAGCCATTTTCAGCCAGATTGCAAATACAGAAAACGCAGAGCATTCTACTAACTTTGGGTCTGTTAGAAAGGTAAAATGGTAGGATAATGGCAGAAAAATGCATTATGGAGATTGCTGATGAGTGATTAAAATGTTAAAGCATATATATGAAAGTGGATATGGAAAGATGATAGTGGGAATCAGGTGCTTATGAGAGGTGCTGAGGAAGCAAATAGGTCAAGTAGGGCTCAGTGAGGTCTAAGCATAAAACTAATGAAATTTGTTATGGGTATAGTAGATATAGTGGGTATGTAAGTTAGGTAATAGAAGATTTAAATTTAAGATTTCAGTGCCACAGCACTGTGAGGAAATATTCCTCCGTTGGAGTGGATAGTTGAAGTAACGATGAGTTGAAGGTTGCTGGAGAGAAGGAAATTAAGTACCTGAGAGCCTAAAGTTTTGATAGACATTGAAATCACCAATGATAATAGCAGGATCTGGGATAAAGTGGGCAAAAGTGAGGCAGGTGTTAAAGCCTTCAATAAATAAGACAGATTTACTGAGATGATGGTAAATGGTAGCATAACGGATGACATGATTGTCAAAGGGAAAGAGGTATTGTTTGGTATTTGGGGATGTCTATCCTGAAAGCAGTGGTGGAATACACTGTGTTCTCTGACATACACGAGATAGTGGAGCATAAGCAGTACACCATGAGGATGTATTAGAGAACAGCTGGGCTTTTGAAGTAGATCAGATATAAGGCAGGGAAGTGGATGGCATATTCAGCGAAAGGAATGAGAATTCAAAGGCATTTCTCTGTAATCAAGGGCTCGGAGAAAAGTCCCTAGAGGTACAGAAAAAGTGAAAAGGAGAATCAGGTGAGAAAAAACATCATGGGCATACAAGCCTTAAGGCAGACAGATAACAGGAATGGCTAATATATTGGGCAGTGACCAAGGATTGCAGGCATATGAAGCATGTTGGAGGTGGTTATTTTAGCAGGCATCCAAATTGCTATTCTCAGCAGCTCAGTGCTAGAAAGGGACCACAGCAGCCTCCAAGTCATGAGATCAGAGATTGCAGCTTCATCACATGAGAAATACTGAAAAAAAAATCCCCCAGGTTATGGCAGAAAGCTCTCAGAGTGTTTTAGTCTTTAGCAGTGATATAATCCTTTTTTCATCTTTTCTGACTATGTCTTCACGATATGTTAGAGGCAAATTGGGATGTATTGCATTGGGTCCTGGCTGCTGTATTAAGGTGAATTTCAATCTAGAAATTATCTAGCAGTCCTTTTCATAGGACTGGATCAATAGCTGGTAAATAGCAGTTCACCAAATCTTCTCCATATAAAAGCTGAAATCCAAAGAATTAAGTGTAGTTTGTCCTGGGGTGGTCCTGACAAAAACTCTTTTTCTAGAGTGACAATGGGTACGTTTTTATTATTCTAGTAGTCCCTAGTATAGAACAGGATAGAAATAGAATATCACCTGGCTCATGCCTGCAATCCTAGCACTTTGAGAGGCCAAGGCGGGAGGATCACTTGAGTACAGGAGTTCGGGACCAGCCTGGGCTGCATAGTGAGACACTGTCTCTGTTAAAAAGAAGGAGAAGGAGAAGAAATAGAATGCCACTTTGAACAAAAATGGAGATTTGCTTTGCTAATTTTGGAAATAATTACTTTAAAGAAGGGTTTAAATTGTTGGAAGACACCAGTGTTTTATTACTATTCTTGTCACATGCATAAGTGCTTCATCTAATAAATTTGGAAGCTAAAGGATGAGGCACTCACTGATGACAATTCAGGAAGTTCAATCTGAAGAATCCACTGCTAAATAAAGCCAAGGGACCTTCAATATCTCAGAGCAGTGTCCCAAATAACTTATGCTGGCTCCAGTGTACCTACAACTTCTTCAGGTAGATTATAGTACAGAGAAGTAAACATTAAGGAGCATGATAGGAGCAGTAGTGTAGGAACTAGGAATAGGTGGATAGAGAGCATACAATTAAGGATAGTGCTTCTTAGTGGACAATTCTAGAGAGACAGTAGTAAGATCATACCTCTTGATTATCCTATTTCAAGGTCACAATGGCAAATAACCACAAAGATTATAAGATAAATAATTTATTAAAATGACCTTGGTGTATGGAATACTATGCAGCCATAAAAAAAGAATGAGTTCATGTCCTTTGCACAGACATGGATGAAGCCGGAGACCATCATTTTCAGCAAACTGACACAGGAACAGAAAACCAAACACTGCATGTTGTCACTGATAAATGGGAGTTGAACAATGAGAAAACACATGAACACAGGGAGGCGAACATCACACACTGGGGCCTATAGGGGGGTGGGAGGCAAGGGGAGGGAGAGCATTAAGACAAATACCTAATGCATGCGGGGCTTAAAACCTAGATGATGGGTTGATAGGTACAGCAAACCACCATGGCACATTGTATACCTATGTAACAAAACTGCACATTCTGCACATGTATTCCAGAACTTAAAGAAAAATAATAATAAAAAATGACCTCAGTGTTAGAGGATGCCAACTTTGGCAAGGAGATGGGGTTAGAATTATCGTCATCATGGTGAAACTTTCTTAAGCATTTAGATTAACCAGGCATTTTTCTACATACTTTAAAATTTGGTGCTTCCCTAAGGACCAATCTTCAATTAGATAAGGACCTTGTGCTAGAATAAAACTCAATGCACCGCTTCCTTCACTGCGAAAGCCTCACTGTGAAAAACAAAAGTTAGCTAAATTGGATACTGTGCTTAGTGATGTAGTTGATTTACATTCTGGCATAAGCTCCTTGTAACATTGCAGCCTGTAGTAGTAGTTCCTGGACAGACAGCCAGTATGTGAACCTGGTGTAGCATAATTTTACATGTATCATTTAATTTAATCCTCAAATCAATGTGGTGAGGAATAATTATTAAACCCATTTTATAAGGAATTGAGATCCAGGGAGTTAGTGTAATTCACTCAAGTTTCTGCACTTAGAAAGTGCTGGTTGAAGCCTTTCAACGCAAATTGACTCCAGGGTCCCCTAATTTAATTATGGTGCTTTACTGATATTCAGGATATTAATGGGCTTCAGAAGATTTTTCATAATAATTTTTAGTGAAATATCATTTATATACGAACATATAAAATAGATAAAAATGGATATGCTTGGTTTGATTTGAGAAAGCAGGGAATTTGACATCTTACCTACTGAGACTCCATGACAACCACTTGTCTTATCCTGTGTCTCTAAACACAGCTTGGAACACTCCAGATGAGATAGCCTGGAGATTGGCATTGTTATTAGAACCAAAACATTTTATTTTATTCATTTTATAACAGAACATGTATATATATACACATGTATACATGTTATTACATGTGTATGTATACACACACACACATATATATATATCAGAGTGCACAAAATACAATTCCATTTTGTGGGTGAAAACTATAGAGAACAGAACAAAAGGAAATACATATTTAAAAGTCTAGGGGAACATTGACAGAACCTACCCCAAATCCTGTCTGGGAATATCTTAACTCCTTGTGGCAATGGATCCTGTAAGTCGCTTTTTACCATGTCTTTATTGGCACAAGGAATCACTGGGAAAGCTCAAATGTGATAGAAGAAGCATGATTCCTCAGTCTATTGCCTCTGTCTAAGTAGGCACATGTTGATTCCATTTTTAAAATTATTTGGAGGGTGTTGAAGGTATATCAATATTTCTACCATTTTATGAAGAACACCATGTTAGGGTCAATTGCCTCAGGTTTTCTTTTAAGTGTAACTATGGTGTTTCTTTTACTGAAATGAGCTTTTCTTAAGGCCCAGAGGGATAAAGTTCGAATTGCAAGTGTGATTAACGATGTTCCTAAATTTAAGTTTGCATACACTTAAGGTTCTACATTGTATTAAAGGAATCATCAACAAATCTGTTAAGTTTGCATTTCTTCCGGGCAAAAGTTAAGAATAAAAGTTTAGAGTTAACAAAGAGACATTGCGATGTGAAAATGTTTTACATAAAAATAAACATACAAACCAAGTAAAATCATTACATGTCATAACCTTATTTTCAGTAAAATAATTTTATACCACATGTGTGACTATTCTTAATAAGTCACCAAGCAAAATAGCATATTGATGCTAATTATTTGGTTTATCCCCCTCAAAATATTTCTTACAATATGCTTCTATTACTAAAACCTTAACTGAAAAAGCTACAATATCTTTCAAATAAATATTCCTGATTATGCAGTTTGCCATCGAAAGAAAATGCATTATTAAATATCAGAACATTTGCTAGCTCCAGTCACATTCTGCTGGATAGTAGTTACTGCCATTTGCCATTACGTAATTTACACCCCACTCAGACCTAACTGCTTGAAGCTTCTAAAACAAACAAAACTGTCAAAGTCTTGGGTGCTTGCTGACACTGTTCTTTTTCTCTGGGAACTACATTCCACTTCTAATAGAGTAATTAATACTGCCTGCTGTAACAAAACAAAACAAAAAAACTCTCATAATCTTATTGTCTTAACACATGAAAATTTTCAGCATTTCATCAAATCTGCCATTTATTGTAAGATGCATCATTTTGCGTTGAGTTAAGAAAAAAACCAAATTATTCTAATTAAGTGATGGCACATTGCTTTCTTATCACCTTCATTTTAAGACATATCCTGATTACAAAAAATGTGGAAATGTGTGTGTGGAGGGCCGGAAAGCACCTGAAACTCAGTACAATATTGCATTCTCCTTTTGCATTGTCTAGGAGGATCACAAGGCTGTAAAGAGCTCCACCAGGCTGTGTGTAATTAAGGCATCCAGGCTTTTTTCATCTTGAGGCTCAATTGTCTCTTGGGAACTCCTCAAACCTTTCCACAGGATCCCTTCCTTCTGGATTGACAAGAAACCAGGAGAGAAAGAGGGAGGTGAGGGAAGAGAGAGGAAGACAGAGAGAGAAAGAGAGACAGAACCTAGAGGATAGCAGTGGTTGTTTCAAGAGCCAGTCATTTATTCTGGTTAGAATGTGTTGTCAAAAAAAAGCTAAAATTGATTACAGAACAGTGAACAAGGGGAAATAATATAAACAGTACTTCACCATACCGTTAGATGTTATCAACAGTGGTGAGTTAATACTGTTAATTTTGAGACTAGTTATGGTTGGTATTTTTAGAAAAATAGATTAAGAAAACAAGAGAATACTAATTTATTTTTCTAAGTAGGAGGAAGTTAAGAAAACATACAAATATTCAAAAGGAAAATATATAACTTTAGATTTGCAAATGTTTTAAAATATATTTATTTCTCTGTAATTACAAAGTTTGGATCTTTCAAACAATATGTCTCTGTAGAAAGGCAGGAATTGAAGATTTTAAACAATCTCTCATTTATCTATCTAGCAAAGTTTGGGTACAAATCAAAGTAAAAAGGCTGTATATATACATATTAATATATGTACTATATAAAATATGTGTGTCTATAAATATATATATGTGTGTGTGTATATATATATATCACCAATGATCATAGGTGTTATTGAGCCACACTATATGTCAGGCACCATACTCAGTGATTTGCAATAATATCGCAATAAATGTTCACATCAAGCAGATATGGTCGGTGCAATTAACATATTGTTTCATAAATGTGGAACCTGAGGCATTGGAATTTCATGCCAATATTATATAATTATAAAGTTGTGGAGCCCAAACAGTTTGGCTCCCGTTCTTACCCTCCACAATACTAGATTATTTCTGATAACATTGGAGCATCAATTATGTGATTCGTATCTAGAGAAAATAAAGTCTTAATAAATGTCATATCTCCTGTGTGTGGATGTAAGTAACTTTTTATAGTACATAATTAAGAATAGATTAGAAACACTTTATTTCTATTCCTGCCACAGATGTACAAACAGAATATAGCCATAAAAACCAGCAGACAAGCACTCTACAGAATAATTGTAGTTTTCCAAAATGTCAAGGTCAAAAAATACAAAGAAAGGCTGAGAAACTGTTCCAGAATAAAGGATAAGGAGACTAAAGAGGTATGACAAGTAAATGAAAGCATGATGTTGATTGGATTCCAGACTTGGTGTGAAGGGGAGGAGATAAAAAGGAGATTATTTGGAAAATTGACAGTAATAGAATATGAGCTGAGGTTTAGATAATGGTATTGTATCGGTGTTAAATTTCCTGTACTGTGGTTACATAAAAAAATACACTTGTTCTTAAGAAATGGACACTGAATAATGTGTATATATGTGTGTATATATGTGTACATACACACATATATACACATACATATGTACATACATATATATATACATTTGTATTATGTATTATATATATAAAATGAGAATGTTAAAGCAAATAGGGTAAAATGCAGATATAAACAATTGAGAAATGCAGTGATGGGAATACGGGGATTTTCTTGCAACTTTTCTGTAAGTGTGAAATTATATCAAAATAAAACACTAAATTAATGGAACAGAAGAATGTATGTTATCAATTATTTAATTCATAAACTTATTAAAATATAGGTTAATAAACCATCAAACACTACAGCAGGCACTAAGGATCAAATGAAATTGAAAATAAATGTCTACATCAGGAATGTAATTATCTGTGAAGAAATGTTTGAAAGTAATGAAAATCTTCAGTTAAATAGAGAAATGGGATGTATTAGTTTAATTGTTTTTTAATGAAAAAAGTATCAAGATAATAAAATAGTATTTTCCAACTAATATTATTATTAAAATATGTTGGCTTCATTCACAGAAAATATCCATTTTAACCAAAAGGTTTCCTTTCTTGTGAATTTCTGCTTTGGTAACATTTTTTGAATAATTTTTTATTATTTTAAAAAAAAGTTTCATTATTTTAAAAAATTTACATAATCATTCTGAGTTGTGTTATTGGTTCCATTTTGTAGATGAGTAAACTGAGGCTCACAGACATTAAATAATTTGCTCAAGGGCACACAGGTAGCATGCTTCTTGGATTTCACACCTGCATCAGCATGATTTTAATCCCATATTTTTTTCTGCCGTAGCCCTCTGGCACTTAGCACAAGGTGATTCCTTAAAATATATTAAATTAAAATATGCAAGATCATTTTCAATGAAAAATGAAATGAGATTCTTCTGGATGGCAAAATGGATTTTGAGCTGTGCTTTTCTTATGAAATGCTACCCCTTTACAAATTAGAAGTTTGATCTTAAACAATGGCTATTTTCAGTCTGTTTACTGGAGAAAATAAAAAGACTAAAAACGGAAAGAAAGAATACAAGGAATACAAGGAATAAAGCTCTTATCCAATAATGAAGCCATGAAGGTGGCTGATTAATTGAAAATATTCACTTCTCACATAGTTAGTCTGATACTGAACAGCTTCAGACACCGTTGGCTTAAAACCAAACAGTACCTTCGAGACCTTTTTCCACCCCCAAAGCAGCAATGCACCTTAAGAAACCCTCCTTGGCAGGATTCTGAAAGCTGCTGCAGCGTTTTGTATGACAAAATATCTGACAGGAGCTCCTCTCACTGGGACAACCATTAGGATCCCAGGAAATATGCCAATAGACTAAGCGATCCATCAGCCTAGAAAGATATACCTCCTTGGCTTTTTCATTCTATTTTACACAGAATCATAAAATAAATGTGAGTCATTGATATATGAAATATTTTGAAGAACTACATAATTATTTACTTAAGTATTTACTAAAGACAAATGATTTGTGTTAAATAATAATTTAATACACTTATTGCTCCACAATAGTTATTTTCAAAAGTGCGTTAGAATCACCTGGGAGGACTCTTTAAAAGCAGATTGCTGGCCTCCCACTTTCAAATCTCAGGTTTAAGTTTTGAGTGAGGTTTGATAACTTACATTTCTAACAAGGATACTGCTGCTGGTGGTCTAGGGACCACACTTTGAGAATCATTGACCCAAAATATATGTAAAATTTTTGGATTTGCAAACTAAGATTCTTCATTGATTTTCTGTAATCACCTAAAATCTTTTTTATTCAAAAAAATATAAATACACAAACATAACTATCTTTAAAAGACTAAATCTCCAGATTTGTTAACTAACCCTTGGACCTAGATCTTCCCTGTTCAATACAGTGGCTCTTAGGTACATGTGGCTATTTAAATTAATTAAAATTAGGTAAAATAAAAAGTTCAGATCCTCAGTCATACTAGCCACATTCAAGTGCTTAATAGCCACATGTGGCTAGTGGCTACTAGATTGGAGAGAGAAGAACATTTTCTTCATCAAAGGAAGTTATTTTGGATAGTTAATAGAGTCTTCCTTTACTTTTGTAAGTAGCTTAAACCCAGGTCAGCCTTTTGCATCAGCAGAGCAGGCAGATCCATCTGTAGTGTGATTTCAGGCATTTGGCCTTCCTCACCATCCCCCCTCCAGCTTGAAGCATCTGTGCATAAGCACACACGTATGCACACACACACACATACACACACCACACACACACGATTTTTTTTCTCATTCGGTAGTTAATATATAAAAGCTAACATTTGTGGCTTCAATCCAGTTTAAAGACTTACACACTGAGAAAGATTGCCTCCTACACATTCTAATCATGTGAGTTATACTCTGCGAGGTGTAAGAGTTTCATAAGGTTCTCATTTAACAGTACAAGTAATAGAAAATAAAAACAAAACATATTTGGATGCCTGGATGTTGCAAGGGGCTGACAGAAAACAGGAGAATATACCTTTTATGAAGCCTGTAATGGCTTCAATTTAACTTCATTTTCTTCTAAATCAGTCTGGGTATTACTTTGCAACCTTTCTATAGTGCCAGTTGGGCTGTGAGGAGTGGAAAGCAGAGGGCTATGAGTTCCTATAAGGAATGCTGTGTGCCCATGTCCCCACTTTACTACTCTTCTGTGGTACTGTGTGACATCTTTGGATCTCAGTGCCTTGTCGATATAATAGAACCAATTGGAATGTTGTGAAGAGGACATGAAGAAACTGTGCTTGAATATACTTAGTACACTGTCAAGACTTATGCAAATTATGTGTATTGCATTTCTCTAATGCTAAAAGTTGATCTTCTGGTTGTGAAAGAAAGCTGATAAACAGCTTCACAAGAGAGTATGGCAGTGCAACCCAAGAAATTCTCATCTTCTTCCCTGTGAAATAGACCTGTCAACTCAATGCTCTTCACAGAGCTGTACGAAGATAAACAACAAAGTATTTCAGCCTTTTAAAGCTTTACATATTTTACTTAGAAGTATAAAATCAATGTGTTGAGTAGGGTTGTCAGATGACCCTCAATGTCATTCATCTGCCCTTGTGTGATCTTCTTCCCTTGAGTGTGAGTGGAACCCTTGAACATAATAAGATATTTCTTCTATGATTATATTAGATTACACAGAAAAAGGAATTTCACAGATGTCATTAAGATCTCAAGTCAGTTGATGGTAAAATAGGGAGATTGTACTAGATGAGTCAGACCTAATCAGATTAACCCTTAAAAACACTAAGTTTGATCAGACCTGAGAAAGTTACCAAGTTTGCCTATGGAACCAATGTTGACAGTGAACTCCCGGTATAGGGATTTCTATATCTTGAAAATTATCTCATAGACGTACATAGTGGTGTTTCTGAAGATTGTTTCATGAACCACCCACATCAGAATCACCTAGAGAGCTTGCTCAAATGCACATGTCTTGGCCTCACCTCCAGCCCACTCAATTATAATTTCTGGTTTTAGAGCCCAGATGGTTGCATTTTAAAGAATCGCCCTGCGAGATTCTTATGAATATCCAAGTCAAACAAATAATAATAAATGGAGGATAAGAATTGGAGTTGTTTGGTTTCCTTACAAGGGAGTGCTTAGACTCTTTCAATCTCAGCATTCCTTCCTTATGAGCTTCATGAGGCTTATTTTCCTGGACTCTGCTCTCAGTTTTAGTGACAAATCTTACCTCAATATTGAGTATATTTCTACCTTCTGTCAATAATATATTTCAATTAAGAGACTATTTCCAACTTCTCTTGAGTTTTGTGAACTTCTTCAATTTCTCTCAGCTTTATTCAGAAAAGTAGATCAGCTAAAAAGGCTTTTGAATATGGTATCACTATTTTATCCCAGTTAAGTTGAGATGCTAGGAAGTCTGTGCTTAAGGGCTTTGCATTGTTATATTTTACAGCAGCAGAAGAAAAAATGGTAAAATTTTAAAAAATGAGTTTTCAGTACAAAGCAAGTTTCATGAAAAGTTCTATTAAGTCAAGTCAGGAGATTATGTGATCAGCATGAAACTTCTGGGAATCTAAAGAGGGATGTTAATTTGTGTAACCAGGGATAAAAAGAGCCCCCTCCCAAAAGTCAAGAGGTAACTTTTCACCTATATTTTTCATATGAAAAAATATATATGAAAAATATAGTTGAAATACTCAAACACACACATACATGTATAAATCAACAAATTAAGTCTAGAGAATTTCTGTGACATAAGACAGTGGAGTATGTATAAATCAACAAATTAAGTCTAGAGAATTTCTGTGACATAAGACAGTGGAGTAGGGTAGAAAACTGTGGGGCTTTGGAGATGGACAGACCTAAAATTGAATTCTGATACTGCTGCAGTGTTACATTCAAACCCTATGTGTCTCCGTTTTGTCTTCCGTAAAATTCACCTGCCTTTTATTATAGGGTTTCCAAATAAAACATAGGATGCTCCGTAACATTTAAGTTGCAGTTAAACAATGACTTTTTAAAAGAATAAGTATGTCCTATAGAATATTTGGGATATATTTACACCAAAAATTATTTATTGTTTATCTGAAAATAAAATTTCGCTGGGCATCCTGTACCTTACAAAGTTTCCTAACTCTGTCTTAGAGATAAAATTGCATACCTCTAAGGATTTTTGTAACAGTTAAATGAGCTGGCACATACAAAATGCATAAATGAATGCTTGGCAAATATTTGTCACTATTGCATACCATTCTACTATTTCTTACCCTTAACTTCTGCCCCAGTTTGAGCACTCTGTACAGGCAGAGGCATTGATACAGAGAGCTCTACTGGCCTTCAAATTTTCCCATCTGATAAAACACAACTTTTATAGCTAAATTTCCATTAGTTTTCATAGTTTAGCTATGAGTAAATTAATAAGAAAATAATTACTGTTCTTAGAATAAGTACATTCCCATATTTTACCTTAAAAATTAGCCAAACAGAAAAGGTGAACTAAACATTCTTTTATTTACTCTCTCGAACAGGTTAATAAATATATCTAATAATTACCAATGAAAAGTCCTTCTTATTAATATGAAATATCTAGGTTAGAAGTAAGGGTATATTACAGATAAAGTTATTTCCTTTGGGTCTATCTTAACAATTTCTGAAAAACTTTATGCAATTGCATAAGCAGCTTTTCTCATAATGCAGAAATATTTCAGGAAACCGAAACAGTAAGCCAATTTCTGTATTACTTTTTCATAAACTAAAATGGCCTTTCAGCCTGAATTCTAGTTGTGATTTTGTTGACATGAACTTCTGTGTAGAAAGAAAACGTTTTTGTTTTTGAATTTCTTGTTAGATACTAATATAAATAAGTCCAGATTTACTTAGTGCAAGGAAAATTGGAGATTTGTTTATTATCCTTCACATCAAATTGACGATTTGATTTTCAGATGGGCTCTATTCAGCAGGTCCAATTAATTTGAACTTCCCAGCACAGTTCAGCCAATACAGCTAAATGGTTTTCAATTGTCCTCAGGCAATGATTAGGAGGATGATAATTTTTCCGGCCTTTTTAGATCAAATATCCCAATATTTCAGATTGAATATGTGTAATAGTAAATACGCATGTAGTACTACACACTAAAGTATCCTGCACATGCTAAAGTATACATACTATAGTAAAAGCTATTTAATATTCGACAGACAGAACAAAGGAAAATGAAACAGGCTGCCTCTGGTAACTTATAACTCATTGTGGAAATCAGTTTGTAATTACTTATCGTTCTGGAGTTTTGAGAATATTCTTTTATTCAAGTTCCATATTGGTTTCTCAAATCTCAAGATATTTTCACTGAACAATTATGTCAAATTTTGGTAGAGATACTGTATTATTGATCACTGCACTGTGTGGTCCCCAGCTTTTTTCTTCTTCCAAAGTTCAGGGACTTTCTTGTAAGGGGGAGGAGAATTAATGTGAAACCGATGGCCTACTCTGCTAAAGGAAAAATGGTTCCCTCAGCAATTGACCCTTTCAAATTATGATGTGGATAGTTGCAATTCATTTGTGATCTTTCTTTCTAATCTTATCTCTCCAACAGAAAAGACCATATCTTCTTCAGTAGCATAATTCCCACTGGGTCATACCCCTTGAAAATTTCCAAGCTTTTAGACAAAGATTGCCCTAGGTATGTGTCAGAGAATCACCTTGAAAAAGAACACGAACAAATAAGGTTTATTGTAAGTTTAATAGACTCTGTCAATTTGCTAGGCACTTTTCTAAGTACTCTACATATATTGGCTCTGTTTATATTCTCCATAAACCTGTGAGATGGACATCATTATCATCATTCAAAAGATAAGGTAGGCCGGGCGTGTTGGCTCACGCCTGTAATCCCAGCACTTTGGGAGGCCAAGGCGAGTGGATCACGAGGTCAGGAGATCGAGACCATCCTGGTTAACACAGTGAAACACCGTCTCTACTAAAAATACAAAAAATTAGCTGGGTGTGGTGGCACACACTTGTAATCCCAGCTACTTGGGAGGCTGAGGCAGGAGAATCACTTAAACCTGGGAGGCGGAGGTTGCAGTGAGCCGAGATCAAACCACTGCACCCCAGCCTGGGCTACAGAGAAAAACTCCATCTCGGAAAAAAACAAAAACAAAAACAAAAACAAAAAACAGAAAACATAAGTAGCAACTTAGTATCACACGAAAATGAACTAACTAGTGGAAACCAGATTTGAACCCAGGTAGTTTGATTTCAGAGCGTCTGCTCTTATTTTTATACCACCTAATTGTAGAGAGAGGGTTACTCCTTCATAATTCAGCTTTCTTCAATCATGAAACTATTACTATTGAGTAGCACCTAAGTTAAATCTGGTATCAAAAATGTTAGCCTAAATTATTGTCTTCCTTATTGTCTGTCACATGTCTGTAGTTTCTCAGCACATTCCACCATTCAAGAAATATTTATAGAGCATCCACTATGTTTTGGGGATTACTTGAAACTTCAAGGTAAGGATGCAAATAAAATAGAGCTTGTACCTTTAGCGAAATAACCTATTAGGAGAAGTCAATTATTTAAAAAGGAAGGTCAGGGAGGTATCAGAGACACCATGGATAATATGTGCTGGGGAGCACAAACAAGTAAGAAGTGTTTTCATTCTATCTGGGCCCCTAAGAAAGCCTTCCTTCAGATTTCCTCCTTAAAATTATATGGTGTTAAGGGCAACATTAACATAAAAAGATTTTGATTGTGAACATCAGAGATCTACAGCAATTGCACGCTGCCTTTACTAGTCATTACATCAAAAAGTAAACCATACAAAATGTGATTTATTTATATAATTTTGATAATGCAGAGCATGTCTTACAAGTTCTCACCCATAGATTCTGCTGAGCAAACACATAACTATACATCTATTGTATTTAGTAATGCTCAGAATCTTCTTCATGTAGAGTATGACATCTTGATATCCCTCTGGTGCTCTGCCCATCTACACTAGGAAATAAGTTTTCAAAAGTTATTTGAACTTATTACATGGCCATTTCGCTGGCAATCCTCTCTGTAATGATGTCTTAGAATTTTCATAAGATGTTTAAAATTATTCTATTTAAATGTACATGTTTTTACACCAGTCTGGGTACTACTAGAAATACAAATAAGTAAGTAAGCCAGCATGTTTGCATATGCAACTGTGTACATATATGTATAACTATGCATGTTGATGTGGTTTCCGAACTTTGGGAAACACGGAAAAGTTTTATGCTGTTACTTGTGGCCATAAAATTACCTGAGTTACCTGGTATTCCTAAGCCTGGTTTAAGATAATAGAGTAGGTTGCTACGGAAAAAGTATCAAACCCTGAATTATATTTATAGTATAATATATAATCTTTATTTCACAAGTATATTTTTATTTACAGGTGATTTAATCTTTTCCTATTGAATCATCTGTACATAAGAGAAAGGTAGAAATAGTTACAATAAATCGTCTAATAAGTGATTGAACTTAGGGGCTATGGAAAGCTTACCATAATTAATGAAGCTTATCATAGAGACTTCTGGTGTTCTCCCATATCCAGTTCTCTTTCAAGAACACAAGAGATCTATGCACCCTTACTCATCTACAGTTATGTAGGGCTATAGTGAATTAAAATATTTGTGTCTTGAATCACTTCTAGTCTGAAAGATTTAACTTTCAGAGTAAGACTCTAGTGCTTTTCTTTCCCTATTAACCGAGGAGACTGCAAGTTTCAGATGGTACAGCAAGAAGATAACAGAGCTTTCATAAGCTTGGACTACTATGTCGCCACATGAAGTATTGCTGACCTGAAGAGTTGCCCAGGACTACAAGGAAACTTGCATGATGTGTTAAGCCACTGAGATTGGAGACTGTGTGTAATGCAATCCTGTTTAATACATATTTCAAGGGATATTATATAATTTTACAATAACATGTTTCCAAATAGTCTTGACCACTTGGGATTCTTCATTTATTTTGAATGTCTGGTAAGATTTAAAATGAAGCAACTAACAATTATGTTACAGATGTATCATTGATTACAATTTAGCAAAATGATTTCAAAGATTCTATGCCATTTGGTCTTCAGTCTTTATACAAATTCAGTGAGAAAACTGAGGCATAAAAATTTAAATGATTTTATCAAAAGGCTCAGCAAGAGGTGGAGTACAGATGATTTTCTTGCTTCTGTATTCCTTCTATTTTATTAGCATTAATAAATGTAGTCTTATTTTTATGTGAAATAACAATATCATAGTAAATCTGATGACAGGTGGAAGAATGAAATATGGTTTGATACATTTGGGTCTTCAGTAATTATTTAAATAATCCCATAACTGTTTTTCATGGTATTACTCTCTTATATTTAAATAATACAGAAATTGTTCTTAGATCTTTGTTATGCATTCCATGTGGTTATTTGGTGTGTCCACCATAACATATGGTTGGAACCCCAAATAGTCCTTCTGGGAGAGTTTAATTGGGGAAAATGGGTTCTGATGATCATAAAACCTCAGGATCATAGCTATAGCAATGATGCCTATATTACATCAACTTGACTGTATACGAGATTATCATTTTAAACAATGAAGCAGTGAGCAATTAATTATTTTCAGGAAAAATGACTGTTACCTTTAACACTGACTAAGGGAAGAAGACAAAGAAATTTCCCTTCCTATTCTTTTTTATCTGTACAGTTTTTGGTGGTTAAATTACAGATGGAGTATCATGGCATATAATAAACACATTAGTTGTATACACTAGCAAATGTGCTTCCTCTTCCTCCCATAATACGTGCATACACACACTAATACACACTACACACACGCAGGAAAATACAGACTCAGCAAATGTCCATTTATCTTGCATTTCATATAGAGCAGAAAAATATTCGTATTTGTTTTTTGCCTTTCTAGTTTACTTTTCTAAACAATTCAGGGTATATGACAATGAGATGACACAGATATATTACTCTGTGGAGATATGCGCTTTCACGGCATTGGCAAGTGGTTTGAGATTGATGATACAAAACTGCTCCAGCAGTTGATTTGGCATTGTATGCTCTTCTCCTTTAATGAAAGAAAGAGCTACACATGGATCATAATTATCAAGAACTATCTGTTACTGTCAGTGACAGAAGAAAATCATATTCAGTTTCACTGGGTGTATTAGATATTATTGCTGAAGATTAAATAAAGGTAATACATTGTAGATACAGAAGGAATACATTAAAAATTAGCTGAGATATTTATAAGATGCCACAATAGGGAGCAGAGTTCATGGCATTATCCAAGGTAGTGATGTTTTGGCATTGAACATGACTTACATATTCATGCAATGGTGAAGGTTTTTCTGTTTCAGAATTTTTTTTTAATAGAAAAAGGACAAAAGCATGTAATCACTGGTATTAAGTGTATTACAGGAAGTGACTAAGCAGATGAAACCTTTCTGAACGTTCTCCAGCTTTGCAAATATATGCTTAACTCATGGCTATATCATCGGGTACATGACCTGTTTTTTAAAAAATCTGAATATGAAGCTCAAATACTTTAAAATATTTTAGGTGTTAAATGAAGCATAAACAAATACTGAGTTTTTGATAAGAAATAGAGATGTATGAAATGTTATCTAAGTTCTATAAATTAGAATGACTTTACTATGTTCTTTATTATGTTTTTAAAAATCTCTTTAAATTCAATATTATCTAACTTTGAAATGGAAATGAGATACAGAAATACTATTTACATTACTGAATGTAAATTTTCAAGTATTCGTAATAATGGAGGGGAACCTGGAAAGTACTGGTCTCAATTAAATTTGGATTTAGAGTTGTAGTTACCTATTCACAACCCCAGCATGCAGCTAACTCTGTTTTTCTACTGTGTTGTTAAATTATATTAGCTATACCAATGCAAATATTAGAGGACTTGAGAGTATAATAACTTAACAATTGCCTGACTGAGAAGAAAGTGAGTGCTCTTCTATCACATTAATCAATTGCTACAATTAATGACACTGAGCAGAAAGAACAATTAGAATGAAGAGCTTCAGAATTCCCAGTGGATACAGTATGGTTTCACTGCAGTAGCTGTTCTACTTTGTCTGTATTTCTGCAGTGGTAGAACTTCGTCTCCCTAACCACTCTTGCACTTGTGTGTTGACGTTATGCTCTGAAATCCACTTTCAGAGAATCTCTCTGTTTGTTAGTTTTTTTTTTTTTTTTTGCTTGTTTATTTCACTACTGTGATAATTAAGAGTATGTTTCTTATAAATCCAGCCAATAAGTTCATGTAAAATTGGTAGTTAGCTATAAAGACAGATGAGCCATCAATACATATCCTATAGAGAAATTCCAAAACAGAAGTAGAGTTGTCTGGTGTAATTAACTTGGAGTTTAACAAGGTATAATAATAATTACAATAAATGCTATTTTCTGGTTTGTTGGTTTTTTGTCACACCTTTTTCTAACTGGACAAAGTTTCTTTACATGTCTTTTCTTTTTCTCTGTCGTTTAGAAGGCAAAAAAGTTTTTAAAACTTCTACATTTGGATGACTAAAACATTTGACATTATCAAGTGTTAGGGATATGGAGATATTAGAACGTTTACATTGCTCATGATGATTTAATTTGCACAGCTGTTTTGGAAAAAAATACCTAGCAGTAAGAACTTAAGCTAAACAGCAACTTCGGCAATTAATTTTACACCTGGACATATACCTAACAGAAATAAGTGTTTACGAATGTGCAAGAAATGTACAGGAATGATTACAGAAGTTGTATTCATAGTAGCCAAAAGCTAGAAACAACTCAAATGTCCACCGAAAAATGAATGGGTAAATCGATATATTTATGCAATGGAATGTTACACAACAATGAAAAAAACAAGCTGTCATTACATGCAACAATGTGGCTTAGTTCCACAGACATGATGCTTAGAGAAAGAAGTCAGGCAAAAAAGAGTATGCACCGTGTGATTCCATTTATATGAAACCCGAAAAGGTAAAATTAATCTGTGGTAGTAGAGATCAGAATAGCATATACCCTTGTAGGGGGAGGCTACTGGCCATGTAGGGGGCACAGGAGAGCCCTTCTGGGGCGCTGGAGTTGTTTCATAACTTGATCTGGATAGTGGTTACATATGTGAACAAATGTAAAAATCCACAGAAATTAAGATATGTGCATTTTAATGTATATCCTCAAGTAAGAAAAATCTACTGGTGATCATATATAAACTTTAAGAATTACTGAGTTCATACTTCTTTATTCGACAATGTTAAGAATTAAACTAGACCATCTGGAATTGTCCATCACTATATATGAAAATAAATTGGCACCTTTTCTCTAGATTTTGTTTGTGTAGATTGGTATCTTCATTTTAAACATTATTTTCATTTCTGTTTTTCTTGTTGATTTAAGACTTGGAGATTTTTTTATTTCTCTTTGTGGCCACATTTTAAACAATTATTTAAAATTAAATTTTTGTTAAATGGTTTTAATTATTCCCATCAGTCTCCCTAGTTCTTGAGTTTTTTTGATTCATTTCCGAATACTCCTTCAAAGTTGAGGGATCTATTTTCTAATCCTTGTTCAAATGACATTTCAGATGTAAACAAAACCTCTTCTAGGGATAGAATTCTTTTTCATTCAAAACTTTAATTTCTTGCTTTTAATTTAAAACAGGAGAAGACTGATAGCAGTAAGGGTTTCTTTCTTTAGAGGAAGAATTTTTAAAATTCTCTCTTTCTGCCTGTATGGGTGTAGATATTTTTATCATGTTATTGAAAATTATATATTTCAAGTCCATATTTGGAGGTATGTCCCTTTTCAACAATTTTGGAAATCAAAAACCCTGGCTTTAGACCAAAGTTTTGTGTCTATATTCACATTAGAATTGGGTTTATTATCATATTTTATGGCATTTGTTTCAATTTTTCTGGTTCCTTTATACGATCACAAATTTTCTGTATATTGGATTTTCCTTTTCTTTATTTCACATTTGTCATTTTCTCTTTTTTTAACATTATGGACTGAATATTTGTGTCTCTCCAAAATTTGTATGTTGAAATTCTAGCCCCCAATGTTATAATATTAGGAGGTGGAGCATTTGGGGGATAATTAAGATTAGATGAGATCATAAGGATAGAGCCCTTAAGAATGGAATTAGTGGTCTTATAAGTCAGGAGAGAGTAAGCCTGCTTCCCCTCTCTGCTTTCCACCGTGTGAGTATACAACCAACAGACAGCAGTCTTCCATCTGAAAGAGGGCTTTCACCAGAACTTGACCCTGCTGACACCCTGATCTCAGATTTCTAGCCTCCAGAGCTGCGAGAAATATCTTTCTGTTATTTATAAGCCACTTTATTTATGGTATTTCAATATAGCTGCCCCAGGTGACTAAGACAATTTATATCCCCTTGACTTTTCCCTATTTATTTTTGAAGAGATTTTCAGATTTGTCCTCCATATTGTTGTTTCCATAATTTTGGAATTATGATTTTTGCCCTTGCCCTTCTTATGCAATTTAATTTTTATAATCAGAATTATATTGGCTTTACTTTCCTTATGAACTAGAGCTTCCTAATCTTTGCTTCTGCATGTTACCCAGTCTCCTTTCTGGATAACTCTGTTGTCTCACTATCTCATTGCCTAATCTTGCTTCAGAAATCCACATCTTCTTGAATTTAGTTGAAATGACATAACAATTGATTACTCTATTTTTGCATTTCTCAAATGTTTGTTTTCTTGGCTTTTCTTACGTTTTTATATTATAAAACTTAATGTGTAAGCGCCATATGTCTTTAGATTCTGTTTATTTGAACAATGGAAATTATGAACAGGCCTGGTATTTGTTTTAAAACAAAAATTTAATTTTAAATAATTGTTTAAAATGTCGCTACTTTCATCTTTCTGCTCTCTACCGCTGTTACAAGGCTCCCATCATTTACTAAGCTCTAGAGCAGCTTGGTAAGTAGTTATCCATCAGCTAGGAGGCAAAAAGGGGCAGTGAGGTCTGTAGGACATCTAATCAGGGAACATTTATATCATTCTTCTCTGTGTTTGATGAAGATGGCAAAGTATAGTGTGACTTGCTTGGGCTCCTTCCTACTGCTGTCCCTGTAATCAGGTAAAATACATATTATTTGAGTGGTATCATCCTCACTACACCTGCAGATAAACTTCGATTTCCTATTGCAGCCCCTATCCTGGGTCTAACATCTATCTACTCCAAGTACTGCTGATCTACAGCAGTAAAGAGGCCATCACATGGTGCCTTCTTCCTCTGCCTAAATAGCCTGCTCTTTCCTTCTGCCTTTACTCTTTTAGCCTTTTTCCTTTTGAATTTCCATTTCCACAGATCCTTACTTTATAAGATAAGCAGCAAGTCATTTATTGATCTCTTTCTAAGATTTATTATCATCTGCAACACATTTAACAGAAATACTTTTCATGTTCTTTCCATGTGTATAACTCTTTCGCATAACTCACATGATTCCCAGCACCTGTAAAACAAAAACAACAGTTGCTCGGAAATAGCAAAGTTTTTTTCGTGTCAGAATAAGAGGGATTTCTCCCAAGAGTGACCTTAAAACACTGTATTTTTTCCTTTGCTGTACAATACACTTGACTTCTTAATCATCAATAAGTGAACTGTTTAAAATCTCAATTTGAAGCATAAGACATTCTGACCCCATTTCTTATCCTTCTAGGTCACCTACATCAGTACTCTTAATTCAGTAGCTATTTTTCTTTATAGAGGCCTCTCACATACAGATGATGGATTATCCATTGCCTGTGGTTGTCTATATCCCTTTCTTACCCGGCTAAGGGTCCTTGATCCATCATTAAAATCACTCCTTTGCAATTATCTGCAATATTCTTGCTCCACTCTTTCCCTATTATACATGCCTGACCAAAGGAATCTATCCAAATACTTTATGCCTTCAGTCAGGAAGTTGCAATCAGCACAAAAATGCACACAAATATTTTACTTGGACATACTTTACATTCATGATCACACACTGCAAATACACTCAACATTGCCAGACGATCTTCCTTTACTTTCTTAATTTGACTGATTGCCCACTCCTTATTTTTTCATAATTTGCCCTCTTTCCTCAAATAGCCAATATTTTTACATCTATCCTATCTCTCAGCTGTATTCTTATCTTACTTTTCTGTGATCAAATAGGAACTCTAAATGAGAAAACTCCTTCAGCTTCCATTGACCAAATCTGTCATTGTGACTTCTTTTGTATTCACATTCTCTGCATTTCTTGCCTTGCAATACCTGCTACTTCTAAAGCCAGCCTCAGCAATTGCTACTCTTGATCTCAGACTATCTTCTTAAGTATGATATTCTTGCGATTACATACTTTTTCTTCTGCCGTATCAAATCTGTGTCTCTACTACGCATTTTCTAAAACATGCAAAATAGTATTTTATCAACAATCCTAAAAACTGCTGGGGTATTAGTCAGGATAGGCTTAGCTCTGATAAGGTAATAAATGCACCTAGATAACTCAGTGGCCAAACGCAGCAAAGGTTTGTTTCTTCCTCATATCACAGTCCAACATAGGTAGCTCAGCTCTTCTTGCCGGCTTTCCTCAAAGTGGACTCAGCAACCCAGGTTGCTTCCATTTTGTGGTTTTACTATCTGGATCACATGACTTTCCAGTTTGCCACTGGAGGGAAAAAATAAGTAGAAGATTGCATAGAAGACTTTTAAAGCTCCTTGTTGGAAATGACATGCATAATTTCTGATGATACTCCATTGTCCAGATGTAACCCCATAATAGAAATTTAACTGCAAGGAAGGCCGAGAAACTCATTCTTTCTACGCTCAGGAAAAGGAAATGCTGTTGTGAGCACATAACGTGTTCTCTGGCATGGTAGCGCTGATCCCACATACCCCAATTAAGCTATTGCTCTATGCCTCTGTTCTTCTTAAGAACAAAGATTTTTTAAAGTTTTGTCTTTATTCTCTATTTCAACATTCTCAAATTCTTTTTTTCTCTTCTACAAACAGCGATGCATTTTTCCATGCAACGAATTCATACTGCTCTTATCAATGATCTGAAATGTGACAAATAGAATGGTTAGATTTCTATCTTCCTCTTAGTTGTACTCCAACAACAGTCCACACAGTTGGCCACTTCCTACTTCCTGGTATTTCTTGATAAGTATCATTTTTGGTGTCCATGAAATATTAGTTCTTGTCTTCCATGTATTCTGCTGACTTCCATCTACTTGCTGACTTCCATCACAGGTTGCTTTATAGCTCCTTTAACTCTTCCTCAAGTTTTTTTCCTAGGTTCTCGATTTTTCACTCCTAAGGATAACATCTGGTTTCATGTCTTTAAAAATGTATCTTCAGTATAAACCTTCTTTCCATCTCCACTGCTCTTCACTAAGAGAAGTTTATGTATTTTTTCTCACCTAGCCCAGTACAGTCGTTTCATAACTAGTCTTCTTGCTTCCTTCCTGTTAAAGTTTGTAACTCTTGTCATCTTAAAATCTATTCCTTCTCCAAATAGCCAGAGTTACTTCGGGATCAAATTACATCAGTCCCTAGTTTACAGTCTTACAAAGGCTGACTATAAACCTAAACTCCTTGATATATATATACACATTCCTCTAACACTAATATTTTACTTGCCCCTTTGACCTCATTGGATACCACTTACCACTTATTCTACTCTAGCCACTCTGGTTTTAGTGCTCTTCATTCTCACCTCGGGGCTTTTGCAGTTGTTCTTGATTCCACCAGGAACTATCTTCCCCACATCTTCTCATGCATGGTAACTTTTTGTCATTGAGGTCTCATTTCTAACATAACTATCTTAGTGTGATTGTTCTTAATCATCTGATTAAAATATTCTATATCCCTTTCCTACTATCTTACTTTCGGTTCTCCTCAAAAGCAAATCTTGAGACAAGGATTTGAGTGTAAGTAGTTTATTTAGGAGGTGACACCAAGAAACAAAAATGGAAAAGTAGGGAAAATGAGAGAGAGAAGTGAAAAAAAACTAAAAATATGTATTAATTGGCAGGTTGCTGCTTTGAACAACTGGGAGAAAATCTTTCAGGGAAACTCTAAGAAACTGTGGAACACACCTTAGGAAGAGAAGGAGGCTGTGATATTTATATACTAACTCTCATTCCCCATTGGTTAAGGGTTGAGGTCAACTCTATTCCCGCAATTCTGACTTGTGCCTGGTCAACCATGTTCCTGTGATGCCAGAGACAACTCCAGAAAATGAGGCAAAATATGCAGTACTTGATAATTCCAGAACTACAGTCTACCATAGCTGCAGGTGATCTCAGATGTAGGTCAAGGAGATACAGGGCAGAACATCAATAGCGTCTGTTACACATCCCTGTCCCTCAAACACACATGCATACCACAGGTCTACACAGCTTGTCACTTATTAGCACATTTCTATTTCATCTCATTTATCATTATCAAAATTAATTTCTTTATGTATTTGTTTGCTTGTTTATGTTTGTTCTTCCCACAAAAAATGTAAATTTTACAAAAACAAGTTCCTCATATTTTTTATTCACCATGACTTCCTTGAGTGCCTTGGACAGTGATTGAAATGCAAACAGCAGATATCTTTTAAATGAAGGAAAAAATAATATTCTTTGCAAATTTCTCACTGAAAGTCCTGGGATCATTTTCTAGAACACTCTGAATTAAGGTCTACTTTCTTATATTCTTAGAAGTTTATGATTTTCCTTTTCTTATAAATGTAGGAACTGTGCTTTCTAAGCCATGACTGTCTTACATTATTTACTGCTGGAGATGTCAGCATATTTTGAGCAGTTGATGATGCTTCTTCTAGAAAATGCCATCTGTCAGCCATATCAATCAGCAAGTGACAAGAGATATATAGAAAAATGTCTTTAAGCTCAAGTGACAGGAACATATAAGCAAGCATTACCAACTGCATGCAGCTGTCCCAAGAAAGAACTAAATGTTGTACATAAGATGAATTGGAAAGAAACTGAGATGAAAAAGAGAGAGGAAAAAATCATTAAAACAATAGGAGTAATACATCTTAAGTAGGTTCTGACATAACATAAAAGGGAGATATATTGAAGTAAAAATTGAAGGAGCATAAGGACATGGATTTATAGAGAAAGTACATCGGGGAAAGGCACACGTATTTCCTCAGAGGTGAGTGAGAGTGAATTGAAGATGAGTAAAGATCTTAACATTAATTGTGGAGAGAACAAACTGGGCTGTGGCTAGAGTGGAGATCAATGCTGTGAAATATGACTCATTAGCTAAGCTCTTTAGACACTAACATATACGTCTGTAAGTGCTTACACCTGTGAAATGACTTCAGTTGTTAGATAACTGTAGTGGGGAAATAATAGCGTTGAGTTCAGCACCTATAGCTTTTCCTCCCAAATCACTACCATGGTATTTTTATTTAGGATGAGTTGCTATGGTGATTCATGTCTTGAATGGTCCTAGAGGGTACTACGATAATGCATGATTATATGGGATGGGTACAGTGAGTTAAACAAAAGCTATTTCTGAAGCAAAATTAGCTTATTACTTAAGTACAGATTCCCATTTTTGCAGATTACTCCTCAGCTTTGTTTCTTCCCTTTGTTTCTAGATCAATCTTTAATTCTGAATCTTCTGCCTTTATTTAAAGCATGAAAAGATTTGACATACAACTTCTTTAGAAAGAAGAGAAAATAGGGATGAATATCGTCAAGTCTTTTGTTGCAATATTTTAGAAATCATTCAAGGTAAATATTGTTGACAAAATGCCTAAAAGGGAGATGGGAACATTTTTAAAGGAAACTAACAAAATAATATTTTTGCTCATTTCTATTCACATACATGTACATTCGTTTTGAGGAAGGGGAATAAAAACATTTAAAGGGAAAGGAATTATTTTACTATATACTTTCTCAAGTCACTGACATCAATATCTGTTTATATATTATTTTCTGTTTACATGTATGTTAAGAATTGGTGTGCAGCATGTTTAAAGCATGTCATAATCAAGCAGAAAGAGCACTCAAATCTATTTTGGTATCTACCATATTACAACCTCACATGGTGTGACATGACTGCAGAGGGAAAGGAAAACTACTATAACCTGCATTCTTGCTTCCTGGACTCTTTTAATCCAAGAAATTCTCTGTTTGAGAAAAGACAAAAATGCAACTGAGATGTGAAGAGGGGGAATAAAATCATTTGCTGCTTTTCCAGAGAACAGCTACAGACTTGAATAGAGAAAGATATTTCAGTGGCCCTCAGGGTAGGAAGTCATTGATCCTGAATTGTTCATGTTAGAATTTCTGAGGCCACACATAGATTCTTATCACTGAGAATAGCATTAAATTAATAATAATAGAGGTTGATAATAAATGTATGAAGTGGCGGCAGTCCAGTGAAATTCAAACCCACAACTAAAAAGTCTCTTCCAAGTGCTGGCATTGCAGCATTCGGATTTGATTGGGGTAGTCATTCCTCAAAGTGAAAATCACAATAGAATAATCTAATTTGGGAAGGTGAAGAGGGGTCGGCACAGTAGAAACTATACACAAGCAAGAAAATAAAGAAAATGAAAATAAAGAGAAAATAAAGGGCAGCAGTGGGATATAGGAAAACAGAGAGAGAAGGAGAGTGGGTGGAAGGAAAAGAACCAATATTCTTGGGACGATCACTAACTTTTGACTCTCTGTTAGGCATTTTATATGCAGCAATTTAAAGTTCTACTTACAACTTTATACATAACACTCTAAAGTATCTAATTTCATTTATACATTCACTTGTCTATAATTGGACTTCTCTTCTGGTTAAGTGAACTCCATGAGGGAAAGAACTTTGTCTTTCTTATTCATCATCATATCCCCTGAATCTAAAACTGAGTCTGACTCATGGAAGATATCTATGGGATATTTGCTAATTAAACAATCAGACAAGGTAGGACTTGTTTTTTTCAGAAAAGATAATAACTGAAGGCTGAGCTGATGGTGGGAGGAAAAAAGAATTTTTCACTAAAAACTTTTTTCTTATTGAAGACTGTTTTCAGATGCCTGATGTCCACTGTCCAGTTCAGGGTTCTATTATCCCTGTAATAACAACATTTTTTTGTATCTAGGCTGTAGTTATATTTAATTCTATTATAAACTCTTACAATATTATTTCATTTTTTATGCCTCCCCCACATATTAAGAATTGAGAGAGCATTTGAAGGCAGATCTATTCCTTTTTTTTTTTTTTTTTTAACAAATAGTAGCCTCTTGACTGTTGTGTCAATTAAAATTCCCCCAATAATACAATAATATTTGATAGTGCTTTTAATAAGTAACTTTTACATGTTGTCAGAGAAAAAGGTCCAAATTGAGTTATATTTAGAGAACTTCAACGGTAAGATTAAGAAGATAAATAAAATTTATATAAACATTTGATAAATAGGAAAATCATAATGACCTTATCAGAATAGCGATTTTATTTTTGTGTGGGTATAATTTGAGTGAAATTGATGAAAATTCATTTGATCATGTTAGCTTTTTATTCATTACAAAAATTCCTTTAAATCCTGAATTGTCAAAAGCAAAAAGCTTGCTTAAATTTTACACTTCAAGGGATAATTCAGCCCTCTACTTTGTCACTTTAAACTAGGCTGCTTACACAGATCAAATTAACTTGATGCTTTACAAACCTTTGTGTGTGCTGGATAAACCTGGCCTATATCTGACAAATTACTTTAACATCTCCATATCGGTTTGTAACCTGCTTTGAATTGAATTCTAGTTTTCACTTCCCTATTCCTAGTTATTGATTAATTGCACATTGCCTATCAATTTTCCCTTTTAAGCCTGTGCTATAATTGACACATATTTATCTAGTTATTTTCCTCTTTTATAGGACATTTTGACAGTTAATTCTATAGTCTAAGTACCATTTTGTAAAGAAATTTTACTTAAATTGCTTATAGAATAATACCCTCCTAAAATTTGATTGATCAACCCCTTGTTTTTCTAATTAGTTATTACAGTGGTTCAAACTGCTTACTGGAATCAATCTGTTCTTTTGTATTTAAAATCTCTGTGCCATGCAGTGATCTTACAATTTCTTTCCTTTAACTCTGCCAGTCAACTCTGACTAATCTGTCTTTACAATGCATACACACAACCCTGAACTATTTCTGTGCCTTCTGACCCAAGCTTTTTCAGTCACTACTATCCTTTTCCTAGCTTACAGAGACTGGAGGTAAGCCTGATATTTCAAATATAATACTACCTTCTTTCAATGGGACAGACCTAATAATGTGGTTACAAAGTACCTTTTATGTTCTTTTTCATTTATATCCTCAGTTTGAAAATATTTTGGCTTTTGTTTGATCCGCTGTTGATACACTAAAACAAATAAGCTATGCTTAATAAATTTGAAACTGTTATATGATACAATGTGTCATAGTTAAGATTTAATAGTAACTGATGACAAATTATAAAATTGTTTTATTCTTTAAAATTTTTTTGTTACATACAGTAGAATTCATTCTTTGTAGTGTACAATTTTATGAGGTTTTACAAATACACGAAGTCTTGTATCTATGATCAAAGTCATGATACAGAACAGTTCCATCAACTCAAAAACTTTCATCATGCTTTTCTTTTGTAGTCCGTTCTTTCCCCCACCCCTAGCCCCTAGTAACCATTGAACTATTTTCCATTTCTATAGCTTTGCCTTTTCTAGAATGTCAAAGAAATTGTTATATGACATTTATATGGCACATAAATAGAGGCCTTTTGATCTGTTTTCTTTCAGTTGGCCAGATGCATTTGAGATTTATCCATGTTGTTACTTGCGTTAATAGTTTGTTTTTTAATCAGTGTTATTGCTGAATAGTGTTCCACTGTAAAGATATATTATAGTTTGTTTATCCATTCACTGATTGAAGGACATTTGGGCTGTTTCCGGTGTTTGGTGGTTATGAATAAAGCTGCTATACACATTCACATAGAGTTATTTGTGTGAATACAAGTTTTCTCTTTTTAGGGGAAAAGTGGAATTTCTGGGTTACTTGTATATGTATGTTTACCTTTATAAGAAACTGGCAAACTGCTTCCGCTTTCCAAAGTGATGGTACCATTGTTCAGGGTATGTTCCAGTTGCTCTACATGCTTACCAGCAACTGAGTTTTTTAGCCATTTTGCTAAATATGTGTTAGTATTTCATTATGGTTTTAATTTGAATTTATCTAATGACTATAGATGTTAAGCATCATATTATTTGCTTTTTGCTGGCCATATATCTTGTTTGACTAAGTGAAAATGAAAACCTGGCCGGGCGCGGTGGCTCAAGCCTGTAATCCCAGCACTTTGGGAGGCCGAGACGGGTGGATCACGAGGTCAGGAGATCGAGACCATCCTGGTGAACATGGTGAAACCCCGTCTCCACTAAAAAATACAAAAAACTAGCCGGGCGAGGTGGCGGCGCCTGTAGTCCCAGCTACTCGGGAGGCTGAGGCAGGAGAATGGCGTGAACCCGGGAGGCGGAGCTTGCAGTGAGCTGAGATCCGGCCACTGCAACTCCAGCCCGGGAGACAGAGCGAGACTCCGTCTCAAAAAAAAAAAAAAAAAAAAAGAAAACCTTTTGCCTATATTTTTATTGGGTTGTATATTTTCTCATTGATGAGTTCTGAAAGTGTTTTATATATTCTGGGAACAGATATGTGATTGACAGATAGTGTTTGACAAATATTTTTTGTCCTCTCTGTGGCTTGTCTTTTCATTTTTTTGGCAATGTGTTTTGCTGTCTCAAGTCTTCTACCAATCTGTGTGTTTGGGGCAAGGGATGGGGAGCCCAGGTTGGCCAAATAAGGCTAGGTTCTAAGAGTGGGCTTGCATTCTCCCTCTGTAACCCCCAGGGGCTCTACACTGTCTTGCCAGTCCGCATTTGTCCTTTACCAATTTGTCACCTGAATTCTTTTTAGATTTTGGGCTAGTTGGTTGACCTGTGACTGAAGCTCACTTACGGATCCAAATAAAATGGAAACTTGTAGTTTGTTCAGCTTTTGTTGTTGTGGTAAGGGAGAGGATTAATGCCCTTTCTAGTTCTCTACTTCACAAGCAGAAACCAGAAGTCCCTTGTTCTGTTTTTAATGTACATTTTCATTTACCAGTGTTGGGAGAATAAAATTAAAAACAAAATGCCCTGCCAAGTCGAAAAATTTATCCACAAAGTTAGAAGTGAAACAAAACAGTTTTATTATTATTAAATAAGCATAAAAACCAGAATCTGATGCACATCATGGGCAATCACTTTAGATTGTGAAAATGGAAAGAAAGCTTACCCTTTTATAGGTCCAAAGAGATACAACCTATTATTCTCAAGATAAGTGATAGCTAGTCCTCAAGCAAGAAGATTTCACAGTGTTCTTTGTCACACATAATTCATCTTAAATTTACCTAGTAACTGGATTGACCATTAGTGTTTCTAATTGTCTTTAGCTTAAGGAAATACGAATTTCTCAAATCTTTATGACAGAAGTTAGCTTTGTAATTTAGAACCAGGCCTGAGCCAAAGTTAGGTTTCTACCTTCCCATGGAAACTGGGAGATAGGGGTGCTATATTCCTTAATGATAATGTATCAAAGAGATGGTTCTTGGGTCCTTGAAGAAACATTTTTGGACTTAAAATTGGCAAGAGGCATATTTAGCTTTTGAAAAAATTTATGTACATTTCGAATAGGCAGAGAAAAAAGTTATAATTACAAGTTTTCTATAGTAAATGTGCTTTCAAAAAAGGGAGAAGAGAAAAGCCTGTTTCCCTGTTGGCATCAGGGAGAATTAATTTTTTTCTTATTTTAAATGTGTATTTTCCTTTATTCCTGCAAACATCAGGAACAGTCCATTTTACAATATATTTAAATGCTTTAGTTTACTTAAATTTCACAATGATTCCGTGAGGTAAGCCAGAAAGTAATTATTTCTATTGATCTGATTTAAGAGATGAGGAAATTAAAACTCAGAAAAGCCAGTTGACTTGTCCAACTGAACACTTCTAAGAAGAAATAAAATCAAGGCCTCAAATCCAGCTTCTCTGGCGCCATCTCCAGACCCGATTGTCTAGGCTGCCATCTCAAAAGCACATATATTGATAATTGAGTTTATGTTTAGGGACAAAAAAATACATACATATATACTTTGCAGTTCACAACAAACTTTTAGGATATGTAATCTAGTTACGTTGAATGTGTCAAAGATTGGTTCAACTGAAAAATCATTACGTTAAGGGCAAAAGGGCCAGCAGAGTTAATATTTATTGACATATTTATTATCATTATGTATCATCTAACCTTATTCTTTCCTTCACCGAACATTTACAGAAAGTCTGTTATGTACCACACATCATTCTAGGGGCTGGAAAAGCAGTACTATCCAAACTGATAAAGTCCCTGCCCACAGGAAGCTTATATTCTAGTAGGTGGTAGAGAGAATAAATTTTAAAAATACATAAAATGTCAGCCTTTGATATATACAATGCAGAAAGACAAAGCAAGGAAAGGGGAATGAAATGTGTTAGGAAGAGGATACAAAGCTTGCTTTGTTGTTGTTGTTTTTAGTTTTGCAGAGCCCTGAAGGAAGACAAAATTGTGCCTTGATGATACTGGGGAAAGAGCATATAAATAGGAGAAGAATAAGTAAAAGGTTCTGAGGCAGAACAATGTCTGTGTATTCAAGTAACAGTAAAGCCAGTGTGTGACTAGAGCTAAGTAGAGGAGGAAAGAGAGGTCATGGGGCTAGATAATTAAGGGCCTTGAAAGTGAAATCAGAAGCCTTTGGATTTTGAAGATGAGTGACATGATCATTTTAAAAAGTTCACTCTGTCTCACAAGACACTGTAGTGGGACCAAGGCAGGAACAGAGAGACCAGGTAGGAGACCACTGCAATTCAGCTAAATTACTGGTACTAAATAGGGAGAAACTTCCCTGCTTTGTCTTATTTTCATAGCTTTCAAATTCCCTTTTTCTCAAAATTGTTTCAATTTTTTTACAGGAGTTACAGTTAATCAGATTTATGACACCATGTGAAGAGAACACGTTGACTTTGATACATCAGAAATGCATTTGTTTAGAAAACATTTCATTGACATTTCTTGTAGAAAATAACTTCACATTAGTGTAGGATAGGCTGAGACTGTGACAGCATGAGTCCGTAAGAACTCCCTGAGCTTTGTTTTTCAAGTAATAATGTACTTGATAGATTACCAAGTAGACAATATGTGGGGTGAGAGAGTTCACATATTTGAATTTATTTTATTATAACAATTGGGATTATTACTAAGGAGAGATACACTGAGGTAAATTCCAATTTGCTTAAGAACTGACAAAACTTGATTTAGGTTTGTCGTGTTCTCAGATATTACTGAAATATCTATTGGTCTATTAATAAACATTTGCAGAATATCTTCCATAAAGTCAGGATCATTCTGCATGGTGTCTTTGTTTTTATCAAGTGACAATATAATACACGATCCTTCAACTTTAGAAGAGTCTTCAAATTCCTTTTTATGTTAAGTAAAAATCTATCCCAGGTCTTTTTAAATTTTTTATAACTTCACTAAGATCTGAAACGCAATTTCTCTGGTCTCTCTGTTAAGTTTGAAATGGGTAACTATAAGCTTTAGATGAAAAACAATATTTATAAATGTTTTTCCATTTTTAATGTTAGAATAAAAGGAAATAAGTAATGAGATCTCTTTTTTCACCTTTAGATTTCTCATTAACCTCAAAGCATTCCACTATTTTATGCTCCCTTAATTGAAAGCCTCATGATCATAAATGCTAGCACACTCATGTAAATTAATGTACTTCTTGTGTGGTACTTGTTTTTTAAGAAAAAACTTGCTTGTTATTGTTTATCTTATTTCACATTAATGGGTGCTTGAAAAGCAGCATCTGTTTTCCTTTTTTTTTATTTTGCTTACTAAAAGCTTCTAACTTTTCATTCTCTTTGAATTTATCCTTATTATTTTTAATTAATTATTATCATTTTTAAGAATCTAGATCCTAACCTCAGCTTTTACATAGGCTTAACAGTAAGAATGATTAAAATAAAGATATCATTGACATCTCTAGGCCACAACATAAATAAGCCCAGTCTAAATTAAAAGCCATCATCTTCCAGGCGCCCATTTCTTTGACCTAATGCCTAGATGCTTACCTTTCTCATGTAAGCATGCAAAATCAGTCTTCTTCATTTTCATACTCTTTCTAAGATCATAGAAATTTAAGTTCTTATTCTATAAATTCACTTATTTGACATATATGTACAGCATGTAGACCTATTAGTATCAGAAAAGGCAAAGAAATGTGCATTGTATCCTAAACTCAGATATAATTTAGAACTAGAATGAAGCTTCTAGATTATTTTTAGCAGTTCTTTTATTTGTAAGCAGAGTAAAAGCCTGAGAAGTTAAGTGGTACATTTCAAGATACACAACAAAGGACAAGTGCTGAGTTGGACTGTTTTTATCTTGACTGCTCTTTGATGTTTCTGCTGCTATGCCACAATGATCTCACCTTAATAAGTAGTCATAGTAACAGTGAAACAATATTGGAAACGTAGGAGAATCAAGATTATGTTGCCGATGATAATTATGTTATTAAGCACCTCCTTGAACACGCCATTCCTCTTTCTTTCATCCTTAATTACTAAAACAGTATAAAGCACTTAGATACAATTACTGTCTTATAGTAACTTATAAGGATGATGATGCTTATTATATAAATAAGTTCCGTAAGTATATCTAATTATGAAGCATTTTCAAGTGAGGAAAGTAAGCATTTGTTTTATAAAAAATAAAGTGGCAAAGTTTTCTTTGATCTGAAAGAGAAGAAATCAAAGGAGGGTCAGGTAAAGTTTAATATGCCCTTTTATTATTTTTAAGAAGAGTAAAAAATTTAAGTGGTGATTTCTATGTGAATTTTACAATATAGAAAGTCATAAAGACATGAGAGGTTCTAAGAAACAATCAAGGAAAATAGTAATTCAACAATAAATCTTATTTATTGCATTCTTAATATGTTCCAGATGTTTCCTGGTTCTGGGCGATAAAATAAGTCTAAGTTTTGTCTCTTAGGGACTTCAAAGTCCAGTGGGAAGATGAATATTGAAAATGAATAAATACTATTTAGTAAACTAATTACTACAATATAAGTAGAAAACATGATCCAGAGCACAAATGAGGAAGTGGTTTACTCAACATATTAATGTCAAAAAAGGCCCTGCCAGGAAGTGATGAGTAATATCGATGCCAAAAGGCCAGAGTTCTCTCATGGAGATGTGTGGAGTGTCGTATCTTAGCAAGAGAAGTAGCAGTCTGTTTAGTGGTACAGAAAATGGAGGCCTTGTTTGAGCAAGGGCCAACATGTTTTTTTATAAGTTCTGCTGACTAGTTTCAGGACATGGGAATGTAGAATTAGACAGAGAACAGTACCTGAGAAATCTTGTACTATATATGTATCAAACGACTTTTTCATGAGAAGAGAAACATACACATGGATAAAGAAAACAACAATAAAAATGAGAAAACCTAGATTTATTTTGTTGAAAATTGTTGAATCAAAAGCTCAGGATTATGGATATAATATATAGTGTAATGAAAGTATTGTTATAGCTTTAGGTAATGCAGAAAGTTGTCCACAGTTGCATCATTTACCTGACCCTTTTGAAAAGTAGTGGCATCACGCTCTCCTCTATGTGTCCCTTTTCACTTGACATTTCCATTAAGAGCTTCAGTATTCTTCTTCCTAGACATCTAGGCTCTTTGCTGTCATCATGCCCATAACCTCATGACCTGAGGAGATCATGGAATTGTAAAGTAATTCCTTAGCAAATAACAGTGAAGCCTCTGATTTCAGAAAAAGAAGAATGTTCAAATCAACTAATTCAGAGGAGAAAATAATTTGGTTAAAGGCAATGGAAATGGAATTGGAAGCTGATGTTTGAGTTGACAAAAAATGAGGACGAAGAAGATGTAGTGATTTGTGTGAAAGGGACTAGAGACTAGGGCCTATACTAAGACTCTTAGAGCTGTATGTTAGATTAAATGTACAAAGTGATAGTAATTTCAAGCAAAGCTATTGGAACAAAACATAATAAAGAATTCAAATTGACTGTGCCTTTCCATAAGCAAAGACCATGATTTAGTGGCATTTTCTTTGTGATGGGTACTCTATAGGAAATCTAAGATCAATGTGGGATATAGATTTACTTGCATTAAACGTGCTGATTCTACACTGAAAGGTTAAGAAAATATTTCAGGAGCCTGATGCAATGAAAAGTGTTTGCTTGACTTCTTTTTTAACTTCAACAAGTTGAATTAAACCCTAAAGTGATTCTGTAAAATAATACTTGTAGCAGACACAGTGGCGTCCCATCTGTATGTATCATCTTACCCTTACCATCTCTGTTCATGTCTGTGGACTTCAAAATTCACCCAGCTCCTAAATTTATACATTTTTTTTGGCCCCACGGGCTTGGTTTGTAGCTAGGCAGCAGGCCAGAAATGATGATCAGTTATTAGCTCCCAAGAACACCCCTCAATCAATGATTGATGGAAGTCAGTATAAATATTCCCACTTCCTTGCCTCTCAAGTGGGATAACTATGAGATATGTGTCTTCATTAGAAATAAGCTTCATTCACTCACATTGGTAAATTGTTTAATAATCACACTTTATTGGCTAACTTCCCTTTCCTGTTTCATTTTCCCAATCTTTTATTGCTATATCTTTAATCTCCAAATTAAATTATTTTCACTCAATCCTTTTACTCAGGATCAGTTGGTTTCTAGTGGAACTCAAAGTAAGACTATATAATTTCCTTATAATGAGACATATCAAAGGAATATTATACTACGTTATTGAATTTCTATGGTAAACATGAGGAGACATGTTATATGTCAAATAGTGCAAAATACATAAGATAATAAAGACTATCCTAGGTCTATTAACCCAGAAACTGTCTACATGCAAATGATAAAGAACAAATAGAATATCTGTTGTTACAATGATTACAAACTCTAAAAGCTTCTTTTTAAATTTTATTTTCCATCTTTTACAAATTAATTTCTAGCTTTTTTTCTTTGTTTAAAAGATAAGAGTAGAGTCATTGCTGATACGGGTTTTGTAGGTTACTGTAACTTCTTATCAAAGTTATGGCATTATCAAAATTGTGTGCACCATGACTTGAATATTTATGTCTGTATCAGTTAGTATTTGCTGCATGATAAACCATCCCAAAACTTAGTGGCTTAAAACAAAGAACATTCATTTAGCTTCCAATTCTGCAGGGCATCAATTAAGGCTGGGATCAGCTGGTCACTTCTGATTTCGGCTGGGCTTCTTCATAGCTTTGTGATCTGGCAGATTAGCTGGAGGCTGGAGGGCTAATGGTGCCCTTGGCTGGGAGTACATGTCTCTGCTCCACGTCTTCCAGAAGGCTAGTTGAGGCCTGTTATTGTAGCTGTGGCAGGGCTCTAACAGAAAGAGAACAGGCACAAAATGTTTCTTTGAAGCCTAGGCTTGGAAGCAACACAATGTCACTTCTACCGCATTCTATGGGTCAAAGCAAGTTAGGAGACCAACGCAGATTCTAGAGATGGGATACTAGGCCACATTTCCTAATGTGAGAAACACCGAAGTCACATTCAAAGGGTGTGCATTCAAGAAGGGGAAAAGAATTGGGTTTCTATTCATAATCTGTTTATACATTTTCAAATTAAAATTAATGATCAATTTAAAACTGAGAAAAAGGAAGCAAAAATATACTTATGTGTTTTTTCAGAGTATTTCTATATTTCATAACAGTTACATATTAGTTACGATGTAATACAACATATTTATCAAAAGGAAGCATAAATTTAGAATATTTTTTTCTGTGGATACTTTTGGAATTACCTAGGGAGGACAGTGTTAGTCACAGTTAAGAAGAAAGAAAGCCTTTGATGTAGAAGGTAATCTCACTTAACTACATGTTATAAATGACCAATGTGCCACCAACCAACCAAATTTTTCAAGAAGAATGCCATTTAAAATGACTTCAAATATTTACTATGTGTCTGAGGAATTATTTTATTTTAATATCTAAATGTTAACCCCTGGAAAGGAGGCAAATTGTGTGAAAATAGTGACAGATCCTTAATTCTGGTGTAGCTCTGCATCGTCTCCAGTTACAAGTCCAACTGGCCTATTGCAATAGAAAAGAAAAACATTGATTTTATTCATGTAACTCATTATATCTCTTTTTTCTATTAATGTCGATCACTGAAGTTTGCAGTTCTCCCAATTTCTCAAACATACTCATATATTTTAGACAAAGAATAAAGATCAGTTTAGCTTTGACATTCCTAAACTAGCCACCCTAAATCAAAATTCTACCACTAGGGTAAAAAAATGGAGGTGATAGGATGTTTGTAATAGTAATTTAAATTTTGCAATGTAGAGATGGTTTCTGGCCTCTTCTTTAATTCTTGTTATGCCCCCAGATAAATTGGTAGATGTTGGAAAATAAATACTTTCTTTAAGTCATAGAGGGTCTCCTGTAAAAATGAACACCACCCTCCCACACACATACACATACACTAGTTGCACATAGAGATCACTCTGTTAGGCATTTTGTGGCACATTTATGGTCATTAAGTATTTTTCTAGTATGAAATGAACTTCCATATAGAAAAATGGGGAGAAAAATATAGTTATTGGGCAGGTAAGAAGTCATAATAATAATAGATATCATTTTTGGACCACTCTACACAAAGGTCACAAAGCTGAGAAGTGGTAGAACAGAATAGAATACATTTTTTATTTAATCTGTGTTATCCAGAGTAATCAGAGATCTTAGATATTTTTTCTTTATTCCTTAAGAATATAAAAAATTATAAGGGAAAAATTAAATCTTATAATTTATACAGAGATTTTTTACTTCTTTGATCATTAAGATATGACAAATTTTATGTATATTAAAATTACTATTTTTCAGCTCTTAAATTTTGTAGAAAATACACATATCTTTCCTCTTTGCACTTTTGCTTTTCCTATGCTTCAAACGTCCTCATTTGTCCCCCTTACCTTCTTACTTTAGAAAACAAATCAACACAAAATTCCCAGGATAGCCAAACATTCTCATCAATTGGCAAAAGCATGATTAGATATTAGTTTTAAAGATCCGTAAGAGCATACAGGACAAAATAATCAATCACTAGATAAATGTCTGTATTTTTTACACCTATTCATTATCTTTCTATTTCTGTATATATGAACACGCACATAAATACATATATATATAGAGAGAGGGATTTGCTTTATAACTTTTGACTTAATTCATATTATGATGAAAGTTTAGGTAACAAACCTGTTTTGTTATATTATGTTTACTCAATGATTTCTTAAAGTTTTCTATTAGGCATTTAATTTAAAAGTGAATTGATTTCTGACATCTGTATATTGTTTAATTTCTCTCTTCTTGGGACTTACAACAAGAGAGAAAAGTCAAGGAAGGAGATTTGGAATGAAGTTATGTAATCTGTTTCTGCCAAAGACAAAGAAAAGTACTTTATGCACATAGATGAGATTGTGTTTCTCTTTTTAATTGTATTTCCTTCTGGCAATGTAAAAATTCAGGAGCATCCTTTGTTCGTATGAAAGACTACTGCAAAATCAACAACTTGAACTTGATTCTATCAAATTGCAGAATGCCACTTATGTATTGATAAAGAAAATAACAGTAAAATTACAATTTTCCCCAAATATCTTAGCATCTTAGAGCTTTTACAACTACAAAATAATTCATTTTCTATGAACCTGTAGCAGAAATAGGAAATCTTTCTCTGCATACCTGTAGGTTTTCTATCTAAATAACATCTTTTAGCAATTCTACAGATGACCTCATTTTGACAAGTGACATGGGAGTTTAAACTGTAGGAACTGCAAGCATCCCAAATGATACATATAAGTGTGTGCTGAGTGGCTGAGTGAAAAGGGAAAGGACACACTGTTTTTGAACATGACTACACCACTACCCATATTGTGACCCCTTTCACTGTAGTGTTTCTATTGGTCAATAGAAAAGCTATTGCTTTGGTAGTTTAAATTCACTAAATATGTAAACATTTTAGCAAACTATAAGTCAGGGAAGTCATCAGCATCTTTTGACAATATGATGACAAATGATTGGCTTGTTAATAATTTCATACTGTAAAATACAGCAAGATATGACCATTAGAGGATTTTACTTTTCTGTTGGTTTGCCAAGACTACTGTGGGACTGAAAAATGAGTAAGAATTAGACCATGATATTCTGTAACTGTGGAACATCAAATAATTTTCCTAGTAATATGTAGACCATTGAATGTTGATATTGCCCCTCATTAAAACTAATGCATAAAATTCGTTAAGTCCATGGATTATTTGTTTCTTAAAACATAACAGATTCCCCACTCCTTGTAGGATACAAAGATTTCATACTCCATGTTTGTCTTCATAAACGACTATGGATATATGGAAGGCGGTGTCTGCATCTCCTAAAATTGTACTACGTGTTTGTGGGCTCAGCTGTAAACATGAATGAAGGCAACTCTGAACTTGCTTGCAATCTATATAACCAGAACTTTTTTGAGTCTAGACCATCCCCTTGTGTTCTGCCCCAGTCTAAGCCCCTCTATCCAGTTTTGCTAGTTAACTATTACTTAGTTTTGTTTTCTAAAATTCTTGATAGGAACAATCAAATCCATGGTTATCTGTAACCAGATTGCTCCTGGAAATAATAAGTTTAGATTATTTTCTCCTCAAAATGTGTCTGCAGAATAACTTACGTAGTAAATGTCATGCCGCTATGTTCAAGTTATTTCAAGCAAGAAGTCTCACCATTTTCATTCATACTCTGTAAATCATTAATGATTTCCACTTTATCCTGTTCCCAAAGACATGGTTCTGGTTATCTCTACATTGAAGTGCTTCTTGCAGATTTTCCTTCAGAGAGTCTCAGTTAATTCTTTTCCAGGAACAGTCAAGTTCCATTCCCTTTGTTGCTTCAAAAGTATATTTCTGGCCACTGTGACACAAGGATACATAACTTGGCAAAGGATTTGAAGTTGCAATTTGAGTATACAGTGCTGGAAATTCAGAGTTATTTATTTGTTTGTGGAAATAATCCAATATGGATTTGTGTGGGATTCATTTCTAAATCCAGTATTATATGGTTCACAATTACTTTGGAATGTCTTTATTTACCCTTTGTTCACAACTATTATTATTTTTTCCTTGCAGTCTTACATTTTGATTAAATTCTTGCTACTTAAACTGTGGCCCACAGATCAGCACTATCACCATTGCCTGGAAGTCGTCAGAAATGTAGAACCTCGGACCTCACCCAGACACTGAATCAGAATCTGTATTTTTAAAAGACCCTCTCATTGGATGATTCATACACACATTAACGTTTGAAAAGCACTGTTCAAAAATATTTCCTGAAATGAAAAAGAAAATTTCACTTGGTCATCCTAATTTGCAGGTAATATACTCACTACTTTTCTCAGGCCTAGACCACCATGGGCAAATACATTTTTGCCTGGATGATGACTGTTCAAGATGTCTCAAAATATACTGTTTATTTTTTCAGACACTAAATTGAAAATGTACCATTTTCATGAAAATGCTTTTTCTACATTAACATGCGGCATTTTATTTTCTGAGTCAAGAGCTTCACTAATCAATACAGCACACAATACCATTTGGCTATTTAGAGTTAAATTAACTAAAATCTAAATAAAATTTAAAAATCTGTTCCTCAGTCGCTCTGGTCACATTTAAATACAGATTCTGTATTGGATAGTGCAGATATTGACCATTTAAATAATCTCAGAAAGTTTTATTGGACAGCAATTGTCTAAAGACTACTACATTCTAAGTTGGGCTTGAGACTGTCGGTTGCAATTGCTTCCAGATCAGACTGGCAGCTTCAGTGAACCAGAATAACCAGTTGAAAGAGAAAAATCTAGTTAACTCAAGGGGTTATTCCCAGTGCACTTGGTCTATTTCTGAAATATAAAGCGATTTTATGCAAGTTAGGAGTGCAGGAGGAAAGGTAATAGAAAATGCGCCATCCTCACATTCCTCTACCATTATAAGGACATCACGGCAAGAACATCCTGCTGGAATGGGGACTTGGAATGGAAGCATAGACTCCAGTTCCCAATCAATCACTGAATGTGTGATACCGAGTAAGTCATTTGACCTAAGTATGTGTTTGCTCATCTGTACAATGAGGATATTGTGTTCAGTGGCCCTTAGGGTTCCATCTGTTTCTGTAATTCCCAGTCTGTGTATTAGAAACCTCTAATTCTGCTACCTGAAATCAACCTATAATTATCACGAATATCATTTAATGAGGGATGTGTATTTGCTCTGCATCAAACACAGGTGCTGGAGTTACAAATAATTTTTCACAAAGCATCTTCTCTCAAATAAATCATTTTATTGAGAGGAATTGTCTGAAAGTAAAGTCCCTTATACCTCAGGAGGATCCAGACTGAATCACTGAACTGAAGGAATGGTATGTTAAAACTTCTATTTTCACTGTTTATTATAAAACAAGTCTTGGAAGAATTTATTATAAGGATTAGTAGTAGTATGCATATATATGAGTGAAATATTGTCAAAAAACTTACTTAGCAAGAAGTATACATACAAACGTAGATATCAGAAAGCACACATTTATTAGAAATGCATGTTCATATATTTTTAAAGTTTTAGAGTAGACAGTCATAGAAGTTTGAACAGTACTTGCCTGGAGGAGAGATAGACAGGAAAACAATAATAGTGTGAGAAAACTGCTTTAAAATGACTATAGGATTCCATAAGTGCACAAAAGAGAGCACATAACCCTGAGTGGGGATCAGGGGCAGGACAGCTTCTTGGAAAATGTGGTTCTTGAATTGAATCATCAAAGTGGAAAGCAAAAGTGATCCAGGCAGAACCAATAGCATGTGTGAAGACACATATGAACTAACCAGCATGAAAAATGTAGGAACTGCAACTGTTTTAATGTGGCTAGCAGTACATTATGCCAGGAAAAGATAAGAGACAAGGACAGAGAGGAGGACATAAGCTATAAGCTATGGACGTAAGCTTATATATATAAACCTATATACATCTATATCTATCTATATATGGCTTTCCAGAATAAAGTTTCCAATTTAATAACAATTTCTCAAAGTATTTCAGCTATAACCCTTTGGCCAAAATTAATTTTTCTTCAAATAGTTCTCTTAAAAATTGGGGTAAGGTAACTTTTAAAAATAATTTTAATGATTGCCAAATTATTATAGAGGAAAAAAGGGAGCATTTTGATAATTTTGCAGGTTTCCATGTTTTATTAAACTAGCTTAAGCTTAGTGCAAACACTGAAGCACTTAAGTAAGACCTTTGAAAGACTCTAAGAATTTTCCAAATGTGTTCAAAGATTTGACCTGTTCTAAGCAGCAGACATTGTTTATCTTTCTAATTTCCAATGTTTAGCACCGTTCTTATTTTTATTCTCTTTTTATTATTTTTTTCAATCCTAACATTTAGAGAAACATAAACAACATGGGAATATGACTTTGATTTTTCTCAGGAGAAAAAGAAAAATATTATTTTTTTACAACAAATAGTTGTTGTTTTGTTGTTGTTGTTGTTGTTGTTGAGACGGAGTCTCGCTCTGTCGCCCAGGCTGGAGTGCAGTGGCATGATCTCCGCTCACCGCAAGCTCCACCTCCCGGGTTCACGCCATTCTCCTGCCTCAGCCTCCAGAGTAGCTGAGACTACAGGCCCCCGCCACCACGCCTGGCTAATTTTTGTTGTTGTTGTTGTTTGTATTTGTAGTAGAGACGGGATTTCACCGTGTTAGCCAGGATGGTCTCGATCTCCTGACCTCGTGATCCGCCAGCCTCGGCCTCCCAAAGTGCTGGGATTACAGGCCTGAGCCACTGCACCCGGCCGAAAAATACTATTTTTCTGAAACACATGATGCTACTTATAGTCATGGAAATGGTTGAATGTTTATCAAATTGATAAATACCCCAATAAGTATACTAATAAAGTATAACAATCATCCAGCATAATTTTATATATTAATCTAATTACTATAAATGTATTCACAATTCCCTCTGATTAATTATAGATGCTATTATTTTTTGCTAGAGTTATTTAATGAAGAAAAATAGGCTCATGCCTGTAATCCCAGAACTTTGGGAGCCGAGGCATGTGGATCACTTGAGGCCAGGAGTTCAAGACCAGCCTGGCCAACATGGCGAAACCCATCTCTACTAAAAATACAAAAATTAGCCGGGTGTGGTGGCGGGCACCTGTAGTCCCATTTACTTGGGGGGCTGGGGCGGGAGGATCACTTGAGTCCAGGAGGTGGAGGTTGCAGTTAGCCCAGATCGTGCCACTGCACTCCAGCCTGGGTGACTGGGTGACAGAGTGAGACCCTGTCAAAAAAAAAAAAAAAAAAAAAAAAAAAAAAAAAAAAAGAAAAAGAAAAAGAAAAATAATGTGAAAATCAAAGAGACTTTAAAATAGATTTATGTTTACATTATCTTATAGGAAATAAGTATATTACTGGGAATATATTGCCTACCCACCTGAAATACTTGAGTTTATTCAAGGCATAAGGGCACTAGACAAATTAACTTTCTTCTGCCAGGCCATAAATAGCATAAGAAGCACCATTACATTTTCTTTTTTCTCCCTTTCACTGATTGCATACCTCTTGGCTTGGAAATGTAACTATAAAATACATAATAATAATAGGTTTAAGACTTAAGTTGCTCTAATCCTTTTGTTGGCTGGCCAATAGCATCAATTCACTCCTAGGTTTGCTTTGGAGAGGAATTATGGATATCTAAAAACCCTATTAGGAAAACAGCCACTATTTATCATTTCTAATTTTCAGGTGGATTAAAAATAATATTGATTCCAAGTCTTTGCTATTGTGAATAGTGCTGCAATAAACATATGTGTGCATGTGTCTTTATAGCAGCATGATTTATAATCCTTTGGGTATATACCCAGTAATGGGATGGCTGGGTCATATGGTACATCTAGTTCTAGATCCTTGAGGAATCGCCACACTGTTTTCCATAATGGTTGAACTAGTTTACAATCCCACCAACAGTGTAAAAGTGTTCCTATTTCTCCACATCCTCTCCAGCACCTGTTGTTTCCTGACTTTTTAATGATCGCCATTCTAACTGGTGTGAGATGGTATCTCATTGTGGTTTTGATTTGCATTTCTCTGATGGACAGTGATGATGAGCATTTTTTCATGTGTCTGTTGGCTGTATGAATGTGTTCTTTTGAGAAATGTCTGTTCATATCCTTTGCCCACTTTTTGATGGGGTTGTTTGTTTTTTTCTTGTAAATTTGTTTGAGTTCTTTGTAGGTTCTGGATATTAGCCCTTTGTCAGATGAGTAGATTGCAAAAATTTTCTCCCATTCTGTGGGTTGCCTGTTCACTCTGATGGTAGTTTCTTTTGCTGTGCAGAAGCTCTTTAGTTTAATGAGATCCCATTTGTCAATTTTGGCTTTTGCTTCAACCCAAATGTCCATCAGTGACAGACTGGATTAAGAAAATGTGGCACATATACACCATGGAATACTATGCAGCCATAAAAAAGGATGAGTTTGTGTCCTTTGTAGGGACATGGATGCAGCTGGAAACCATCATTCTTAGCAAACTATCGCAAGAACAGAAAACCAAACACTGCATGTTCTCACTCATAGGTGGGAACTGAACAATGAGATCACTTGGACTTGGGAAGGGGAACATCACACACCAGGGCCTATCATGGGGAGTGGGGAGTGGGGAGGGATTGCATTGGGAGTTATACCTGATGTAAATGATGAGTTGATGGGTGCAGCACACCAACATGGCACAAGTATACATATGTAACAAACCTGCACGTTATGCACATGTACCCTAGAACTTAAAGTATAATAATAATAATAAATAAATAAAAATATCGATTGACTCTAAATATTCAACATAATAATGAGATTTCATAAGTTTTACTTTAACATTAAGGAAGACGTCTGTACTGTAGGCTACAAGTTAAAAAGTCATATCAATTTGCATCTCTGTAGAAGACTGTTTTTAAAATCTTTTTTAATTCTTAAAAAAGATTCCCTGTGAAAGCGTTGCATTCTGAGTTTTATCACCTTAATTGACCATGAAAAGCAAATATTTTTGTGACATATTCAGTTAATAACATTTAAGTTACAGTCAGCAAGGCAAAATTTCCTTTCAAAAATTAAAGAACAGTCGCAACTTTACTACTTCTACTATTGATTCTAGGAATGCAAAACTCTGAAAATGCTGAGAAGGAAAAAATTCTTTATATTAATATTTTGTTTTTTATAGTATATTTCTTTGTTATCCATCCTATACAATTATTTTGTAGTATCAAAGCATTTTCAATAAGGAGCAAGGAGAACAAGATGCTTTTTAAGAGACATTTTCACTCTCTGTTAACAATAGATGGATATTTGGGAATATAAAATTTTATCAATTTCACTTTTAAGTTGACTATACATGACTTAGAGGACAAGCTCTAGAGAGGAAGATTTCATCAACTATGATATACTGACATCAACAATGTGAAAATTACAAATTAGCAATAAAATATTTTAATTCACATAATATCTTAGGATATTGAAAACCTAAACTTACGTTTAATAGAAAACATTTATTACATACTATGCACCAGTCATTTACTAAGCCATTACTTAAAATATCTTTTTTGTAGACTCTTGAAAAAATTATGTTATATCTTTTTAGCAATTAAACCAAGGTTCAGAAAAACATGGTGCAGAACACTGAGCAAATAGATGGTAAAATATTATGTGGATTTCAAAGCCAGAGTTTCTGAGCTCTGGTATACTCAAAGCCTCCTCTGTTTATTTGAATGGGCATTCAAATTTTGACTTGTCTTCCTTCCCAAATGATTAAGTTGATTATAATTTGTGGATGCCATATACACATACCCATATAAGAAAATAAATTTCTCTATCATAAATAATATATTGGTCAAGGGAATAAAGTACTTGGATTAAATAAGAACAGCCAGGTTTAAAATCTGAGTGTCTGTCGACTTGCTATGTAGCCTTGAGAAAAGCCGTTTTCTTGCTCTGCATATCAGTTTCCTCGTTTCTTCTTGTATCCTTTAGTTCTCTGCTACAATAATACTGCAAAAACAACTGCTAAATTCCAACTGCTTACAACAATAAATGTTCTTTTTTTTTTTTTTTCTCACTGAAAGGTTGGCAGGTCAACCAGAGGACCTTTGTTTCAGACTGTGGGCTGGATCTAGGTCTTACCCACATGTCTTTCGTTGGAAAGGAACAGTTATTTTTGGTGTACACATAGAAGGACAAGAGGCCAAGCCAAACTACACAAACACAGTTAAAGCTTCCACTCACATTATATTTGCTAACTATTCATTCATAATCCAGAGCTACTCAGATGGTAAAGCTCAAATCAATGGAACAAAGAAGAAAAATCTACCTATTGGATTAATAGACACTACCAAGTTTCAGGGCAAAAGGAATATATGGAGAATTCAGTTTCAGGGAGAGAGGAAAAAGTTAGGAATGACAATTGAATCTACTCTATTCCTTTTCAGCCACCGGATATGTAGCTGTGCTTTGATATATGAAACTATCTCAACAAACCTCATTTCAAAGAGCTGCATATTTACATGTAGCTTTAGAAATGATGTGCATGTGCAAGAATCCTTTGGTGGAATTATGTTATATTATTTACAGGCTAATAAAAAATTCACATTAGAAAAATATGCTTGCTTTTAGTAGATTAAATTTTAAATACATACTATGAGGCTCTGATAGCATTAATTATTCATTTCATCTACATTGTTGTTTTGCTTACATTATTTCAAGAAATAGAAACCTTATGGAAGCTCAGCAATTACATGAGTAGAAATGTGATTTTTAATTTAGTTTTACATATTTCCTTTGTTAAATAGGGCATGTAGTTTACCGGACAGTGCGTAAAACACAGCTCTCCCTATTGGTACCAAGTTGACAGGCAATTTGGTTTTAATCCTGTCCACAGATTGCTTGTGCATTCCCATACATTTCAACTCTGATCTTCTTATGGTCATTTGTTGTGCTGTGATTACATGGATGAACTGCAAGGAGATCATTTGACTAAACTGTCAACTTAAGTGCACAGTATCTGTACAAGGGAAAAATGCTGCAATTCAGAATAAAATAGGCCGGTGATTTACAATGAAGTTTGACACTTTAAAAATAATACAAATATACCACTTAAAAAATTCTGCCCATGAAAATGTCTTAAGAGGCAATTCTCTTTGTTGTTGACAATCCCAACAGAATGGCAAGATTCAACATGAGTCTGAATATATAAATGCATTTTTGCTCCTATGGTTAGTAATGGTAAAGCAAAAAAGTGTCCAGAAGTGACATCACATCTATGGGAACTGAGAGTCGAGTTTTGTGCAGCATATTTTTTCTTCTTGGTATTTCTATTAACAGAAAAAACCTGCCCATTATAGGCCTTTCCCAAGAATACTATAGTTCTTGGCTCAAAACACTATCACTTCCTTCAGTCCTTCCTTCCATGCAATAATAATCAAATACAAAATTTGACAGTTTAGATACAAGAGATTGAAATCTGGAAAGGCCAAAGTCCAAGGTGGGTAAAAATCTCTTTCTTGGTTTATAGGGCTTGCTACACCATCCCCCTTTTACTCATGCTTTATCTGGAAAGTCAACAAAGGTTGCACACTTCTAAACACCTTGCTTTTGATATCTCAGTGTCCAGTTCTCATGTACATGACTTCACATACTAAACCTAACACCTGTGTTCCTCTGAAACTTGAGGGCACTTAATTTCACTATGGCTTTTATCCTTTTCTCATTATTAGCTAGCATTTAGTGAGAATTTTCTAGGCTAGTTACATGCTATACCTGTATCATGTCATCTCCACTATCTAGTAATTAACTGTTCTCTGGTTCATTCTCTTCTGAAAATTGGAAATAATCATAGTACCCACCTTGTGTGGTTAAGGATTAAATAAAATGATGGATGAAAAGTGCTGCTATGGTTTGGATATTGTTTGTTTGTCCTCATCAAAACATGTTAAAATTTGATCCCCAATGTGGCAGCGGTGAAAGGTGGGTCTTACTGGGAGGTGTTTGGGTCATTGGGGCAGATCTCTCATGAACAGATAAATTCCCTCTAATGCCTTCCTGCTGGAGTGAGTTCTCACAGGAATGGATTAGTTCCTGAGAAAGTAGGCTTCTAAAAAGAGTCTGACTTTGTTGTTTTCTCTGTTTTGGATGACCTCCCGCCAGGTAAACTCTGTACATGCTGGCTCCCTTTTTGCTTTCCTCCATGAGTTTAAACAGTCTGAGGCCTTCGCCAGATGTAGATGCCTAGTCCTAACATTTTCAACCACCAGAATCATGAGCTAAATAAACCTCTTTTTTTATATAAACTACTCAGTCTCAAGTATTCTGTTATAGCAAAACAAAATGGACTAATATGAGTGCTTTTTAAAAAGTGCCCAGAATATAGTAAAAAACTAAAACAACATATTTCCATTCATCCATTCAACAAATATATCACAAATATCTGCAACATGCCCATACATTGTTCTAGGCACTGGGAATTCAATCTTGAACAAGACAAATAAGAATCCTATTCTCATGAAGTTGATATTTCAGTGAGAAGGTACAAACAATAAACAGATAAAATAAAAAAGGAAGGTACTAGTAATAAAACCATTTTATAAATGAGGAAATTGAATCTGAGAGAAGATAGGTAACTTGCTGAAGGTCGTAGAGCCAGGATTAGAACCTAGGATTATGGCACTTCAAAACTCAGGCCTTAAACCTGCCATCATACCAATGCTTTTATGCTCATTATGATCCCTGAAACAGTTTCCCACTGCAGCATTCCTCTTGTACCCTTTCTACTTCATACTCTAAAATCACTATAACATATTTTTGCCTTTACTGAAAGTTGACTCTCGTTTGAATTGATTATACCATTATTACAGTTGTTCTCAAACTTCACTGCATATTGGAATCACTTGGAAGTCTCTGATACAATACTGATGCTTGGGTTGCCAGCATAGATTCTGCTTTAATTATTCGGCAGTATGGACCAAGTGATTCCAATGTGTAGCCTTTTAGAATTATGGCTGTTAATACTTCTAGTTTGCATGTATCTGAAAGGGTTATCATGGGGTCGCTTACTTTTGAACTTTACCTTCTTTTTTTTTTTCCTGGGAAACTTTCCTGTAGTCTTTGGAAATCCCTATGATTAGGAATAATTTCTGCAATTCCTTTGATACAAGTAGATTTCTCTCTCTTCCAAATGATTGCTTGCAACTTTTTTCAAAGGTCCAAGTATTCAAAGTACTTCCAGTTATTTGATGATGGTGTCTGCTTCCCACTATATGGCCTTGTTGGATAGTCTCTCAATCCCTTCATTTTATTCCAATCTCTTTACTAGCCCAATCACAACCACATTTCTGAGAAGTGTCTCTTTATTATGTCTATATTACTCATCAGCAAGTCATCTTCACTAGTTGCATTTCTATCCAGTCTGCATCTTCATGTGCTACCAGAATATTGCATGCTCAACTCGGGATGTGAGCACAGTACAGTTTTTAGTCTCATCTTGCCCATTTTATTCAGTGGTGTAATTTAATACTATTAATGAACAGGACTCAAAACAAACTCATCCTTTTTCTCATATCTAGTCCACAGAACACACTTGAACATTTCATGCTCCCAAAGATTTTAGGCTATTCCCAATGTAACCACCTAAATCTGGTGATTACAAATACTTTAAGCTCGCTCAAACAGAAGTCAAGCACTGGTCCCCCATGTCTCATTACGGCAGATGTAGAGCTTTCTGACTGTCCATATGGAAGTCTCCTTTTAAAGAGGAAGGTGGTGAATCATAAATGTCCAAATAAATCTCTTCCCTCCCTACCCATTATTTGACTTATTTTTATAATGAAATGGAATGGAATGCAATCCACATTTAGAATGGAATATATCCTCAACAATTTTACCTTCATTTCTTCACCTGAATCCATTAAGATCAATCTTAGCATCATTATAACTGGCACAAAAAGACATCATGTGCCTCATGATGTGATGGAATGAAGTATTATTGCTCTAAAAATTGAACCTAAATCAAATTATCTTCTAGATTTAACTCAGAGCTTACAGGAAATACATGGCATAAATGAACAAGGTAAATGATTAAGAAAGCACAGAACTTAAACCCTGGAGGCGGAGCTTGCAGTGAGCTGAGATCCGGCCACTGCACTCCAGCCCGAGCGACAGAGCGAGACTCCGTCTCAAAAAAAAAAAAAAAAAGCACAGAACTAAAAATATGTAAGGACACATGAGCTAGATTCTCCAGAAAATCAATGACAAAGGGAAGAAGTAGGAGTGGTGAGCTCTTATACAATAAAAGAGACTCAAAGGACAAAAGAGCCAAACATGAGAGGCAGATGTTTGGAATCTAATCAAAAAGAAAAAAAAAAACTAACTGCAAAAATCATCTTTGAGAGAATGAGTGAAATAACTAGAAATATTGTCTGGTTTTTACATGCCATTAAGAAATTATATAAATTCTGCTAGATACAAAAATAGCATAATTGTCATGTTAAAAATAAAAATATTTGGCCGGGCGCGGTGGCTCACGCCTGTAATTCCAGCACTTTGGGAGGCCGAGGCTGGCGTATCTCGAGGTCAGGAGATCGAGACCATCCTGGCTAACACGGTGAAACCCCGTATCTATTAAAAATACAAAAAAATTAGCCGGGCGTGCTGGCGGGCGCCTGTAGTCCCAGCTACTCTGGAGGCTGAGGCAGGAGAATGGCGTGAACCCGGGAGGCGGAGCTTGCAGTGAGCTGAGATCGCGCCACTGCACTCCAGCCTGGACGACAGAGCGAGACTCAGTCTCAAAAATAAATTAAAAAATAAATAAAATAAAAATAAAAATATTTGTATCATTTATGCATGCACAATATTTGCATGTAAAGAGATACAGTGTCTGAAATTAAGTTTTTTCACCTCCTAAAATTTTGGAGAACAAAAAGTGCACGATTGTTGATTTGGGGAGTGGTTGTAATATATTAGTTTCTCTAATTATGTGTATACTTAAAATTTTCTGTAATGAACTTGTGATATCAAGTTTTGCTTTCTTAATTTGAGTTCTTTGTTGTGTTGCTGAGTTTTGTTGATTCTCTCATATCTTCAGGGATCTGTACATTTAAAACTCCCTCCAGGTGAGTCTGCCCATTGGCTAGATGTAATTATCCATGCAAGTGATGATTCCCAGCTGGATGTTCAGCGGCAGTTCCTCAACAGCTCAGGTGTCACATATTCATCTGAAATTAGACCTACTTAAGTCTTTAGCATTGGAAACAGGTCTCCGGATGTGTGGCTATGCAAATCACCCTATTTTATTTTTGAGCAATTAGAAAAATGTGGCTATTTTGGGGTTATCCTGACACTGTTGTTTTTAACTTTTAATTGATACAGACAGTAAACAAATCATAAGTGTTACAATCTATCTGGTTGTAGTTTTAATTTGCATTTCCACAATAATTAGTGATGTTGAGCATTTTTTCACATATTTGCTGGCCATTTGTATGTCTTCTTTTAAGAAATGTCTATTCAGACTCCTTGCTCATATTTTAATTGTTTTTTTCCTTGCTATTGAGATGTTTTAGCTCCTTATATATTTTGGATATTTATCCCTTACTTGATGTATAGTTTGCAAATATTTTCTCCCAATTTATGTATAGGCTTTGCACACTATTAATTGTTTCTATTGCTGTTCAGAAGCTTTTTAGTTTGATATAATCCCATTTATCTATTTTTGCTTTTGTTACCTGCAATTTTGAGGTCAAATCTGAGAAATCATTTACCCCTCACTGTACTGTCCATTTTTTCCTGTTTTCTTCTAGGAGTTTTACAGTTACTGTTTTTATAGTAACTTCTTATAGTAAAATTTTCAATAGTTCCCCTAAAAGAAATTAATCATGTTGGTTATCTCAGGCTTGCAAAGATTGTTAAAGCCTAATCAGAATATGGCATCCTGTTTGCCTTTTGACTGTATGTATTAGCATTACATCAAAGTCACCATATTTTAAAGAGGGTAGACTTTATTCATCTTCCTATGTGATAACAGAATGTCCTCTTGGAAATATAAGATATTGAAAGTCCAAGGTCCTAATCCATAATAGTGATTCTTACTAGGCAGTGTCTAGCAAATACACCTCATTGTAAGTTTCACCTAAGATACTTGTTAAAAACTCAAGCTGTGGGCTCCCTTCCTGGAGATGCTTAAAGATTTTTATTCAGTGGGTTCTGAGTGGGCCACTTATTGTATTTTTAACAAGCTTCCCAGATGATTCTTATTAAAACCTAGCTTTGAGAAGCACTGCTCTAAACTAATGTAATTCACTCTAGGTATGCGACATGCAGATGTCTTTTTACTGCCACCAGTAAGCACTGCTCCTGGGAGGTAGCTTGTGCAGAAAGTGTACAAAATATCCAGCAGCAAAGACATAGCTAAAATAGTTATATCCTTGTCCAGGTTTGCTCAGCCTGACAGACTCAGATTGCAGTAGGTCTGAACTCCATACTATACTCACCTGGGAAACTAGAAAAATGCTAGTACATAAAACAAAACACCAGATGGATATTATTTCATTGCTACATAGTACGGCTCCTGTATTTTTATTTTTTAAGCCTCCTATGTGGTTCTAAAATAAAGCTAGATTTGAGAATCACTGATGTTGAGTTACACAGTAATCAGTTGTAATTTTAGCTAATATTGTGCTTCTTAAAGAGCATGAGTTTAACAGTGATGTCACTGTCCCATGAGGTATGAAAGACAATAGCTCAAATTCCAATCTCATTCTTCTCCGAAAATTTATGTTGTATGTTCATCTGTGTTGTATGGGATGAATAGGGTAGGTTTGGACTTAGCTTCTTGATCACCTTTGACTAAATTTCCCCTTTGGTGACTTTTGTTCCGTATCCTCTGCATTATATATTTTTTCCTTTTTATCCAGACATTCAAATTAAATGTGGAATTCAGCCTCTTCCCCCACTCAATAAAGTTTTATTAAATAAAAGTAGACTGGACTAAGAGGAGTTTAAATAGTTTGTTGCTTAATGACATACACACACATGCGCACACGCACACACACACTCATGCACACACACACACAGACACATATATTTAAAAATATTTACTGAATGGTCCTAAAACACTCAGCTACTCTGCCACATTACATGAATATTGCAACTCTTCTCTGATCTTGGGAGTAGAAAAGGAAATACAGAAAACCAAATTTGGAGTTGCCCGATTGCTTTAAATATAATACAGATTAGCTCAAAATACCACTCCATGGTATGTAGAAAGTCCAAACATTTCTGTAAAGCTTCTCAAGGCCAATGTTATCATGTGTACTTCTGACCATAAAGTGCATTTTCTCTTTAAATTGGTCCAGATGATGATGATCTAAAGAGTCATTCATACATCCCCTGTTCTGCACTATGCTGAGTTAGATATAGAACTCAGTTCATTTCATTCGTCAGCACAAAAGACCATTGGATAGCAAAATTTATTGAAATACAGGGCATATGGGGGGATTTGCAGAGCTGCAATGTAAAAGTAAAACCAAATAATGGAATATCTGTTTAAAAGAAAAGTCTTTCCATAATTTCTACAACTTAAGCTTAAACCTTGCAAGTTTTGTTGCATATAGAATACTGCAAACATTGGCCTGGTGGTGAATAAGTTTACCCCAAATATACTTTATTTTATATATATTTATGCACATATATACATATATATTGTTAAAATTGCTATGTGGCAAATTTTGATTTAAATTTTAAAATTCAACATTTTCTAAAATATATAGGTTTCAAAGACTAAAATGCCTTTTGTCTATTGAATACTTGTCTATTGAAGATTCAAGAATTGTGGACAAAGTTGAAATTGATGTATACGAGCAGGATGAGGATATAAGTTATTTGACATTCAAAAAATTTTTTTAAATGTAAAAAGGTTCATAAACAAAATTGTGTACAAATTCCAAGATTGGACAGTTTACAAAATGGGAACTCAGACAGCCAATAAACATATGAAAAGATATTCAAACACACTAGTTACTGAGGAAATGCAAATTAAACCCCAATAAAATGCAAATTGTAAGCACAGTGAAATATCATTTCATATCAATTATGCTTAGAAAAAAATTACTAAGTTTTATCAAAGACGTGAAGAGCACAATTTAGTTGACAAATTTCTCTCTAAATTAAAACCCTTGAAAATTCTCCACTGGATTAATTCTGTGTCAAGTTAAGAAACACCACCAAATTCAATAAGCACTATACAATTTATATATTACATTGCATTGACCATCTAAGTATCTTGTTTCTTTGTTTCTTTAATTGTTGACAGTCTTCCCCTTAAGTATGTAAATCCACTCAATGAAGTCAAGAATCATATTCATCATATCCACTGGATCATAAATATATTCCTTCACTTAGCAGAGAGATCCACATGGTTTCTGCTCAATAATATTTTTGAATTGATAAATAAATATAATTTTTAACATTAAAAAGTTCATTATCTTATGGTAAATTGACAATTTATAATTGTTTATATTTATGTGGTACAAAGTGATGTTATGATGTGTGAATACAATGTGGTGTAATTGAATCAACCTAGTTAATATATACATCACTCCAAATATTTAATATTTCTTACAGTAAGATCATAAATCATGCTGCTATAAAGACACATGCACACGTATGTTCATTGCGGCACTATTCACAATAGCAAAGACTTGGAATCAACCCAAATATCCATCAGTGACAGACTGGATTAAGAAAATGTGACACATATACACCATGGAATACTATGCAGCCATAAAAAAGGATGAGTTTGTGTCCTTTGTAGGGACATGGATGCAGCTGGAAATCATCATTCTCAGCAAACTATCACAAGAACAGAAAACCAAATACCGCATGTTCTCACTCATAGGTGGGAACTGAACAATGAGATCACTTGGACTCGGGAAGGGGAACATCACACACCGGGGCCTATTATGGGGAAGGGGGAGTGGGGAGGGATTGCACTGGGAGTTATACCTGATGTAAATGACGAGTTGATGGGTGCTGACGAGTTGATGGGTGCAGCACACCAACATGGCACAAGTATACATATATAACAAACCTGCACGTTATGCACATGTACCCTAGAACTTAAAGTATATAAAAAAAAAAGGAAATGCACTCAGAAATTTTGAAATGCACAATGCTCCATTATTAACCATATTCACCATGTTGTGCAGTAGAGCTCAAAAATAAACATATTTCTGCAGTGCAACTGAGATTTTATGTCCTTTGACCATCATTCTCCCTTCCTCCAGCCTCTATAACCACTATTTTGCTCACTGCTTTTATGATTTTGATTGTTTTAAAATTTCATATGTAAGTGAGAACATTCAGTATTTGTCTTTCCATGCCTGGTTTATTTCACTTAGCATAATGTTCTCCAGTTCCATCCATGTTGTCATGAATGACAGAATTTCCTTCTTTTTAAAGGCCAAATAGCATTCCATTGCATATACACATTTTCTTTATCCATTCGTTTGGCAATGGACACTTAGGTTGCTTCCATAACTTGGCTATTGTGAATAGTGCTGCAATGAACATGGATGTGCAGACATCTCTTCCACAAACTGATTTCTAATCTTTTGAGTAAATAACCAGAAGTGAGATTACTGTATCATGTAGTAATTCTATTTTTAGTTTTGTAAGGAACCTCCATACTGTTTCTTATAATGACTATACTAATTTAATTCCCAACAACAGGGTACAAAAGTTCCCTTTTTGGGGCCAGGCGCGGTGGCTCACGCCTGTAATCCCAGCACTTTGGGAGACTGAAGAGGATGGATCACGAGGTCAAGAGATCGAGACCACCCTGGCCAACATGGTGAAACCTAGTCTCTACTAAAAATACAAAGATTAGGTGGGCATGGTGGCGTGTGCCTGTAGTCCCAGCTACTCGGGAGGCTGAGGCAGGAGAATCACTTGAATCCAGGAGGCTGAGCTGAGGTTGCAGGTGACAGAGCGAGATTCCATCTAAAAAAAAAAAAAAAAAAAAAAAAAAGTTCCCTTTTCTCCATATCCTTGCCAGCACCTTTTTGACAATAACCATTTTGGAAGGTGTGAGATGATGTCTGATAGTGGTTTTAATTTGCATTTCCACAATAATTAGTGATGTTGGGCATTTTTTCGTATATATGCTGGCCATTTCTCTTGAGAAATGTCTATTCAGACTCCTTGCTCATATTTTAACTGTTTTTTTTCTCGCTATTGAGATGTTTTACCTCCATATATATATTTTTTGGATATTTACTCCTTATTGGATGCAGAGTTTGCAAATATATTCTCCCAATTTTGGGTTGTCTTTGCACACTATTAATTGTTTCTTTTGCTGTGTAGAAGCTTTTTAGTTTGATGTAATCCCGTTTGTCTATTTTTACTTTTGTTGCCTGCATTTTTGAGGTCAAATCTAAAAAATCGTTTCCCAGACCACTCTCTTGTAGGTTTTCCTCTATGTTTTCTTTTAGGAGTTTTACAGTTACTGTTCTTATGTTTAAGTATTTAACTTGCTTTGAGTTGATTTTTGTATGTGTTTTTGAGATAAGGGCCCAATTTCACTCTTCTGCTTGTAGATATCTGGTTTTCTAAGCATCATTTCCTGACAAGACTATTCTTTTCCCGTTGCATATTCTTGTCACTTTTGTCAAAAATCAATTGACTGTATATGCATGGGTTTATTTCTGGGCTCTTTATTTTGTTCCATTGGTTAATGTGTCGGTTTTTTTGCAGGTATCATGCTGCTTTAATTACAACAGCTTTAAAGTATAGTTTGAAAAAGAAGTAGTGTAGTACCTCCATTTGTTCTTTTTGCTCATGATTGCCCTGGATGTTTGTTTTTTTTTAGTGGTTCCATGTGAATTTTAAGGTTTCCTTTTCCATTTCTATGAAAAATGATATTGGAATTTTGATAGGGATTGCCATAAATCTGTAGGTTGCTTTGGGTAGTGTGGTCATTTTAACAATATTAATTCTTCCAATTTGCTAAAGTCCTGAATATAATTTTACATGAGTGTATTATTTGGGGAAAAGTTGAGGCTATCCTGAGGTCTGTATTAAAGCTAGTTGAGGAACTAGCATTACATTTCTGTTTCAACATGTACACCAGAATCGTTAAGCAAAAATAGAGCTCAATCAAATTCAGTTCAATTAATAAAATATTTTATTTTTGTCAACTTCATAACTTTTTAAACTATATTTGGAACCACATCCCTCATTCCAAATCATTCTTCTTGATCTTATATAAGAAACCACCACCTTAAGGTCACCCCAATAAAAATGTGTTTTATATTCAATGACAGCGACAGCAACCCACCATAATCTCTTGTTAGCCTCAGGTAGATATAAAAATTAAAAAGACTACATATATATAGTTCAGCATGGATGAACTTTGAAGACATTACACTAAGTGAAATAAACCAGCCCAAAAATGACGAACACAGTTGTCCCCTCAGTATCTGTGGGGGATTGGTTTCAGGATCCCCTGTGTATATCAAAATCCAAAGGTGCTCAAATCCCTTATGGTGTAGTATTTGCACATAACCTACTCACATGCTCTTGTATACTTTAAATCATCTATAATACCTTATAATACCTAATATTTAAATGTTTGTTGTACTGTATTGCTTAGGGAATTATCAAGAGGAAAAAAGTCTATATATGTTCAGTACAGATGCAACCATCCTTTTTTCTGAGTATTTTCAATCTGTGGTGAGTTGAATCCGCAGATGTGGAGCTCACAGATACAGAGGGCTGATTGTACTGTGCCATTCCACTTGTATGAAGTACTCATGAAGTCAAATTCATAGAGACAAAAAAGTAGAATGGTGGTTGCCAAAGACTGGGAAGGGGAAGAAGAATTGGGAGTTTTTGTTAAATGTATACCCATTCATGCCCGGTTTCAGTTTTGCGAAAGGAAAAGAACTCTGGAGATTGGTTATACAACAAAGAACAAAGTGAATGCAATTAACAATACTGAACTATATACTTTAAAATGGTTAATATAGTACATTTTGTGTTCTATTTTACCACAATTTTAAAAATTATTTTAAGATGCTCCATCATTACTGACAGAAATTAATTACAAGGTTGAGCATCCCTAATCTGAAAATCTGAAATCTGTAGCGCTTTAAAATACAAAACTTTTTGAGGATCAACATGATGCCACAAGTATAAAATTCCATACATAAGTACTTAGCACAAACTTTGGAAAAAATTATTTAAAATATTGTATAGAATTACCTTCAGGCTATGTGTATAAGGTGCATATCAAAAATAAATTTTGTATTTAGACTTGGGTTTCATCCCCAAGATGTCTCATAAAGAAAAAAAAATCCAAAATCTGAAACATTTCAAGTAAGAGATACTCAATTTGTATTGTTATGGTAGTTATTAACTATCATATTATATATATCATTACTACATATATATCTTATAAATGCATAAATTTTATAAAACATTAATATTATATTAAATATTTGTGTTGCTATCATTATAGCATTAAGGAAAAATCAAAATTAAGGACTAAGTAATTAATCTGAAAGTTTAGTTCGATGACACAATTAGCTTCTGCTTTCCTGTGACCGTTCTCTGATACGAGTGATTCTAAAAAATTCCGAGTGAAAAATTATCCAATGAAACAGTTCTGAAGACTATTGTCAATTAAATATTTAGTATCTTTCTAATTTTTTTATTTTAAAATTGGGATAATCTTTTTTCTAAAAGTGAGACGTTTATTATTTCTGAAGAATTTTAATTTGCAGACTGATTACATTGCAGAGACAGCCTACTAATTCCCTGGTAAAAGGCTTGTTTGCAACAAAAGCCTCTGCCACCAGGAAGAAATGATGTTATATATATAGGAACCTTACAGAAAGCAGAAAAAAATTATAAGCCAATACTCAAACCTCAGTCTTAAAATGTCCAACATTCTTAAAAGACAAAGCAGTTTTTAAAACTGCATTGAAACTAGTACATTTTGAATGGTTTCTGCTCTTTTACATCACTTTGAAGTGTGATGGTTAAATATGTATATGTACACATTTTTTCACATATGCCACTGCTGTTACCTGGATCCTACTATATTTGCTCTTGTCTTCCTCCTTAGACAGAAGAATTTTGGTTAAACTTGGTATCCATGGAATTCTTAATTATATTTTTCCTAAATATAATTAAGAATTAAATATGTAAATAGAGAATCAAAAATATCTTGAAAATACAAATATTATAAAATCCACAATAATTTAAAGTGTGGGTTTATTTAATGAAAAAGCAAAATATAGACATCAGAATATATTTACCAATAAAATTCTACAACAGTAGTTCACAACTGGGATCACTTTTGTCCCCAGGGGATATTTAGCAATGTCTGGAGACATTCTTGGTTGTCAGAACTGTGTATGAAGTGGTGATAGAGGTTGCTACTAGTACCTAGTAGGCAGAGGCCAAGGACAATGCTGAATATCTTACAGTGTGCAGAACAGTATCGCCAGCAATAAATAATTATCCATCCCCAAATGTTAATAGTGCCAAAGTTCAGGAAACTTGCTCTTGAGAAGCTTCCCATTACAATGTACAAAGGCCAACACATGTAATCCATAACGAAGCTACTGTAACATAACTTGGAAACTGTCTCTGGAGACTATTGTGCCGCTTGTGAGCAGTTCTAGCCTTCTCTGGAGGTCCATGATGGCTATATGGATATTTACAGGAATGCCACAAAGATCTATGAGCGTTCCCAGCAGAAGCCTAACTCCTCTGGCTTGGTCACTGTAGCCAACTTTATGAAAGCTGTGGATCAGACGTTTTCATTTTCATACATCCCCGCCATAAAAATTTCCTCAGTTCTCCCTGAGAACTATCCTAATAGTGTTCTGCAGATCAGGACTGGAAGCAGCAACATTTCAAAACGTATACAATAAGCACATGGCTCTATGAAAAAAAAAAAAGGGACTGCTGCACCCTACCATGTCAGAGACCGTGGCTGTGTGTTCATGCTTGGTTTCCTGTCCCTTCTCCTCGTGGAACCTATCAAGAACAATCTGTTTCTTTGTGTGCAACTCAGCATCAGCCAGAATGATACACTGTGTATCCTGAAAGAAGGAGTGAAAGGCTTTGAAAGGAAGAGCTATGACTTTCTGTTTTTAAAGAGCCTGACTTCTTTTATCAAATGCATGGAATTGTTGTAGCAAAATATACGGAATAGAAATCGATATGTCATGTATTTTGAATGCTCCATTAAATAATGTGCTTTTAAAAGAAGAAGCAACTAAATATAGTTACCTCTCTATTACAACATGTACTTCTTTGGAGCATAGTTAATCCTGAGGCCATCTCCTAAATCTCAATCCCAAAGCATCCATTTGTTCACCCGAAAACTATATATTTAAACACTAACTAGTTTCATTATCTTGTGAAAGTCAAGATCAGTTTTATGGGCTTCAGTTTTATCATTTCTAAAACTGGAAAAAGGAAAGAAGCTGAAAATACTGGGATCCTATTATATAACATTTTTTTCCACCTATCTCACTCTAATTCATATGGCAAATGATAATAATTCTTAAGTATATCTTATTACCCAGATTATAAATCCCAGAGACATTGGATTAAATTCTCTTATTTTTTTATTTCTTCAACACCTACCGCAGTGCCTGGCAAAGCATATGGTGAAGTCAACAAAGCAACAACAAAATAATCTCACAATGAGTCTGCCAGCATATTTATATGATTACAAAAAGCTAAGCAAATCAAAGGTTAATTTTTTTTCTTTTTTTTTGAGATGGAGTCTTGTTCTGTCGCCCAGGCTGGAGTGCAATGGCACAATCTCGGCTCACTGCAGTCTCTGCCCCCTAGGTTCCAGCAATTCCCCTGCCTCAGCCTCCTGGGTAGCTGGGCTTACATGTGCATGTCACCACGCCTGGCTAATTTTTGTATTTTTAGTAGAGATGGGGTTTCGCCATGTTGGCCAGGATGGTCTCGAACTTCTGATCTCAGGTGATCCGCCTGCCTTGGCCTTGGATAGTGCTGGGATTACAGGTGTGAGCCACCACACCTGGCCCAAAGGTTAATTTTCTAGAATAATAACACACACACACACACACACACACACACACACACACACACACCGGGGTATAGCAAATATTTAAATTGAAGATGACAGTGAGAAAATAAATAGAAATGAAATGAACAGTGGACCTTCCACCTTGGTCAGCCAGGTTTTGGTTTAAAAGTAGGCAGAACAGGACACAGAGCTAGCCTGGATTGAGGACATATGACTGCAAATGTTTTGTTTCCTCACTTCAATGATCTACTTCTTTGGACCTCTTTCTCTAATATGATTTTCTATTCTTCACTCATTACTTTCTCAACTCTGGAAGTATCTGTTGAATGTTGAAAATATTTAGTTGTTTACCCTTCACCTACTGCACTGGATTCAAGGAGTCCATTCACTGTCACGGTTTTACCCTGATCATTAGGCTACACAGATCTCTCCTGGAGCTACACACTAAGTCCAGCTGTCTGCAGGCACTTTCATTGTAGCACATAAGAACACTGCGCTAACCTTTCCTCAACCAAATTTTTTTTCCTTCTAGATTATTTTACATCTTATTTAGTTATACTACTATCCACCCAATTATTCCAGCTAGATACCTTAGGCTCATCTTTTTTTCAGCTTTATTGACATATGAATGACAAATAAAAAATGTGTATGTTTAAGGTGTACAATTCTATGTTTTGCTACATAAATACATTGTTAAATAATCACCACTATCATATTGTCTGACAAAATTAAAAACTCATGCTTAAAAATTCTCAAAAATGTAGAAGCAGAAGAAAAATTACCTCAACATGATAAAGGCCATATATGAAAGACCACAGTTAACATCATATTCAATGGCAAAAAACTGATAGCATTTCCTCTAAAATCACAAACAAAGCAAGGGTACCCGCTCTTGCCACTTCTATTCAACATAGTACTAGAACTCCTAGCTAGAGTAATTAGACAAGAAAAAGAAATAAAAGGCATCTGGATTGGAAAAGAAAATCAGGCTCATCTTCAAATCTTTTGTACTCTCAACTCTGACATCTCATTTGTTATAATATGCTGTCATTTCACCCTCTAAATATTTTTAAAATGAGCTCACTTCTATTCATCTACATAACTTTTTAATTTCAGGTTTTAATTTAACTCTTCAGTATTACAACAACATCCTAAGTATGCTTGTTGGGTGAGCAATCAATAATTAATGTTCCCTCTCACTCAACCTGTGCAAACCCACCTTGCAAAAAGCCACCAAAATGATCTATTTTAAAAGCAATAAAGCAATATTGCAAATAATTCATCTGCTTAAAATGCTTCCATGGGTCACAATTTCTCATAGAATAGTTCCAAAAATTTTAAGCTTTCATATGATTTGGCTCAACTTCCTTTTTTGTCCCTGTTACTGGTCATTACCTATTTTAGACTTCAATAACCCAAAGTAGCCATTGTTTTCTTCACACACTATGTAATTTTGCTTTACAAAGACTTCTATTATAATGCACTAATGATCAAGAATATCCTCTTTCCAATCTCTACCTCATCTCTTTCCTGTCAGCATTCCTACAGCCAATGTTTACTCATACCATGACTCAGTACATGGGTTATTTCCATGCTGAATTCCTCATCCTAAATGATGTTATATGCTTCTCCCAGGCATGTGATAATATTATGTACACATTTTTATTATGTCATTCACTATATTGTTTTGTTATTTATATTTTATCTCCAGTGTTTATCACAATAAATTATAATTGCCACTTAATGCTTATTGAATGCATAACTCACCAAATGAAGAGAAAAGGAAGGAAGGAAATAAAGAAGAAAGACTGATAAAATCAAAGGAAGGAATTCTTTTGTAGGCTATTTTTGAAATTAGAGTCTCTTTTCTCTCATTTGTGTGGTCTTTTTTCATTCTTAGATTCTACTATTTGGGGGAGGATAGAACAGACTCTAACAATGGACTCACATTTTGCTTTTTGTCTCACAAATATCTTATGTCTAGATATGTCAGAGAGTTTGATACAGACCTTATATAAAGTCATTTTCTTCCCAGTGTTAAACATTTGTATTCAAAATGCTGATTTCTAAAATCAGGATCTTCCTAACTATTACTTTTCTCTCGTCTCTTGATTGAAAAGCAGTAATGCTTTTTATGGCAGGTAGATTTGCTTTTCAAATTTATTGTCCAGCTATATTCCACTTTAACTTGCAAATTGGACAGTGCTTGCACAGAGAGATTTTTTTTAGTCCTCACAGCTCTGTAGCCAGGTCTTCTTTTATTCAGGAGGTAATACAGCAGTCCTCTGTGGCCAGACAAAGGGAAAGTTGAACACTCAGGGCTTTTGTTTCATGTCCCAAGCCTCCATTGTTACAAAATATGCAGTCTCACGGCTTATTTATTGCCAACCGCAGCCGTTATTATGCATTTTTCTATCATCATAGACAAGTATAAATATAAACAAAAAAGCAGATAAAAATGGAAAATGGCATGAGAGAGATAATTTAAATGAAAAAATAAAATAAGAAATTCTGAGTGGAAATGAGACATAAATGTCATTTCTATATTTTGAAGAATCCAATTATACATTCTGTTTTTATACTAGATATATTATAAAATTATAAAGATGCTTTAAATCCACAAAAGCAGTGAAATTTAAACGTCAAGGTTGACAGTCTTATTATGTAGTACATTTGCCCATCATCAAGATTGCTGCAGAGATGACCGAAGAAAATGTATTCCTACCAACCATGGAAATTTCTGGTCTCCAAACACTTCTCTGAAGATTCTATAGTCCAGAATCTATTTATTTGACAAATCCAAGAAATTAAGCTTCACATCCTAATAAAGTAAAATAAAATAAAATAAAACACAAAAAAACAAAAAACAAAAAAACTATCTCTGGATTTCTGCTGCACAATTTCCATCAAACTTCTTACTCAAGCCATTTCTTAGGTACCCCAGTTATCCAGATTTCAAAGGACTGTTCTGATATCAAAACAAGACAAGAAATTCTGATAATCAAAAATTCCCTAAGTATTGAAAGTTCTTCTACTTTCAAAATGTATCAACCTTTAGGAAAAAAAAAAAACTTCATTAATGCTGTTTATTTTCAGATTTTACTAATTAACATTTCCACAGTGAAGGAAGAAGTAGCAATGAAATCACCTCAAGTTAAGGAACATATTAGGGTATAAAATTTTTTCAGTTATGTAACAGTGAACTCTACCACACTTCATGATCTTATTGAGCATTCCAGTTTTTTTCCAGAACTGGAGGCAATCAGAAATTAGTCCAGTCTTCTGATTTGAAATTAAGCGGTTTTTACAAAAGTCAATAACTAAATCTTTTAGTTCTTTTCACTTCAGCATCTTGTCCCAATATTTATTATTTCTTTGAAGAGATACATTCTCCTTTCTCTCTAACCAAAATAAAACTCTCTTGTACTCTGGAAATCGATTTGGATCTCAACACCCTAAATGAAATGAAGTGGTATTCTCTTACATAAAACTGCATTTCTCTATCACTTGTCATCCATCTATCCCTCTATTAATTTAATTAAGATATGAGTATATATTCAACACTTGCTTCATTTCTGACAATAAATAGGAGACAGCAAACTTTTGGGGCAAAAGGCCAGATAGCAAATATTTTGGACTTCACTGGCCATATAATCTTTGTCACAGCTATTCAATTCTGTTGTTGTAAAATAAAATCACCCATAGATAATAGGCAAATACATGGGAATGGCTATGTTACAATAAAACTTTATTTACAAAACAGGTGGTGGGCTGCTTTTGGCCCTGGAGAGGTACTTTGTTGAGCCCTGCACAAGACAGACACTACATTGTGTATTGTAAGCAAATATAATCATAGGGATGTAAGTGATAATAGGAAAATATAAGAAAATATAAAAGCAAAGCTTTTGGAAGTTGGTTAAATATCCTAGCCATTTGGATATGGGCTGTTAAGGTAGTATATTCATATTTCATCCAGAATTACAGAGTAAGAGAGAATGAGAGTACGAGCAAGAGTGAAAGCGAGAGAGTGAGATGGCACTCATGTACTCGGGAGAGGGGTTGGTTAATACAATAATATTGTAGTTCTCTCTAAAAGTTAAAATATAACATATTATATAATTTATTAAGAACAGAACATTAAGCATTCATTTTTGTTTTAGAAACAATAACCTCAACATATACTACAGTATCCTATAATAATGGAAGTATTATTTAAGCAAAAGTAGGACTTTTCAGAAAGAATAAAGAACTTAAACCAATAAGCAAAAAACAACCCCATTAAAAATTGTGCAGAGTTGGGAGGCGAGGAAGGCATATCACAAGGTCAGGAGATCGAGACCATCCTGGCTAACACGGTGAAACCCCGTCTCTACTAAAAAATACAAAAAGTTAGTCGTGCGGGGTGGCAGGCACCTGTAGTCCCAGCTACCGGGAAGGCTGAAGCAGGAGAATGGCGTGAACCCGGGAGGCGGAGCTTGCAGTGAGCGGATATCAGGCCATTGCACTTCAGCCTGGGCAACAGATTGAGACTCCGTCTCAAAAAAAAAAAAAAAAAAAAAAAAAATTGGGCAGAGGACTTGAACAGACACTTCTGGAAAGAAGACAACATACAAGCAGCCAACAAACATATGAAAAAATGCTCAACATCAGTGATCATTAGAGAAAGAAATCAAAACCACAATAAGACACTATTTCACACCAGTCAGAATAACTATTATTAAAAAGTCAAAAATATTTACAAATATTTACATGGATGCAAAGAAAAGGGAAAGCTAAATACACTGTTGGTGGTAATGTAAATTAGTTCAACCTCTATGGAAAATATTATGCATATTTCTCAAAGAATTAAAAACAGAACTACCATATGATGCAGCAATTCCACTACTGGGTATCTACTCAAAGGAAAATAAATCATTTTATCAAAAAGAACGCCTGGATGCATATGTTTATTAAAGGACTATTTACAATAGCAAAGCCATGGACTCAACCTAAGTGTCCATCAATGGTAGGTTGGATAAAGAAAATGTGGCATATATACACCATGGAATACTATGCAGACATTAAAAAGAACAAAATAATATCTTTTGCAGCAACATGGATGGAACTGGAGGCCTAAGTTCCATCCATGTTGCTGCAAAATATATTATTTTGTCCTAAGAGAAGTAACTCAGGAACAGAAAACCGAATGCATCAAGTACTCAACTATAAATGGGAGCTAATCAATGGGTACACATGGACATAAAGATGGAAACAATAGACACCGGGGACTCCAAAAGTGGGGAGGGTGAGAAGGAGGCAAGGGTTGAAAAACTGCCTATTGGGCAACTGTGTTACCACTTGAGTGGAAGGCTCACTAGAAGCCCAAACCCCAGCATTATGCAATATACTCATGTAACAAACTTGCACATGTACCCACTGAATCTATATATTTTTAAAAAGAAATAAATACAATAAATCCTGTATAATTTAAATTGCCTTACAATTATTTTATCAAACCTCTGATTTGTTGAATGCAAACGATGTACCCAACATATAGTAGTCACTTAATAATGGTTTCTTGTTTTGTTTTTGAGACGGAGTCTCGCTCTGTCGCCCAGGCTGGAGTGCGGTGGAACAACCTTCGCTCACTGCAACCTCCGCCTCCCCAGCTCAAGTGACTCTCTTGCCTCAGCTTCTGGAGTAGCTGGGATTACAGGCATGCACCACCATGCCCTGATACTTTTTGTATTTTTAGTAGAGACAGGGTTTTACCATGTTGGCCAGGCTGGTCTCGAACTCCTGACCTCAAGTGATCCATCTGCCTCCGCCTCCCAAAGTGCTGGGATTAGAGGTGTGAGCCACTGTGCCAGGCCTAATGTTTTGAACTTACTAATGAATTAACTCTCTTTTTGCTCATCTTGAATAACCTTCAGATTTTTAATATCTACAATGCTAACAGAAATTTTAATAAACATATTTTCATGATGTTTCATTTTTGAAATAAAGTTTTTTTCAAAAAATAAAAAAAGAGTATCATCTAAAATAGCTTGGAAGGCCAATATTTTCTGTATGACAAATAGTTTGTTCCTAAATAATTTTCATAAAAGACATTTTGGGAAAAAATTTTGGTCAAAATCTCCCCATTTTATATTAAAATTAAATACACAAAATTTAATTTGAAATCCTGTGTTCAAAAAAGTTCTAGTAACTCCAAAATATTTACAGCCAAATTACATGGGATTATAAGATCTGATGCAGATTTGAACGTTATATTACTATATTATGCCAACTGGTGAGACAAAATAGTAAATGTAAAATATTATTTATTCTGTATATCATCATTATTTTTTAAAATCCTTATTATAAACAAATGTTGGCTGATAGTAAACTATTTGAAAATGTAACCATGATGATGATAAACATTACATAGTGTATGAAGTTCCAAAGAGCAGCTTCTATGACTGTGAAAATAAATAAGAAGCAGTCAGTTTAAGTTTACTGAATGCCTGAAGAACCTCAGCTATGAAAATTATCCAAAATAATCTTAAAGGGTAAGGTAAGGTTTTAGGTATAAGGTTCAAACTGTCATTTTCCATTCTCTTGGTTTTTGTTAATATTTTCTAGCTACCCTTCTCAGGGTAAATCTTAGTCAATTATTTTTTACTTTATTAAATACATTATATAGAGTGTCTAAGATGTATTAGTCATACAATACATTTTAGTTATATAGTCTCATTTTTTTCTTATTATGTCTCATTTCTTGCTCTTGTTTTCATTATTATACTTTTTTTTAAATCCAGAAGTTCTTTCTTCCCATCGTCAATGGAAATACACACCAGCTCTACTAGCCAAATATTTTTAAATGTTCTTTAAAATGCATGCAGTACATTTAGATTATGCCAGTTTTATCTATAAAATGTTTCATTTCAAAGTAAATGGGGGATTGAGTTTATTTTCATCTTGAAATTTAATTACATTTATGTTATGACATAAAACATATGGAGAAAAATCCATGGTCATAGCTTACAAAATGCTCAATTGTGGATTGTTTTGAATACGTATATTGTTTTTAATAAACAGATTGCATTTTGGAAAATTTGTAAAAGAAACATGATGAGTAAAAGAAATTTACCTGTCAGTTTCTCAAAAAGCAAAAAGTTTATTACACAGTGTCAATATGTTTAAAATAATTATTTAATATTTACTCTTGGTCAGGTGCTAGACTAGATAAAGTGGCTACCCTTGTCTGGATACCTGGGGTTCCTCACCTTGCACCAAGAAAATTTAGGACATGGGCACACATGAAGAGTTTAGGAGCAGAGGTTTAATAGGCAAAAGAAAGAGAAAGGAAAACAGCCCTCTCTAGTGAGAGAGAGGGGACTTCTGAGAGGGCCTGTGGCAGATGCACCCTATTTTATAGTCAGGTTTGAGGAGGTAGCATTTGATTTACAAAGGGCTCACAGATTGGGTCCATCAGGTATGAAGTTTACATAGTGCTCTGAGAAGGCTGGCTGCCCCAGCCTAATCTTATTGAGAGGAGGCAACCTGCTAGCAGCCCTCGCTCCCTCTGGGTGCCTCCTCGGCCTTGGTGTCCCCTCTGTCCGCACTCAAGGAGCCCTTCAGACCGCCTCTGCACTGTGGGGGCCCTTCTTGGGGCTGGCTGAGGCCAGAGCTGGCTCCCTCTGCTGGCAGGGAGGTGTGGAGGCAGAGGCATGGGTGGGAGCTGGGGCTGCACTCCGAGGCCGGCACTGGTTCGGGGGGGTCACAGGCTAGGCGGGCCCTGCACTAGGCATGGCCAACTGGCACCTGCTGGGCTTGATCAGGGGAGGAATTCCCTCTAGGTTGCCAGAGTGCCAGGGCTAGGTGCTGCAAAGTCCCGCAGTGAGTGCCAGTGAGAGGTGAAGCCAGCTGGACTTCTGAGATGGGTGGGGACTTGGAGGACTTTTCTGTCTAGTTAAAGGATTGTAAACGCACCAGTCAGCACTCTGTGTCTAGGTAAATGTTTTTAAATGCACCAATCAGCACTCTGTAAAATGGACCAATCAGCTCTCTGTAAAACGGACCAATCAGCAGGACGTGGGTGGGACCAGATAAGGGAATAAAAGTAGGCCACCCGAGCCAGCAGTGGCAACCCAGTTGGGTCCCCTTCCATGCTCTGGAAGCTTTGTTCTTTCACTCTTCGCAATAAATCTTGCTGCTGCTCACTCTTTTGGTTCATGCCACCTTTATGAGCTGTAACACTCACTGTGAAGGTCTGCAGCTTCACTCCTGAAGCCAGTGAGACCACAAACCCACCAGGAGGGATGAACAACTCCAGACGGAAGGAATGAACAACTCCAGACCTGCCACCTTTATGATTTGTAACACTCACCACGAAGGTCTGCAGCTTCACTCCTGAGGCCAGTGAGTCCACAAACATGGACGGTCTTGCCCCAAGGGTTTAGGGATAGCCCTCACCCGTTTGGTCAGGCACTGGTCCAAGAGCTAGGCCACTTCTCAAGTCCAGACATTCTGGTCCTTCAGTATGTGGATGATTTACTTTTGGCTACCAGCTTGGAAGCCTCATGCCAGCAGGCTACTCTGGATCTCTTGAACTTTCTAGCTAATCAAGGGTACAAGGCGTCTAGGTCAAAGGCCCAGCTTTGCCTACAGCAGGTCAAATATCTAGGCCTAATCTTAGCCAGAGGTACCAGGGCCCTCAGCAAGGAATGAATACAGCCTATACTGGCTTATCCTCACCCTAAGACATTAAAACAGTTGCAAGGGTTCCTTGGAATCACTGGCTTTTGCCGACTATGGATCCCTGGACACAGCGAGATAGCCAGGCCCCTCCATACTCTAATCAAGGAAACCCAGAGGGAAAACACTTATCTAGTAGAATGGGAACCAGGGGCAGAAACAGCCTTCAAACCTTAAAGCAGGCCCTAGTACAAGCTCCAGCTTTAAGCTTTCCCACAGGACAAAACTTCTCTTTATATGTTACAGAAAGAGCAGGGATAGCTCTTGGAGTTCTTACTCAGACTCGTGGGACAACCCCACAACCAGTGGCATACCTAAGTAAGGAAATTGATATAGTAGCAAAAGACTGGCCTCACTATTTACGGGTAGTTGCAGCGGTGGCTGTCTTACTGTCAGAGGCTATCAAAATAATACAAGGAAAGGATCTCACTGTCTGGACTACTCATGATGTAAATGGCATACTAGGTGCCATAGGAAGTTTATGGCTATCACATAACCACCTACTTAGATATCAGGTGCTACTTCTTGAGGGACCGGTGCTTCAAATACATACGTGTGTGGCCCTCAACCCTGCCACTTTTCTTCCAGAGGATGGGGAACCAATTGAGCATGACTGCCAACAAATTATAGTCCAGACTTATGCCGCCTGAGATGATCTCTTAGAAGTCCCCTTAGCTAATCATGATCTTAACCTATATACTGATGGAAGTTCATTTGTGGAGAATGGGATATGAAGGGCAGGTTATGCCATAGTTAGTGATGTAACCATGCTTGAAAGTAAGCTTCTTCCTCCAGGGACCAGCATGCAGTTAGCAGAACTGGTGGCACTTACCCGAACCTTAAAACTGAGAAACGGAAGATGAATAAATGTGTATACAGATAGCAAGTATGCTTATCTAATCCTACATGCCCATGCTGCAATATGGAAAGGAAGGGAGTTCCCAATCTCTGGGGGAACCCCCATTAAATACCACAAGGAAATCATAGAGTTATTGCACGCAGTGCAAAAATCCAAGGAGGTGGCAGTCTTACACTGCCAAAGCCATCAGAAAGGGGAAGGAGAGGGGAGAACAGCAGCATAAGCAGCTGGCAGCAGGGAAAGACCAGCACAGAGAGAGAGAGAGACAAAGTCAAAGAAGGAAAGAGAGAACGAGACAGAAAGAGAGAGAGAGAGAGGAAGAGACAGAGAGACAGAAATTCAAAGTAAAGAGAGGAAGAGACAGAGAGTCAGAAAGAGAGAGATAAAGAAGTCAAAGAGAAAGAAAGAGAGATGGAAGTAGTAAAGAAAAAACTGTGTACCCTATTCCTTTAAAAGCCAGGGTAAATTTCTGTCTACCCAGCCAAGGCATATTCTTCTTATGTGGACTGTTGACCTATATCTGCCTCCCCACTAACTGGACAGGAACCTGCACCTTAGTCTTTCTAAGTCCCACCATTAACATTGCCCCAGGAAATCAGACCTTATCAGTACCCCTCAAAGCTCAAGTCCGTCAGGGCAGAGCCATACAACTAATACCCCTACTTATAGGGTTGGGAATGGCTACTGCTACAGGAACCAGAATAGCCAGTTTATCTACTTCATTATCCTACTACCCCACACTCTCAAAGGAGTTCTCAGACAGTTTGCAAGAAATAACGAAATCTATCTTTACCCTACAATCCCAAATACACCTTAAGCAGCAGTGACTCTCCAAAACTGCCGAGGCCTAGACCACCTCACTGCTGAGAGAGGAGGACTTTGCACCTGCTTAGGGGAAGAGTGTTGTTTTTACACTAACCAGTCAGGGATAGTATGAGATGCTGCCCGGTGTTTACAGGAAAAGGCTTCTGAAATCAGACAATGCCTTTCAAACTCTTATACCAACCTCTGGAGTTGGGCAACATGGCTTCTCCCCTTTCTAGGTCCCGTGGCAGCCATCTTGCTATCACTCGCCTTTGGACCCTGTATTTTTAACCTTCTTGTCAAATTTGTTTCCTCTAGAATTGAGGTCATCAAGCTACAGATGGTCTTACAAATGGAACCCCAAATGAGCTCAACTAACAGCTTCTACTGAGGACCCCGGACCATCCTGCTGGCCCTTATGCTGGCCTAAAGAGTTCCCCTCTAGAGGACACTACAACTGCAGGGCTCCTTCTTTGCCCCTATCCAGCAGGAAGTAGCTAGAGCGGTCATCGGCCGAATTCCCAACAGCAGTTGGGGTGTCCTGTTTAGAGGGAGGATTGACAGGTGACAACGTGCTAGCACCCCTCGCTTGCTCTCGGCACCTCCTTGGCCTCAGCGTCTGCTCTGGCCACACTCAAGGAGCCCTTCAGCCTGCCGCTGCGCTGTGGGGGCCCCTCTCTGGGGCTGGCCAAGGCCAGAGCTGGCTCCCTCTGCTTGCAGGTAGGCGTGGAGAGAGAGGCATTGGTGTGGGTTCCAGTTGGGCGCAGGCTTGGCGGGCCCTTCACTCGGCATGGCCGGCCAGCATCTGCTGGGCTTGATCAGGGGACAAGCTCCCTCTAGGCTGCCAGAGTGTGTGGACTAGGTGCCCCAAAGTCCGGTGGTGAGTGCTAGTGAGAGGTGAAGCCGGCTGGGCTTCTGAGATGGGTGGGGACTTGGAGAACTTTTGTGTCTAGCTAAAGGTTTGCAAACGCACCAATCAGCAGTCTGTAAAACGGACCAATCAGCTTTCTGTAAAATGGACCAATCAGTGCTTTGTAAAAATGGACCAATCAGCAGGATGTGGGTGGGGCCAGATAAGGGAATAAAAGCAGGCCACCCAAGCCAGCAGCAGCAACCTGCTTGGGTCCCCTTCCATGTTGTGGAAGCTTTGTTCTTTCGCTCTTTGCAATAAATCTTGCTGCTGCTTGCTCTTTGGGTCCGCGCTGCCTTTATGAGCTGTAATCCTCACTGCGAAGGTCTGCAGCTTCACTCCTGAAGCCAACGAGACCACAAACCCACCAGGAGGGACGAACAACTCCAGGCAGGAGGAATGAACAACTCCGGATGCGCCACCTTTATGAACTGTAACACTCACCGCAAAGGTTGGCAGCTTCACTCCTGAGGCCAGCGAGACCACGAACCCACCAGAAGGAACAAACAACTCCAGGCATGCCACCTTTAAGAGCTGTAACACTCACCGTGAATGTCTTCAGCTTCACTCCTGAAGTCAGCGAGACCACGAACCCACCAGAAGGAAGAAACTCCAGACACATCTGAGCATCTGAAGGAACAAACTCTGGACACACCATCTTTAAGAACTGTATCACTCACCGTGAGGGTCCGAGGCTTCATTCTTGAAGTAAGCAAGACCAAGAACCCACCAATTCTGGACACATTATTATGCAAATGAACTTTCCCCTTGGCCAGCACCATCTTGTCTGCTCCTTACTGTATACATGACTGACAAAGAGAAGGGACGTTAGAGCCACCATCTTGAACATGATTAGCATAACTGCCAGCATCTTTGTCAGCAGCTCGTTTTACAGGCTGCTCTTTGTTAGAAAGGAAAATGATTTGGGGCTGCTTTTCATTAAAATAAAAACTTTACCGAGGACTTCTATACCCTCACTATCTGCCTAAGTAATTTCTTCTTAATTCGTGCGTCATAGAGACACAGCAATGGAGAAGTCAGCTATGAGCATTTATGCACTGTGGAATTCACAAACAACGAGGATGGGACATTTAAAAATAAACAGTTATGCAAATATTTAAATAGTTGCAGTTGTGAGCGACACTTTAGAATGCAGAGTGTTATGAACAAATGAAACTGGGAGATTTTCCTTATTCTGAAGAGAAGTTAGAACGCACACCGTTGGGCGGAAGGGAAGAGTAACACATGAAGTTAAAATGAAAATATTATTTAGAGACAAGGAGATCCTGCATGTATACCCCATGTAAATTGTCTTCGAGATGACCAAATTGTCTATGAACTCATCTCTTCCACCCTGTGAACTCCTGAAACTGAGACTTTGTCTTCAAGTATGATTCACTATAGCATTGCTATGCACTGAGAAGTTGCTGTTAGAAAATCTGAAAATGAATGAATCTTCTTGTAACAATTTGGAGTTGGTAATTAGGTGCAATTAGGTGCAATTGTCCTTACTACTTTCCACTCCTTCTTTTTTCCATTCATCACTATTGAGTTTCTTGAAGTTGATAACCTGAAAAAAAAAAAGGCACTAATTTAAGCCTCAGTTAGGGTGATAAAATGTGTAACTGTGTAACTTGGTTACAAAAGGGGAGTATAAGTATAAGATATTGCTCAATGGAATATTTCTTTTTTTTTGACTGAAATTCAAATCAGAAATTACTATTCTCAGCAATTAAGGTTCAAAATGACATAGTTCACTGTGCATTAACCAAGACGGCCCTAATATTCCCTTCAGCTTGATTAAATATTAGACAGGTTTCTTCCTGACTATAGGCCCCGTCCTTATTTTCTTAGAGAATTTTCTTTAGAAAACTTTCAATTGTAAGTTCCTTTCTCTGGCTCTTTGAGATGTAAATCTTTTACAAACCAGGGATATCTTCCTCAAGAACCTGTGAGCCATCCCTTTGAAATGTAATCATCTAGAAAGATAGAGCCTTGGTCTCCCAGACTCTGTGGGAGAGTCAGAGCCTAACTTAGATAAGTGCCAATTAGCAAACACAGATGGCCTAATTGTACAGACACACCTCCCCCATTCTATCTTACTTTTCTATTAGCTGTCTTTAGCATTTAAAATCCTCTTGCCTTTTCTTTCAGGGGAGTTGAGTTCAACCTCCCTCTCCTATTGCAATAGTCTTGAATAAATTTTCCCTTCCCCGTTTAATTGGTCTGGTATAATTTTTCTTTTACAGTATAAAAGAAAAGTTGTTCATCTTTAATGTTATGTAAAATAAGATCAGTTATTGCACCTATACTGGGAACCGTAACCAACATTACACTAAACATATCAAAAGAGATGCTATGCTTTTTGTACAGAGAAATTACAACATAGACTTTATTATTAAAGTTCGTTCTTGGAAAACCCAGCAAGGTCTATACCATCAGAGCTTTTAAAAAAGATATATATCCCAAGGAAGATTTTGTGGAGTGGAACCATAGCAGCTTTTGACACTCAGAAGAGAAAACCAACTGCTTAACTATTATTCTAATTCATCAATTAAGAGGGAAATAGAACATTATGTGTGCATATTAAATTGTATACAGTTTAAATTCTAGTCTGGCCTCAGTCATTCTCAGGAAATTTTAATTTTATTTTCTGTTATCTTGCTCAATTTCTCAACTCCGCTAGATATTTTTTGTGGGTGCATGAGTGATCATTAAAAGTAGATAAGCTTTCTTACACCATCTCCCCCACACATATGAGATATCACTGTGTCAACAATATTTCACTTTCATTTTGTTAATATGCGGAGTCTCTGAATTGGCACTGTGCAATAGGACTTTTTGTAATGATGGAAATGTTGAAATACTGTAATCTCTAGCCACATGTAGCTATTGAGCACTCAAAATCTGGCTAGTGTTACAAGGGAACTAAATTTTCAACTTTATTCAGGAATAATTTTAATTTAAATGTAATAACCACAGACTGGGTGCAGTGGCTCATGCCTGTAATCCCAGCACTTTGGGAGGCCGAGGCGGGCGGATCACTTGAGGTCGGGAGTTTGAGACTGGTCTGACCAGTATGGAGAAACTCCATCTCTACTAAAAAAATAAAATCAGCCGGGCTTGGTGGCACATGCCTGTAATCCCAGCTACTCAGGAGGCTGAGGCAGGAGAATCGCTTGAGCCCAGGAGGCAGAGGTTGCAGTTGGCCAAGATCGCATCATTGCACTCCAGCCCGGGCAACAAGAGTGAAACTCCATCTCAAAAATAAATAAATAAATAAATAAATAAATAAATAAATAAAACCACAAGTGGGCTAGTGATTACTATACTAGACAATGCACTAGATATATCATAGATCTTTCTCATTGTCAGTAAGTTAGAACTTGCTAGAGTGTTAACTATGCAAAGCTCTCTACAACATTGTCATAGTAAAAAGTGAGATACATACCCATATAGATCAGTGTTTCCCAATATTAGCACTATTGACTTTTGAGGTAGGACAATTCTTCAGGGTGTGTATGAGGGGAGCCTGTGCATTAAAAAATGCCTAGCTTAGCAGCATCCCTGGATTCTACCACTGAGATGACAGAAGCAGCTATCATTCAGTTATGGTAACCAAAAATGTCTTCAGACATTACCAAATGTCCCCTGGGGCTTTAAGGAGCTTCCACTGGACCACTACCTTTAAGTCTGATTATTCTTGGTAGAATTCTGGCCCTTCTTCAGGGACTCTTTCTCCAAAATTACCTGGCTCAGTCAAGGAAGCTCGTTGACATGTCCTCTGGGTCAGATATCTGAATATATGATGGTGTAGTCAGAGTTGGAAAGAAAATACTGTAGGAAAAAGGAAGTGGAGAACTAATTCCATTACAGACATAAAAAAAAGACTAAATTTTAAATTAGATACTTTGAGTTTGCAAAATGACCTGGTCTGAATTTCCTAATGTGTTTGATTACTTGGAATTACCATCCATTTATAGAGTTTCTAATTTCATATTACTTTGGCACATTTAATTTAACAAGTATTTAAATAGCATTCTTAAATCTCACCCCTGTGAGACAAGAATAGAAATAAAAATCTCTTCTAAATCTGTCTAGGGTCAGCATCACATTTACAACCTGAAATGAAAGCAAATTAGCTCAGTACAGGTGAAGAAGGCATGTGTAGGGCAGCAGCTAGGAGGGTGAGGAAGATACCATCTATGGGCATAGATCTAGATATTAAAATTCTAGAACAATCATATACAGCCTTAAAAAGAAGAGGCTCTCGACCCAGAATATGTGTGTTCTAGTCTGATCTGGCATGCTCAAGCTGTGTAATCTTTGGCAATTATGCTCCCTTAGCATGAATTTTCTTATCTAATTGCATAAAGCAAACCCTATGCAGGTCCTTCATCTTTGATTTAGCACTGAGAATAAAATGAAATGTTGTGAGTGTTTGTAGCATTGTGAATACAGCTAGATAATTATTTCTTTACAAGCTCACCAATGTAGTCTGGGCTGCAATAACTTATAGTTATATTCATAATGAAGGCCTATGACAGTATAATAACTACCCATGCTTTCTTGTAGTACATAGTACATTTTCATTTTCAGTAAGATATTTCTCACTTATCTGAACATTTCAACTACAGTCTACTAAATCAGAATCTGTTGCATGAACTACCATTTATCAATGTGCTAGTGTCTTATTTTTATTTTTCATCTGAAATATATAACTTTAGTAGTTTTTAACACAATGTTTTAAACTTTTTTTTTTTTGGAAACAAATCAGCATGTGTTTACTAATGACTTAAGCACATATTTAATTGTACTAATTCCCACAGAGTGTAGTAAATGCTTCTATGGTTTGTTGGAACTCACCTTAGATATAGGGCTACATATGATAATAAGGAGAATATAATTCAATTCAACAAGTATCAAATGCCCTTCATTTGCAGGTGATTGTTAAGAAAGCAGTATAAAACAGGCCACAATTATATTCAAAAGACATTTAATTCTGCAGATATTTATAAATACATTTTAAATTTGAAGTTGGTTGCTCCCCTATATCCAAAACAAAATATGAGAAAGGAAAATACATATAATGTAAGCCAAAGGAAGGTTTTGCATTGAAGAATGTCATTTTGAAAATTGTGATGCTTTGAAATTAAAAACAAGAATGCATATTTTTGGAGATGAAAAGGGTTTGTGAAAAACATGAGATTAGTTTAAATAAAATCAAAAATTCAAGTTTCGGGGCAGTAGGCTAGGAATTGTGCATTATAGATGCAATTGTTATACAGTGGTAAAACATGATATTTGAAATAAAATATGCGTTTTGAAACTTGAAAAAGTGGGCTACTTTTAAGAAAATGTGGAAAAGGGGGGGCACGCCCAAGATGGCCGAATAGGAACAGTTCCAGCCTCCAGCTCCCAGCATGAGTGACACAGAAGACGGGCGATTTCTGCATTTTCAACTGAGGTACCAGGTTCATCTCACTGGGGCATGTTGGACAGTTGGCACTGGTCCACGGGTGCAGACCGACCAGTGAGAGCTAAAGCAGGGTGAGGCATTGCCTCACCTAGGAAGCATGAGGGGGAAAGGAATTCCTTTTCCTAACCAAAGGAAATTGAGACACACAACACCTGGAAAATCGGGTAACTTCCACCTTAATACTGCACTTTACCAAGGGTCTTAGCAAATGGCACATAAGGAGATTATATCCCACACCTGGCCCAGAGGGTCCCACGCCCATGGAGCCTACCTCTTTGCTAGCACAGCAGTCTGAGATCTAACTGCAAGGCAGCAGTGAGGCTGGGGGAGGGGTGCCTGCCATTGCAGAGGCTTAAGTAGGTAAACAAAGCCTCCGGGAAGCTCGAATTGGGTGGAGTCCACGAAAGCTCAAGGAGGCCGGCCTGCCACTATAGACTCCTCCTCTGGGGACAGGGCATAGCTAAACAAAAAGCAGCAGAAACCTCGGCAGAGGTAAATGCCCCTGTCTGACAGCTTTGAAGAGAGCAGTGGATCTCCCAGCATGGAGGTTGATATCTGAGAACAGACAGACTCTCTGCTCAAGTGGGTCCCTGATCCCTGTGTAGCCTAACTGGGAGACATCCCCCACTAAGTGCAGACTGACACCTCACCCCTCACACAGCAGGGTACACCCCTGAGACGAAGCTTCCAGAGCAAGAATCAGACAGCAACACTTGCTGTTCAGCAATATTCTATCTTCTGCAGCCTCTGCTGCTGATAACCCAGCAAACAGGGTCTGGAGTGGACCTCAAGCAAACTCCAACATACCTACAGCTGAGGGCCCTGACTGTTAGAAGGAAAACTAACAAAGAGAAAGGACACCCACACCAAAACCCCATCAGTACGTCACCATCATCAAAGACCAAAGGCAGATAAAATCACAAAGATAGGGAAAAAGCAGTACACAAAAGCTGGAAATTCAAAAAATCAGAGCGCATCTCCCCCTCCAAAAAAACGCAGCTCATCGCCAGCAACAGAACAAAGTTGGATGGAGAATGACTTTGACGAGTTGACAGAAGAAGGCTTCAGTCGATCAAACTTCTCAGAGATAAAGAAGGGACTACATAACCAGCACAAAGAAACTAAAAACCTTGTAAAAAGAATGGATGAATGGATAACTAGAACAATCAATGCAGAGAAGACCTTAAAAGAACTGATAGAGATGAAAACCATAATACAAGAACTATGTGACAAATGCATAAGCTTTAGTAACCAACTTGATCAACTGGAAGAAAAAGTATCAGCAATTGAAGATCAAATGAATGAAATGAAGCGAGAAGAGAAGTGTGGAGAAAAAAGAGTAAAAATGGCCGGGCGCGGTGGCTCAAGCCTGTAATCCCAGCACTTTGGGAGGCCAAGACGGGCGGATCACAAGGTCAGGAGATCAAGACCATCCTGGCTAACACGGCGAAACCCCGTCTCTACTAAAAACACAAAAAATTAGCCGGGCGAGGTGGCGGCGCCTGTGGTCCCAGCTACTCGGGAGGCTGAGGCAGGAGAATGGCGGGAACCCGGGAGGCGGAGCTTGCAGTGAGCTGAGATCTGGCCACTGCACTCCAGCCTGGGCGACAGAGCGAGACTCCGTCTCAAAAAAAAAAAAAAAAAAAAAAAAAAAAAAAAGAGTAAAAAGAAATGAACAAAGCCTCCAAGAAATATGGGATTATGTGAAAAGTCCAAATCTACGTCTGTTGGTGTGCCTGAAAGTGATGGGGAAAATGGAACCAAGTTGGAAAACACTCTGCAGGATATCATCCAGGAGAACTTCCCCAACCTAGTAAGGCAGGCCAACATTCAAATTCAGAAAATACAGAGAACGCCACAAAGATACTCCTCGAGAAGAGCAACTCCAAGACACATAATTGCCAGATTCACCAAAGTTGAAATGAAGGACAAATGTTAAGGGCAGCCAGAGAGAAAGGTCGGGTTACCCACAAAGGGAAGCTCATCAGACTAACAGCAGATCTCTCGGCAGAAACTCTACAAGCCAGAAGAGAGTGGGGGCTGATATTCAACATTCTTAAAGAAAAGAATTTTCAACCCAGAATTTCATATCCAGCCAAACTAAGTTTCATAAGTGAAGGAGAAAAAAAATCCTTTACAGACAAGCAAATGCTTAGAGATTTTGTCACCACTAGGCCTGCCCTACAAGAGATCCTGAAGGAAGTACTAAACATGGAAAGGAACAACAGGTACCAGCCATTGCAAAAACATGCCAAAATGTAAAGTCCATCGACGCTAGGAAGAAACTGCATCAACTAGTGAGCAAAATAACCAGCTAATATCATAATGACAGGATCAAGTTCACACATAACAATATTAACCTTATATGTAAATGGACTAAATGGTTCAATTAAAAGACACAGACTGGCAAATTGGATAAAGAGTCAAGACCCATCAGTTTGCTGTATTCAGGAGACCCATCTCACATGCAGAGACACACATGGGCTCAAAATAAAGGGATGGAGGAAGATCTACCAAGCAAATGGAAAACAAAAACAAAAAGCAAGGGTTGCAATCCTAGTCTCTGATAAAACAGACTTTAAACCATCAAAGATCAAAAGAGGCAAAGAAGGCCATTATATAATGGTAAAGGGATAAATTCATCAGGAAGAGCTAACTATCCTAAATATATATGCACCCAATACAGCAGCACCCAGATTCATAAAGCAAATCCTCAGAGACTTACAAAGAGACTTAGACTCCCATACAATAATAATGGGAGACTTTAACACCCCACTGTCAACATTAGACAGATCAATGAGATGGAAAGTTAACAAGGATATCCAGGAATTGAATTCAACTCTGCACCAAGTGGACCTAATAGACATCTACAGAACTCTCCACCCCAAATCAACAGAATATACATTCTTCTCAGCACCACATCACACTTATTCCAAAATTGACCACATAGTTGGAAGTAAAGCACTCCTCAGCAAATGTGAAAGAACAGAAATTATAACAAACTGTCTCTCAGACCACAGTGCAATCAAACTAGAACTCAAGACTAAGAAACTCAATCAAAATCGCTCAACTACATGGAAACTGAATAACCTGCTCCTGAATGACTACTGGGTACATAACAAAATGAAGGCAGAAATAAAGATGTTCTTTGAAACCAATGAGAACAAAGATACAACATACCAGAATCTCTGGGACACATTTAAAGCAGTGTGTAGAGGGAAATTTATAGCACTAAATGCCCACAAGAGAAAGCAGGAAAGATCTAAAATTGACACCCTAACATCACAATTAAAAGAACTAGAGAAGCAAGAGCAAACACATTCAAAAGGTAGCAGAAGGCAAGAAATAACTAAGATCAGAGCAGAACTGAAGGAGATACAGACACAAAAAACCCTCCAAAAAATCAATGAATCCAGGAGCTGGTTTTTTGAAAAGATCAACAAAATTGATAGACCACTAGCAAGACTAACAAAGAAGAAAAGAGAGAAGAATCAAATAAATGCAATAAAAAATGATAAAGGGGATATCACCACTGACCCCACAGAAATACAAACTACCATCAGAGATTATTATAAACACCTCTATGCAAATAAACTAGAAAACCTAGAAGAAATAGATAATTTTCTGGACACTTACACTCTCCCAAGACTAAACCAGGAAGAAGTTGAATCCCTGCATAGACCAATAGCAGGCTCTGAAATTGAGGCAATAACTAATAGTCTACCAACCAAAAAAAGTCCAGGACCAGACAGATTCACAGCGGAATTCTACCAGAGGTACAACGAGGAGTTGGTACCATTCCTTCTGAAACTATTCCAATCAATAGAAAAAGAGGGAATCCTCCCTAACTCATTTTACGAGGCCATCATCATCCTGATACCAAAGCCTGACAGAGATACAACAAAAAAAGAGAACTTTAGACCAATATCCCTGATGAACATCAATGCAAAAATCCTCAATAAAATACTGGCAAACTGAATCCAGCAGCACATAAAAAAGCTTATCCATCATGATCAAGTGGGCTTCATCCCTGGGATGCAAGGCTGGTTCAACATTCGCAAATCAGTAAACGTAATCCAGCATATAAACAGAACCAAAGACAAAAAACACATGATTATCTCAATAGATGCAGAAAAGGCCTTTGACAAAATTCAACAGCCCTTCATGCTAAAAACTCTCAATAAATTAGGTATTGGTGGGACATATCTCAAAATAATAAGAGCTATTTATAAAAAACCCACAGCCAATATCATACTGAATGGGCAAAAACTGGAAAAATTCCCTTTGAAAACTGGCACAAGACAGGGATGCCCTCTCTCACCACTCCTATTCAACATAGTGTTGGAAGTTCTGGCTAGGGCGATCAGGCAAGAGAAAGAAATCAAGGGTATTCAGTTAGGAAAAGAAGAAGTCAAATTGTCCCTGTTTGCAGATGACATGATTGTATATTTAGAAAACCCCATTGTCTCAGCCCAAAATCTCCTTAAGCTGATAAGCAACTTCAGCAAAGTCTCAGGATACAAAATCGACGTGCAAAAATCACAAGCATTCTTATACACCGGTAACAGACAAACAGAGAGCCAAATCATGAGTGAACTCTCATTCACAATAGCTTCAAAGAGAATAAAATACCTAGGAATCCAACTTACAAGGGAAGTAAAGGACCTCTTCAAGGAGAACTACAAACCACTGCTCAGTGAAATAAAAGAGGACACAAACAGAAGAACATACCATGCTCATGGATAGGAAGAATCAATATTGTGAAAATGGCCATACTGCCCAAGGTAATTTATAGATTCAATGCCATCCCCATTAAGCTACCAATGACTTTCTTCACAGAATTGGAAAAAACTGCTTTAAAGTTCATGTGGAACCAAAAAAGACCCCACATTGCCAAGGCAATCCTAAGCCAAAAGAACAAAGCTGGAGGCATCACGCTACCTGACTTCAAACTATACTACAAGGCTACAGTTACCAAAACAGCATGGTACTGGTACCAAAACAGAGATATAGACCAATGGAACAGAACAGAGCTCTCAGAAATAATACCACACATCTACAGCCATCTGATCTTTGACAAACCTTAGAAAAACAAGAAATGGGGAAAGGATTCCCTATTTAATAAATGGTGCTGGGAAAATTGGCTAGCCATAAGTAGAAAGCTGAAACTGGATCTTTTCCTTACTCCTTATACGAAAATTAATTCAAGATGGATTAGAGACTTAAATGTTAGACCTAAAACCATAAAAATCCTATAAGAAAACCTAGGTGATACCATTCAGGACATAGGCATGGGCAAGGACTTCATGTCTAAAACACCAAAAGCAATGGCAACAAAAGCCAAAATTGACAAATGGGATCTCATTAAACTAAAGAGCTTCTGCACAGCAAAAGAAACTACCATCAGAGTGAACAGGCAACCTACAGAATGGGAGAAAATTTTTGCAATCTACTCATCTGACAAAGGGCTAATATCCAGAACCTATAAAGAACTCAGTCAAATTTGCAAGAAAAAAACAAACAACCCCATCAAAAAGTGGGCAAAGGATATGAACAGACATTTCTCAAAAGAAGACATTCATACAGCCAACAGACACATGAAAAAATGCTCATCATCACTGAAATGCAAATCAAAACCACAATGAGATACCATCTCACACCAGTTAGAATGGCAATCATTAAAAAATCAGGAAATAACAGGTGTTGGAGAGGATGTGGAGAAATAGGAACACTTTTACACTGTTGATGGGACTGTAAACTAGTTCAACCATTGTGGAAGACAGTGTGGTGATTCCTCAAGGATCTAGAACTAGAAATACCATTTGACCCAGCCATCCCATTACTGGGGATATACCCAAAGGATTATAAGTCATGCTGCTATAAAGACACATGCACACGTATATTTATTGTGGCACTATTCACAATAGCAAAGACTTGGAATCAACCCAAATGTCCATCAGTGACAGACTGGATTAAGAAAATGTGGTAAATATACACCATGGAATACTATGCAGCCATAAAAAAAGGATGAGTTTGTGTCCTTTGTAGGGACATGGATGCAGCTGGAAACCATCATTCTCAGCAAACTATTGCAAGAACAGAAAACCAAATACCGCATGTTCTCACTCATAGGTGGGAACTGAACAATGAGATCACTTGGACACAGGAAGGGGAACATCACACACCGGGTCCAATTGTGGGGAGGGGGGAGGAATAGCATTAGGAGATATACCTAATGTAAATGATGAGTTAATGGGTGCAGCACACCAACATGGCATATGTATACATATGTAACAAACCTTCACGTTGTGCCCATGTGCCCTAGAACTTAAAGTATAATAATAAAAAAAAAAAAATCATGACCCTATCTACAAAAAAAAAATGTGAAAAATAAGTTTATAGCTATTGTTTCAAAAATAGCACTATACTTTTCATTTATAAAATTGGTATGAATGATTCTGTTCCTCCAAAATTCATGTTGAAACTTAATCCCCAATGCAACAGCATTAAGAGATGGAGCCTCTGGGAGGTGAGTAGGCTGTGAGGGCTCCACAATCATGGAAGTGTAGTAGCATCTGTATAATTGGGATTGAGGGAGAAAGTTTGTCCCTTTTTGCCCTTCTGTCCCTTCTGCTATGTGAAGACAGCGTTCATCCACTCCAGAGGATGCAACAACAAGGAACCATATTGGAAGCAGAAAGTAAACCTTTACCAGACATCAAATCTACTAGCACTTTGATCTTGAACTTCTCAGATTTCAGAATTGTGAGAAATAAATTTCTGTTGTTTACAAACTGCCTAGTCTGTGGCATTTGGTTTCTGTGGATATGTTTTGAAATGACTGGAGAAGAAGTGAGCAAAAGAGTTGGCCTAATTATCTTCTCCATTTATTTGGATTTAAAAAGTGGTTAAATCCACTTTTTAATTTTTTAATTATAATATAATTTTAAATTTTAATCCACTTTTTAATTTTTGCTGATTGCTTTGATTAAGACCATCCTGTCTAAGACGGTGAAACCCCATCTGTACTAAAAATACAAAAAATTAGCTGGGCGTGGTGGCAAGTGCCTGTAGTCCCAGCTACTCTTTCTATATCCAAAAGATATAGAACTGTAATAAAATGAGAGATACATATACACATTCATAACCGCAAAACAGAACAGCTTGTAAAATACAATTTTATCACATAACCTGCTGTAGATAATGATACATCAACATCTTAAATATTATCAATCTAGTAAAATATGCAGTTCGGGAGGCTGAGGCAGGAGAATGGCATGAACCCAGGAGGCGGAGCTTGCAGTGAGCTGAGATGGCGCCACTGCACTCCAGCCTGGGAGACAGAGCAACACTCCATCTCAGAAAAAAAAAAAAAAAAAAAAAAAAAAAAAAAAAAAAAAAATTATACCTTAAAAGTGAGGGAAGTAAAGGGATGTAAGTGATAAATTTGACTTCACAAAAATTTAAAACTTTGCTCTGTGAAAGATCCTGTTAAGAGGATAAAGAGACAAGCTATCCAACGAAGAACTAGTATCTGGAATATATAAAGAACTCTCAAAACTCAACAGCAAAAAAAAAAAAAAAAAAAAGATCCGATCAGAAAAATGGACAAAAAACATGAAAAGAAATTTTAGACATTAGGGAAACACAAATTAAAACCACAATGCTACAGACCCATTAGAATGACTAAAATAAAAAGTCTTGGTAATACCAAATGCTGGTGAGGATGTGGAGAGACTAGATCACTCATACATTGCTGGTGGAGACATAAAATGGCATAGTCATCGTGAAAACAGTTTGAGAGTAGTTTTTCTAAATAAAACCAAATTAGCAATTACTATATAACCCAGCAACTACATTTTTAGAAATTTATCCCAGAGAAATAAACACATGTTCGCACTCAAACCTGTAGACTGATATGTTGCTTATAGCAGCTTTATTTGTAATAGCCCCAATAGGATCAACCCAGACATACCTCAATGGGTGAATGGTTAAACAAAGTGTGCTATATTCATACCATGAAATTACTATTCAGCAATAAAAAAGAATGAAGTATTGATATACAAAACAACTTAAATGAATCTTCGGATAATTATGCTGATTGACAAAAGCCAATATCCGAATGGTTAAAAACTATATGAATCTATTTATATAACATTCTTGAAATGACAAAATTATAGAAAGGGAGATGAGACTAATAGTTTCCAGGAAACAGGGAAAGGAGCATGGTTGTTATAAAGACAACATGAAGGATTCTTATGGTAATGGAATTGTTCTGTATCTTTTTTTTTTTTTTTTTTTGAGATGAAGTCTTGCCCTGTTGCCCAGGCCAGGGTGCAATGGCGCGATCTCGGCTCACTGCAACCTCCGCCTCCCGGGTTCAAATGAGTCTCCTGCCTCAGAGTCCTGAATAGCTGGGATTACAGGCACCTGCCACGACGCCCAGCCATTTTTTGTATTTTTAGTAGAGATGGGGTTTCACCATGTTGGCAAGGCTGGTTTCGAACTCCTGACCCCATGATTTGCCCGCCTCGCCTCCCAAAGTTTTTCTTTATCTTGAATGTATTAATGTCAATATCCTGGTTGATAGGTAGCGCTAATGTTTTACAAGATGTTTCCACTGGGGGAAACTGGGTTAAGGATACACAGAATCTCCCTGTACTATTTCTCATGGTTGCTTGCGAAACTATAATTACCTTAAAATAAAATTTTAATTCAAAAACCAGTATAATTCATGGTTAAAATTCCAGGCTCTTGAGACAGACTACCTGGGTTCAAATTCTGACTACAAATTCCAATTCCTAGTAGTGTCATCATAGGCAAATTTATTTATTCTCTCTGTACCTTAATTTCCTCGTCTTTAAAATAAGAATACTAGAATTAACATCATAAGGACTTACTTACCACAGCTTAAATAAATTAATGTTTGTGAAGTACATAGGACAGTGCTTCTTACAGATTTATACTCAATAAGTGTCAGCTATATGTGCCATGATTATAATGGTTATATATGTTTATGCATATAAATGAATGGATATTAAAAATTTTTGAAAAGCTTTCATGGGATGGGTACATACCAACTATAAGAGTTACTTTTTGTGGTAGAAACTGGACTGACATGAAAGATAAAACTTTATTTGTGCATATTTTATATAAAAATTACATATATAATGCAAATATGGCAAAGTATTCAGCAAAAAATACTGGTTTTAGTTATTTATCTTTTTTATATGATCATATAATTTAGAAATTTAAGTTTTGTTCTTGAAAAACAGGTAAATATATCTTATCTTTGGCATAAATATTATATATTATGTATGTATTTCAATTTATTTTATATTTTATATTTGTCTTAGGACATCATGTAATGCATAAAAAACACATTTTTATAAACTCATTGCATGATTAAGTCTTTAACATTTTCCAGAAATAAACTCTTTTCATTGCATTCTCTTGATTTTCCGTTACTTTATAACACAGAGTATATTAAATCTAATTTTACTTTTTATTAATGACTGAAGAAACATTATTAAGTAGATTTATTTTATAGCTATAAATTAGTAGTATTCCCTAACCCCGAATTATTAAAATTTTTTGAGTTTAAATTACTCTCTGAATTATCCCAATTGTAATGATTTTTGACATAGTTGTTGAAATCTGATTTCTCCATCTTTGTCAGCTGTCACCCTCAATTGAAGGCATCTCTCGGTTTCTCTCGGTTTTTTCTTTCATCTACACCTATAATATTTCCCTTATAATAGCCAGATATTAAAGTTGAAAATAATAAGAAAATAAACAAACCAACAACCCTATTTAATATTTTAGACATTTTTCTGAATTAATGGCCTGACTGCACTTGTATATATCTTTTTTTTTCTGGAAAAATGTTTCATAAAATTAATTATTACTGTGGTCTCTGAATGCGTCCCCCAAAATTCATATGTTAAAATTTAATCACTAATGTAATAGTATTAAAAGATGCCTTTGGGAGATGATTAAGTGATGATGGCTCCGCCCTCATGAATGAATTGGTGCTCTTATAAAACAGTCTTCAGAGAGCTGCCTGACTTTTATGTTCTTTCTGTCATGTAAGTACACAGCATTTGTCCCCTCTGGAGGGCACAGCAGCAAGGTGCTATCTCAGAAGCAGAGAGAAGCCCTTACCAGACACCAAATCTGTGGGTGCCCTTATTCTTGTACTTCCAGCCTCCAGAACTGTGAGAAATAAATTTCTGTTCTTTATAAATTACCCAGTCCCAGGTATTTTCTTATAGTAGCAGGAGTGGACTAAGACAGTTATGCTTATTCTTTCACCTTCTATACATTTATTTCACTAACTGCCATTTAAGTGAAATCAATAACTGTCTTCATCAACCATGGTCAATATCATTAACATTTTTTTGCAGACCTAAGTCAAATTCAGAGTACCATTTACTAAAATATGATATTTTAGTTACTTAATGTGTATTTTTTCAAAAATTGTTAACAACACAAGTAAACCTTAAATGAATGATAACCTACTCATGCTAGCCCATATATAATGTGTTAATGTATTAGTAATATCATTGTCCTTTTTGATCAAATTATTTCCTGTTTAAACAATACGTATAGGGTGTCTAGTTAAGACCAGGCATTTTTATAGGCACGAAATGTACAGAAATAATTCACATGATCCCTGAAATTCACGTGGTTACCATTTTGGACATCAAGTCTCATAAGCATTGCTTATTTTAAACTGATAAACAAATGGGAAAGTACAATTATATTTATTGTTGAACTTAAAATGCTAAAATTATTATTACACATCTCATTTTAAAATAACATAAATTTTAGATAATATATTCTGATTATGTCAGAGTGTTGTCAGAAAAGGCAAGTACAAAGAGGTAGAGAATAAAATAGTGGTTACTGGGGACAATCATAAGGGGAGAAAATGGGGAGATGTAGGTTGGAGGACGCAAAGTAGTAGATATATAGGATGAACCCATCTAGAGATCTAATGTATAATATGAGGGCCATAGACTATAGTTAATAATATTATATTGTATTTGGGATTTCTGCAAAAAGAGTATATTTTAGGTGCTCTTGCCACACAAAAAAATGGGAAACTATGTGAGGTGATGTATATGTTAATTTGCTTCATCTACATGTATATCAAAACATCACGTGGTACACCTTAAATATGCACAATAAAAGTTTAAAAAGAGAAGACAATAGAAATAAATGTATTTAAGATCAAACCATGCATAATCTATTGTGTTAGTTATAAGAATCTCCCTATGTTGCCGGCGCGGTGGCTCACACCTGTAATCCCAGCGCTTTGGGAGGCCGAGGCGGGCAGATGATCTGAGGTTGGGAGTTAGAGACCAGCCTGACCAACATGGAGAAACCCCGTCTATACTAAAAATACAAAAAATTAGCCGGGCATGGTGGCACATGCCTGTAATCCCAGCTATGCCAGAAGCTGAGGCAGGAGAATCGCTTGAACCCAGGAGGCGGAGGTTGCAGTAAGTTGAGATCGTGCCATTGCACTACAGCCTGGACAACATCTCGGAAAAAAAAAAAAAAAAAAAAAAAAAAAAAAGAACCTCCCTATGTTTAATAAGTAGTAAAAGAAAAGAAGATTTTTAAATGTAACAGTTTATTAATGCAATCTGGCAAATCAGGGTTGTTACAATAAATATATTTTACTTACTTATGTTATTAAATGTTTCTTTCAGAAATGTAAATTGCTCACTTAGTATATAAAATAACCCACTGGCCTTGTATTCATTTGATCTGCACTATCTTTATCTCTATCTGTTACATATAAGTCTATCATCTCTCCCTCTCTCATATATATATATATATATATATATATATATATATATATATATATAAATTCTATTGTTTAGAAAACCTCAGTCTCCTAGGTCTGTCTGTTCCATTTGTAGACTTGCAAACTACAACTAAATAAAGCACGCAACCAGTAGATTTCTATTCAAACACAATATGACTCTTTGATCTTTCACACATAGTAGTGGAGAAATCCACTGCTTAAGGAATTTTATTATGATAAAGTACGTATTATGTTAGAAGAATGTGAATGGTACTTTAGGTTAACAAAAGGAGAATGGTTAATCTGACTTCCAGGAGTTATGGAAGTGTACCTGGAGGAAATAATTTTTGAGTTAGGTCTTAAAAGTTGATAATGAATTAATCAGGAAAAAGACAGGGCGCTTCTAAAAAAAGGAAATTCAGGAGAAGTGACACACAGATATGAAGCTGCTGGTTATCAAGGTCTAAAGCAGTTCAGCATTTCAGCACACAAAAATAAGTGCTGAAAAGTTGCAAGAAATAAAGTTGGAGTGAAAAAAACAAAAAGCGTTTCTGATTACCTAAGACTTTTTACATCATGGCAAGTACTTTCCTTTTATCTTTTGAAGAAAAAAAAAAAACCACCGAATGTTTTTAAGTATAAAAGAAGCCTGGTTAATTTGAATTCCACATAAATCACTTTGAGAGTGGAATAGCAGGATGGATTTGCAAAACACCACACTGGAACAAGAGATCATTTTGAGGGCCACTGAAATAATTCAAGCTAGAGTTGATAATGACTAGAACAGCAGTGTTTGAAGATGAAAGTGTAGATTCCAGAAATATTTGGGCAATAATATTGATAGAACTTGATGATTAGTAAAGAATAAGAGAAACAGAGTAGTTCTATTGGTTATCCTAATAAATTACCCAAAACTTAGCAGCTATGAAACAGCAATAAACATTTATTATCCCGTACAGTTTCTGTAGGTCTGGATTCTAGAGCAGTTACCTGGGTGGCTTTGGCCTGAATCTTCTCATATGGTCGCAATCATGATGTCAACTAGTGCCACATATCAGCTGGCTTGACTGGAGTTGGAGGATCTGCTTCCAAAATAACTAATTCACATAGCTGTTAGCAAGAGCTTCAGTTCCTTGCTGGTTATGGCAGGAGAACTAATTTCCTTGCCAACGAATAGATCCATAGTGTTGCTTGAGTGTTCTTATGAAATGGCAACTGGCTTTGCCTACAACCCATGATTCAAGAAGGAAAAGGCATAAGCTGGAATCCGTTTTACAATCTAGCCTTGAAGTCATTTGTGCAATATCTTACTGGTTATACAGGTGGGAGGTGGCTACACACAGCATGAATAACATGAAGCAAGACTCTTTGCAGACACAATGGTCAGTAATGAACCACACATTTTTGTCTTGGGTGTTTAGGTGGATTATGGTGACATCAACAAGATAATCAACAGAACGGGGCAGGGGTATTGTGGTTGGTTGTTTGGTTTAGTGTCTCTGTGTGTGTGTTTCTGGAAAGTATAAGGTAATAAGTTAGATTTTTGAAATTATCCAACAAATACCTAGTTATATGCTTAGGAAATGTAAGAATACATTTAGTGATGGAAAAATTAATTCGGATACCATCAGCATTTAAATGGAACATAAGATCTTAAGTTTAGCTGAATACTTCCAAGTAGACCATAAAAATAAGATGTGAGAAAATAACATTGTTTTAAAAAATTGAGCATGAAAAGAATTAAGCCAAATGATTGAGGGTAGAAACAAAAAAGAGCACTGTAGAAATAAATGAAATACAAAAGTTATGAAAAAGAGTTGTCAGCGGTGTCAAAGAAAGCAGAAGTATCCAGTGAACTAAAATATACCCACTGGATTTGGCAATACATATGCTATTAATAATATTGTCAGAGCAATTTCAAATTTGGGAATGTGGGAACAGAAAACAGATAATAGAGGGTTAGGTACAGGTAAATCAAATAAAACTGTGCATAATTATGTATCACTTATGTTCCAGTCTGGAATCAGAGATCCTTCAGAATACTTAAGACAGAAGAAATTTAATATTGGAAATTGATTATATAGGCAAAGGAATTGCTAAAAAAACAAACAGGAAACGATGAGGGAAATCAGAGATTAGCCATCTCAAAAGCTACTACAACACCTTTGTTGAGGAGATAAAGAGGTTGCAGTTACCAAAGCCCAGTAACCAGGATCTCCTGGAGGAATTTTGAATCATTTTTTGTAGGAACTGCAGCCATAGAGAAGCAGCTAGTGTTGAACATGCCTCATTGGCAGATTGTGAAAAATACCATTTCTTCTCCCTTCGTTCTTCTTTCTTCTGATAGTGTCTCCAACTGGCAAACTATAGTTAAAATCAGCTGACCCACGAATCTGGGAGAAGTATTTATCCTGGGGTTAGCCCCCATGTGATACGAAATTGGAAAGGGAGAGAAATATATATGAGAACAAACAGAGGAGCAACTGACAAAACTTTATTTTTAGCTAGCCAACCTTGTAAAGACAGACCAAATTGGAAGCCCCATGTGAGAAACTTAGTAGAACTTTAATGCATAATGAAAAATAAATTTCACTGAAAATATTTCAAAGACCAAGGCCTATGCCCTAGGTAAAACACCTATAAACTGAAGAGCTTTTATCTCAGCACATTCAATGTAGAAAGATTTAGCCTGACTTGAAATAATTGGGCTTGATATTATCTCTCATAATAATGGAAAGCATTAAGAATTCCCTGCACAGAATACATTCATGAAAGATTTAGAACTCATTTTATTTCTAATTAAATATTGCCTTTCTTTTTGATTCAGTGAATTTTTTATTTTAAAGATATAGAAATGTAATAAAATGAGATATATATACACATTCATAGCCATAAAACAGAACAGCTTATAAAATACAATTTTATCACATAACCTGTTGTAGATAATGATCCATCAACATCTTAAATATTATCAATCTAGTAAAATACACAGCAGTGTACAACTGTAGTGGTCATTGTTGAAGGTCTCATAGCATGCATTCCCCTCTACCTGAATCAAGACAGAATCTTGATTTAGATCAAACATTTAATAATCTTACATCTACATTTCATTTTTGGTTTTTTTTTTGAGATGGACTCTTGCTCTGTCACCCAGGCTAGAGTGCAGTGGCACAGTCTCAGTTCACTGTAACCTCCGCCTCTCAGGTTCAAGCGATTCTTCTGTCTCAGCCTCCCAAGTAGCTGGGAATACAGGTGTGTGCCAATACTCCTGGCTATTTTTTTCTATTTTTAGTGGAGACAGGGTTTCACCATTTTGGTCAGGCTGGTCACGAACTCCTGATCTCAAGTAATCCACCTACCTCGGCCTCCCAAAGTGCTGGGATTACAGGCATGAGGCACCGTGCCCAGCCTATTTTATTTTTAATGATGAATAATATACATATTTACGGGTACACTCTGATGTTTTGATATATGTATATATTGTGGAAAAATTAAATCAAGATAATTAATATTCTATCATCTCACCTACTTCTCATTTTTTGTGGTGAGAACATTTAAAATCTATTCTTTTAGCAATTTTGAATTATACAATACGTTATTATTAACTATAGTTACCATGCTGCGCAATATATCCCTAAACTCTTTTGGTAAATATAATGAAAGGTGCTGGCCCTTTTCTAAGTAGGAAAAATATATAATACATCGATACACACAACAACTTGTATACAATATTGGATTCTCAGACTGAGTAATGTCAATAGGGTATCATTTATTCAATATCAAGATACAATTTAAGAGAAAAAAATCACTAGAGTTAATGAACATCATTCAGAAAATTTTAAATAGGTCTAACAGATATCCCTATTCTTCAGTGAGGGAAAATTTATCATCGGGTTCTTGGTTTGAGACATTGGCTTGGAGAGATGAAATGTTAGCTCAGAGATGATGACTATAAGCTCATTCATTCCAGTATCCCTGAACATGTGACTTGTATAAGTTTTGTAACTGATTTTAATGCTGGATTTGTTTTAATTTTGCATATTCAATGTTAGAACTTTTCAAAGATACATTGTATATATTAATATATGATTTATGTAAAAGAGTCTATACTTAAATACCCTGAGGGAGGGGAGAATTAATTTGCATTCATCACACCTAAGACAAATAGTTTGAGTTACTTTTGGAAATACTGTATCATACATTTGTTCAAGTTTCTGATAATAAAACTGCACATGGATACAGACACTAAGGCCAGATTAACAAAATGAAAGACACATAATTGAATTGTGAGCATGTTGCAAACTTAAAGTTTGACATCTACAACAAAAATTAGGAGAATTTGATAAATTTTCTCTTCGATATCCAATAAATGTTTGTTTTATAGGTGAACACACTGACTGTTATAGGCAGAACTCCTTTTATAAGGTGACCAGCAATAAAAATTAGCATATATATTCAGACCACATTGGACATTTTTATTGCCCAAACCCTTCTTCTAAGTCTTTGAATCACCCATTATGTTTTCATATATAATTTTATACCAGCACGATGTTATACTATTTTAAGAAACCAAACCTTTTGGCTTTGTAATCTATAATGAGTCAAAATGTATTAAGGAAACAAAAGCTTTTCCTTGTGATAAAGAATTGTCTGCTGCTTCTCTGGTGTTGTTATGTAACAAGAACAAGAATAATAAAAACATTAATAAATCTGACTAATTTATTTATAGTGCATTAACAACTGGACAATTGAAGGTAAACACATAAATCAGGAAAAGTGTCCTCTAGCTATTTTCTCTATAGACTAGCATTCCTTTTTTTTTTTTTTTTTTTTTAAATTTAAAAAATTGTATTGCTCAGAACCTTCGCTCCTTGGGCAATGGCAAGAGCTTCGGAGACCAGCCCTTGGGGACAGAGTCAGAGGCACTGGGTGGAAAAAAGAGTGAGCGTGTGGCACATTTGGTCCATTGTCATGTGTGGGTATGGCAGAGGGAAGGGGGACTCTAGATGGCCCTGCATCTAGGGCCTTCTAGGGACCCAGATATGCCTCCTTGGGCAAGGCTCACATGCCAAAGCAAAGCAGATGAGGCCAGCCTGGCTTGGGGTGAGGGCTCAGTGCCTCTTAGCCTTGCCCTGGGGTTCTTGGACCTTCCGGAAACTGAGACACATCAGGCCCACGTTGATGGCATAGGTGGTGATGCAAACGATGCAGAAATCATAGAGCACGAAGAACAGAATCCAGGCCAGGTAGACAGAACCAGCCAGAGACAGCAGGGAGCTCAGCAGCAGCAGGGCAAAGGCCCAGCGCGTCCACGGGCAATTTAACAGCTGTAGTGTGTAGAAGATGCAAGGGAATATGTTATTGTATTGATTGAGGATGCTGTCCTGTCCCAGCACGTGCTGCACCAACCCGAAGCCCCTGCCCTACCTGGAGGAGATGATGCACGGGACAGCTAATGGCGGTGCCCATGTCGCAGAGAGCGCGGTAATCCCGGCCCAGGGCGCGCGCGGCCTTCACGTGCAGCGCGTAGAGCGATAGCACTAAGTCAGCCAGGCAGAGCGCGAGCCGCACCCAGCCAGGGTTCCCCCCAGTACTCCCCATATCTCCAGGTCACCCCTCGAGGTGCCCGCGGAGAAAACCAGCAGCCACGGAGCAGGGGCGGGGCAGGGCCTAGCATTCCTTTTCTTATGATTAACACATTTGTACATGAATGAGAATAGTTAAAATGTTTAGAGCTTTAAAGTATTCTTATTCGATGCTGAAGTTTAAGTTTTTGGTATTAGACTGCCTATTTACAGGGAATTTTTAAATGGAGAAGGAATAATTTGAGCTATTCCTGGGAAAGGCTGTTAGTATTTTTTAATCGACAAATTAAAATTGTAAATATTTATGATATAGAAAATAATGTTTGGACATATGTATACATTGTAAAGTGATTAAACTAAGCTAATTAACATAATCATTACTCACATATTTATCATTTATTGTGGTTAGAACATTTGAAATCTACTGTGGTAGCAATTTTTAAGTATATAATACATTGTTATTAATTATAATCACCGTGTTGTATGATAGATCTCCTGAATTTATTCCTCCCATCTAACAAATTTTGTATCCTTTGACCAACATCTCCCCAATACTCGCCTCATCCTTAGCCTTGGGTAACCACCATTCTACTTGCTACAGCTGAGTTCAACCTTTTTAGATTCCACATATAAGTGAGATTATGTAGTATTTGTCGTTCTGTGCCTGCCTTATTTCGCTTAGCATAAAGTTCTCCAGGTTCATTCACATTGTCACAAATGACAGGAATTCCTTATTTGTTAAGGCTGAACAGCATCCCTTTGTGTATATGTACCACATTTTCTATATTCATTCGCGCTGATGAACACTTAGGTTGAATCTGTGTCTTGGTTATTGTAAATACTGCTGCAATGAACATGGAAGTGCAGATCTCCCTTCAACACGCTGATTTCAGTTACTTTGGATATATACCCAGAATTGGAATTACTAGTCATATGGTAGGTGTATGTTTAGTTTTTTGAGGAACCTTCATGCTGTTTTCCATAATGGCTGTGCTAATTTACCTCCACATTAACAGTGTAAAGGCACATAGTATTTTTTAGCACATAGATATATTTAAGGGTGAACATGTGCTTTAAAGAGGGACACATCAAGTTTTGCTGTACATCTTAAATTCCTATAGTATGCTTGCTTGTTTATTATACAGTTAACCCTTGAACAATATGGGGGTTAGGGGCACCAAACCCCATGGTGTTAAAAATTCTGAGCATAACTTTTGATTCCCCCAAAACTTAACTGCTAATAGCCTACTGTTGACCAGAAGCCTTACTGGTAACGCAGTCAACTAACACATATTTTGTATGTTATATGTATTATATACTGTATTCTTACAATGAAATAAGCTAGAGAAAATAAAATGTTATTAAGAAAATCGTAGGGAAAAATATATTTACTATTCATTTAGTGAAGTGGATCATCACAAAGGTCTTCATAGTCAGCATCTTCATGTTGAGTAGGCTGAGGAGAAAAATGGAAAAGGAACAGCTGGTCTTGCTGCTTCACAGGTGGCAGAGGCAGAAGAAAATCCATATATAAGTAGATCCACACAGTTCAAACCTGAGTTGTCTAAGGGTCAACTGTACAAAAAAACATATACATAAATGGTCTATTAAATAATAGAGCAAGATTATGTCTAACTATTAGCAAAATCCAAGACATGAAGATAAATCTAAAAGCATCAATTTCTACATTTCCATGTTATATGAAAAAAATTCTTACTTGTAAAAAGGGGTTAAATATTAGATGAGAGTTTAAGTCAGTGATTTTATTCTTGGGGGAATCACTGTGGAATACTAAGAAGACGTGTTTTGAAAGAGCTTAGTATCTGTGCTTCCATGAACCTCCATTTTTCATAGATTTGAGCTACCGCTATTATTTTACCATCTGATACTTTCTTGACATTCATGCAGCAAATATTTCAAATGGGACATTATGTCTTAAAAGGATAGATAGCTGAAAAAGAATATGCGATCCTCCTCTCTTCTTTTCACAGTAATCACAACTTGGCCTTTGATCTGACTTGAGATTCTTCATCTTCTCTACAACACAGTCGGAGGAGGCTTCTTCTGTTGGAATTAAGTAGGGCAAGATGCCATGTGGTAGTAATAACTGCTTCCATCTCTCCTAATGTGGAGCCTTTAGATACCAACTATTTGATAAAGACAGATGTATAATACATTTTCTGGATTTTATCTCCATTTTTTTTTCTGTGAGTTAGCATATTTTTTTTTCTTTAAAAATTTCATGTCAGTGGACAGGAACAGAATATTTACAGAAAAATTTCAAAGAGTTTTTTTGTAAAGATACACCCTTAGTGATGAAGCGTTTGTGCCAAGAATGATAAGGGTAGTTTCCCTATTGTTCACACAGCAGGTTGTCATCTTTTTCTTCTTAATAGGGAAAGGTCTTATCCTTAGCAATGCTGCATGAGTTGTTCAGTTACTTGGCAACAATAATAAAAAAGACACAAGCAGTAAAGGGCTCATCATCAACATCATGACAAATAGTAGTGCCTCAGCTGGTTTTAATGGCCATATGGAGGCATTAAATTTCTTGTTTTCAAGTATTAAATCCATTGCATATGATCAGATTAAGCCCTGGTATGTGCAAACATTTGAAACATTTCAGCTGCTGTATTTGAACTAGTATGTAGAAAAAAGTGAATAAGTATGAGGCGTTTGCCTGAATAAGCAAAGCACCCCACAATGCACAAGACAGACATAGACTTTTTTCCAATTTAAATATCAACATACATATTTCAGGCACATTCTTACAGTCATGACCAGCTAATATTATGAAGCAATATACTGTATATATGATAATGCCTGTTGTTAAGGAATTAATAAATAGAAAGAAATACTTTCTTAAGAAATACTGCCATTAATAAACAAAGAGTGAAACCCAATTAGAATGTGGGGGAAATCCAATATGTCATCCCAACACTAACAAATGAAAATACCTGTAATAAAAGTGAAAAACATAACCATACTGAATGCAGAAGGGAAAAGAACTAACCTAAATAACTTTGGAAAATGGGAAGTTGACTGAATACTGTAAGAATATAGACGAAAAGAATTGTGCACAAATGCTGTTATCTAGTCAGTAAATGCTTTTCTTATGGGGGTATTGGGGTAAGACATCCTGAAACGAATTTGTGTGTACTAGAATTGAACAAATAAGTAAATATGTAGTAGATAATAAAAACTGGGTGCCTTACTGCTGTAGAAGGCAATTACAAATAAAGAAAGGAAAAAAACTAAAATGATCCTTGTGATGTTGAATTGGAATCTGAGGTGTCAGTATGAACTCATTATGCATATACATACACAGGTATATAAAAATAGATATGTGTGCACATAGGCTAATACACAAATATTTACTAGTCCTGTCTGCTGAGAAGCCTAGAAGCAATAATGCTTCTGTAGTAATTAGCATACCTGGTGCCCAGATGTTGGTTTCTAAGCACCATGCCTCTATTAAAGAATCAGGGATCCTTGGAAAAGTGATTCATTCCAGGGCAGGGGTAGAGGAAATCAAAAGGAGCTTGAAACATCTTATGGTACCAGAAAAGTGAAAGTTCTCAAAAAATATGGGAGGAAGTTGTTGAAAGAGCACAGAAGTCAATCTGAAGGAGCTCCTAATGGCCAAAGCTTTGAGCAACAAAATAACTAATGACAGTGTCAGATAATAACCCAAAGAATAATATAAATATTTATAAAACAATGATGATGATAAATAAATAATTAATTAAATAAGTATATGGAAGAGATATGACAGCTTTTCCTTGTAGTGAAATTGCAATTAATAAATGCATAAAGGAAGAAGGAAATAGAAATTATCACTAGGCAGATATCACAGTGGTGATGATTGCATATGTGATCCATTGAAGGGTGCTAGAATAAGTGGGCAAGGGTTTTGGGGGAGAAGATATTTGTATAGCCTCAAAGTATTTCTCCTGAGATATTTGGTCACTATAGAAAAAATAATTATAGTTTTACAGTTGAAATTTCCAGGAGAGACCACGTAGATGAGAAGAACAAGGTCAATATCACCAGTAATAAGACACATTGACATCATGAACGCTGTAATATGGAGCACTGAGAAAGACATGGCACCATTTCCATGATTCTCTTTTCAAGGATGTAAGACCCCTAGTCTAATACTGAGAATGTACAAGGCACAAATTGATGGACATTCAGCAAGATAACTAATCAATACTCTTTAGGGCTATCAGGGTCATGAAAAATAAGGAAAGGCTGAGGAACTGCTGCAGATTGTAGAAATCCAGGGGAAAATAAATAAATGCAATATGGGATCTTTATTGAGACTCTTAAAAGAACATTAGTGGAAAAAATGGTGATGTTTGAAGGTGCCGAGACCAGCTCGGTCATGGAGACCCTAACCCAGTGGTGCTAGAGGAATTAAAGACACGCAAACAGAAATATAGTGTGTGGAGTGGGAAATCAGGGGTCTCACAGCCTTCAGAGCTGAGAGCCTTGAACAGAGATTTACCCACATATTTATTAACAGCAAATCAGTGATAAGCATTGTTTCTATAGATTATAGATTAACTAAAAGTATTCCTTACAGGAAACAAAGGGATGGGCTGAAATAAAGGGATGGATCTGGCTAGTTATCTGCAGCAGGAACATTTCCTTAAGGTGCAGATCGCTGATGCTATTGTTTGTGGTTTAAGAACACCTTAAGCAGTTTTCCACCCTAGGTGGGCCAGGTGTTCCTTGCCCTCATTCCGGTAAACTGGCAACCTTCCAAGGTGGGCGTCATGGCCATCACGAACATGTCACAGTGCTGCAGAGATTTTGTTTATGGCCAATTTTGGGGCCAGTTTATGGCCAGCTTTGAGGGCCTGTTCCCAACATGAATGAGACAGTTAATTTGGTTAATGCTGTTATGACAATGTAAATTTTCTGGTTATGGTAATGCCATGGTTGTTTAAGATGTGAATGCTGGAAGAAGCTAAGCAAGGGATGTATTGAAACTTTATGTTCTATTTTTGCAACTTTTCTGTAAGCCTAAAAGTAGTTAGCATTAAATGTTTTAAAATTTGCTATTATAAAACAAATTCAGAATGTCCACTTCTAGTTGCTATAAATGAGTATAAAAATAGGCAATATATATGAAGTAACTGTTTTCACACATTGGAAAACAGCAAAGAATTATGATTCCTGAAAAAAGGAAACTAAGGCCGGGCGCGGTGGCTCAAGCCTGTAATCCCAGAACTTTGGGAGGCCGAGATGGGCGGATCACGAGGTCAGGAGATCGAGACCATCCTGGCTAACACAGTGAAACCCCGTCTCTACTAAAAAATACAAAAAACTAGCCGGGCGAGGTGGCGGGCGCCTGTAGTCCCAGCTACTCGGGAGGCTGAGGCAGGAGAATGGCGTGAACCCAGGAGGCGGAGCTTGCAGTGAGCTGAGATCCGGCCACTGCACTCCAGCCTGGGCAAGAGAGCCAGACTCCGCCTCAAAAAAAAAAAAAAAAAAGGAAACTAAGTGAAATAAGCCTCCAGATAACCCTGGATTTTTGCTTGGAGACAATATCTAAATTGTGGTGCAGGGAGGATTAACCAAAACAGAACACAATGGACTTACTGAACTGATGACACAGTGATCAGAATTTGGGAATAGTCAGACTGTTGGAATTTGCAGGGCAAGTTGTTAGAGAAAAATGAGCTATGTATAATTAATGCTTCAGAAATCTGCAGAATGGACCTCTTTGGTCTTTCACTGAACACTAAATTGCTTATGTGAAGGGCAGGACTCCATGAATTAGGGCAAAGAGCAACTACTAGGGGAATAAAAAAATAATTCTAGAGATCAGTGAGCTGAACAACTACTGGAACACAAACATGGCTGGGATATTTTGATAGTAAATACACAGAGGGGGGAGTCCTCTCTGAGAATGCAAAGCAAGTGAGTAGAGCTTCCAAAAAGTCTCAGTCATAAAAATAGGCCGAATGTAGTCCAAGAGTGATGGCTACCGTAGACCATCCCTAGCAAAGCTTTAAAATGGGCCCAGAAAAGAGTAGCATGATATGCAAATGAACTAACTGCTTTCCTAGTAATTTTATTAAGGAAAATAACAAGATACAGTCAATCACAATTTAGCATCCATAAAGTCCAGTATACAATAAAAAAAAAAAAAACTAGGTGTGCAAAGAACTATGAAAACGTTGCTGACAAGAGGGAAAAGATAACTTGTAATTAGGAGAAAAATCAGAGATGACAGAAATAGTAGACAAATACTTTAAAACATCTATTACACATGTGTTCATTTTTGATTTCTGAAGAAACAGCTAAATGATTTCAGTACATAAATTGAAACTACAAGAAGCAGCAAAATTATTCCACTGATAGAAAATAATTCTTACCAAAATCATGGCTGGATTTTCTTACAGAAGTCAATAAGCTGATTCTAAAATGTGTATGTTACATTTAAAGGACAGTTAAAGGAAATAGCCATGAGTCCTGAAAAAGGGAAAAAAATTAGCATACTTATGCCATTTGACTTCAATATTCACAATAAAGATACAGTAATCAAATCAGCGATTATCCTAAAGACAGGAAAATATATCAAAATAGAGAATCCAGAAATAAAATCAAATTTATATTATCCATTAATTTTGTCTTTTCCAACTAGTTAATCTTCATTTTGATTCTATTTATGCTGAAAATGTGTGGTCCAATACTGTGGATCATATTATTTAATTTTTTGTTAATTTATTGTGATTTTCTTTTTGACCTTTATAATATATAATTGTACCATGGATCTAATTAAAAGCTTGTGCATTCTCTATTATAATGAAGTTCAGTATGTGATTATTACATCAACCTTATTAATTCTGTTCTTCAGATCCTTCATGCTCTTATTTTTAGTCTATTTGCTCGGTCGTGGTTGACAACGGTGAATTAAATTTTTCTACTACTAAAAAAAATTCAATCAAATTAGCAAATAAATTTAACGGAAAAATGAAAATCTTTCCAATGAATTGTGGTAGAACAACTTGATGAACATGAACCTTGGCCATTATCTAACTCAATACAAAAATTAATTTGTGTTGCATCATAGACTTAAAACCAACAGCTAAAATTAAAGCTTCTCAAATACAAAATAGCAGAATATTTTTATGTGCTGAGAGTAGTCAATGATTTCTTAAACAAAAGCCATAAAACATTAACAATAAAATAAAAAATGATAAAACACAATTAAACAAAATTATAAAAATCTGCTCAATAAAACATATAATTAAGAAAATTAATAAGAAAGCTACAGACTTAAATTTGATATGGATAATACCTGTATCTGACAAAATACTTATATGGAGAATATGTAAACAACAACAATAAAAAATAAAATTAGTAAAAATAGGCAAAATATTTGAATAGGCACTTCAGAAAAGAAAGATAAATACAGGGCATATAAGCCCTTGAGAAAGTATTCAAGCACATCAGGAACGTTCAAATTAAAACCAAAAGTAGACAAGAGCATTCACCTATTAGAATGGCTAAAATTTAGAAGATTGATGGCATAAAATGTTAGTAAAGGTGTGAAATGACCAAAACACTGATAATTTGTATGAGTGTTGCAACAATTTTGAGAATTGTTTCAGCAGTTTCTCATAAAATTAAACATACTCCTAGTCAGAGAAAAAGACTTGATGTACAATGGAACAAATATGCAAAGACAACAGATTTCTTGTAGAAAATAGGGGTTGAGAATGAAGGAACATCTTGAAAGAAAGCACTGAAAGAAAAGAAAAGTCAACCAGGATTCTATACTGAATGAAAATTTCATCAAAAACCAAGATGAAATAAGAAAAGTTTTCAGAAATACAAAACATGGAAGAATTAATCACCAATAGATGTGCAATAAAAGAAATGTTAAAGGAATTCCTCAGGCAAAAGGAAAATCATACCAGATGGAAATCTGGATCTACATAAAGAAATTAAGAGCATTGAAAATGGTAACTACATGGGTAAGTATAAAAGATTTCACTTAATATTTAAATGTCTTTAAAAGATAATTGACTGTTTAATCCAAAAGTATTAACATTTTATGCTAAGATGTATGCCATATGTAGAAGAAAAACATATTACAACAGCCCGAAGGGCATAGAGAAATGGAATTATACTCTTGTTTCTTGAGTGCATCTGATTATTATGAGTACCAATGAGTAGGGCCAATTCTTTCCACTTAGTACCCAAAGACCTGGTGACTATGCAAGTCAACAAATACTAGGACACGTGTAAGAATCCCTCTGTCTTATGATATTAATGGGAATTCAGCTGCACATCTGTAATAGATTTGGTGAGATTGAGCCATGTGAGCATCAGATAAGGCCATTGTATGCCATGTTGGGGAGCAGAAACAACAGATGAAAGCAAAGCTAGCCAAGCACCCTGCACTTGCTGAGGGATTGCATGCATGGACATGAACTGAGAAGACTTTCAAAAGAAACAGACATAGGTGACAAGAAATCCCACCGTTCTCTTAAATGTTAAAAGGATACTAGGTAAAGGGAGTAGGAGAGGTCTCTTTCCCATAGGAGAATTTGAAACAGGGCTAGAAAGGGAGTGGAGACAGGGATTGGGGTCAGCATGAAGGCAAGCCCTGTGCAAGTTACTAATGAGGATGGCGAGTTCAAGAGAGGGCAGTCAGTCCTGTGCTGAAAATAGAAAAGACATGAGTGGATAGGAGGACAGAATGTGACTGTATGTGTCCAGGTGGGAGTGGGGTGGGCAATGAGGGGTTTGAAAACAAGAGAAGGGATGGCAAGGTAGGCTGGGCATGCAGAGGTAGGTGACCACATTTCTGCAGTGCTGGAGAGCTAAGCAACAAAATTGGGATACCATGTATCGGGCAGAATGGAATCCACACAGGTAGATGCTTGTGCAGGAATGTCAAGTTCATGTTTGAGGAAGAGTCTTCTAGCACCAAGCTTTCCCAATAGTGCTTAGGGAACCCCAGTGATGTGTGGTCTAAGTGACCTCAGGCCTGAATGGGATGAAGGAGTGCTGAATAGACAAGACAATTGGCTTGCAGTTCCCCCACCCAGACTTCTCCGCCTTCAAGTCAGATATTTGATTTATGGGGAAGGCTTAAGTTGGAATAAGAGGTCCCACATCTACAATATTGACAACAATGGTATAACAGTTATATACAGAATATATCATGGAATCCTGGCCTTTGGGGGACCTGTGCTCTATAAACTTGATGTTCTCTCTCCCCAGGTCTTCCTGATGTTCCTCACTAGCTGAGAGTATCCTGTATAGACCCATTCCCTAGCACCCAGTGATTCTGACCAAATCTTTCCTCCTCAAAGTAAAGGGAAGTATCTTATTGATATTTCAGAATTTTGAAGCATGCCCAGGAAAATCCTGGTACCCAAGACATCACTAAAGGAATTCCACTGTCTATGGATGAGGGATTAAGTTAATTTTCTGCTCAACCTACTTAGAAAACAGGGAAATTAAAATAACAGTGAGATCATATATTATCGCCCCAAGGTTTGACCAAAATTTAAAAGGTTGATAAAATAAAATGCCTATGAGAATGTAGATTATCAACATACATTAATATACAAGAATATGAATTGGAACAGCTTTACTAGAACAGAATTTCAGAAATATTAATAAACATTTACAATCATCACATTTTTTTCCCACTTTAATCCGGTTTACACTTTGCTATGTCTTTCCTGTAAGAAAATATGCATATTTGCCCAAGAATTCATGGTCAATGATGTTGATATCAGTTCTACAAATGATAGCAGCAAATGGGAAACAACTAATGTGTCCATCAGGAGGAGATTGGTTAAATTAATTATGGCACATACACACTTTAGAATTCTAGGGAGTAGTTAAAAGAGTAAAGTGGATCTACACGTACTCTCACAGAAAGATTTTTGCATTCACTTCATTCAGTGACAATGGCAAGAGGGGAAAAAAATATGTATAGTGTTATCCATGTATGTTGTATGTTAAAAACTCACAATGTACTTTTTATAGCACAGTATGGAAGGAAAAGTCTAGAATACATTTTAAAACAACAAACATTATTAATTGTCATTACTTCCGAGGAGAGGTATGAATTTTGACGAAATGTACTAAGGGGAATTGTGATTTATGCATATTGGTAGAATTTTGTGACAGTGAGAATATCTGCACTATTACTTAAAACCAAAATTTTCCTTAGGAGTAAACAGAAAGACAATGGGCAGTGGAAGAATACTGAATTATTTCTTCTTTTCTTATCAAAGCTGCCACATCTGCCATGGAACCATTTTCTAATCACCTAGAAAGACTTCTGGGTTTTTAGGGATTTAGCCACAGTAGATGTTTGCTTACACTGATTCCAGCGGTCTTTCCTCACTGACTGCCTATGGAGGAGGCTTTGATTTTAGACTACCTAGGTAAGTTCACTAACTGGTGTATGTGTTCAGAGGCCAGTCTAGAATAATTAACCCCATTAAAATTCGATCTCAAACCTCAGGATGGTTTCCAAAATCTTCTCTCTAGCTTCCGGGTTATAAAGCAAGAACCAGTAGATTCTGTGCCAAATCAGACTCTCCCGACTAGCAGATTTGAAAATGCTTTGAGTGTGGTGGATGCATGTAGAGAGATGAAGAGGTGTCTAAGCTTCACTGTTTTAACTGGGCAGTTATAATACAAGAAAGGGGCTACTTCTGTCAAGAGGGTCCACGGTAATGAGAGATGAAGCCAGCTGGGTTTCTGAGTGGGGTGGGGACTTGGAGAACTTTACTGTCTAGCTAAAGGGTTGTAAACACACCAATCAGTGCTCTGTGTCTAGCTAAAGGTTTGTAAATGCATCAATCAGCACTCTGTAAAAACGCACCAATCAGCACTCTGTGCCTAGCTAAAGGTTTGTAAATGCACCAATTAGCACTCTGTGAAAATGGACCAATCAGCACTCTGTAAAATGGACCAATCAGTGCTCTGTAAAATGGACCAATCAGCAGGATGTGGGTGGGGCCAAATAAGGGAATAAAAGCTGGCCACTGGAGCCACCAGTGGCAACCCACTTGGGTCTCCTTCCATGCTGTGGGAGCATTGTTCTTTCACTCTTCACAATAAATCTTGCTGCTGCTCACTCTTTGGGTCTGTACTATCTTTATGAGTTGTAACACTCACTGCAGAGGTCTGCGGCTTCACTCCTGAAGTCAGCAAGACCACGAACCCACCAGGAGGAACAAACAATTTCAGAGGTACCACCTTTAAGAGCTGTAACACTCACTGCAAAGGTCTGCGGCTTCACTCTTGAAGTCAGCGAGACCATGACCCCACCTGAAGGAAGAAACTCCAAACACATCTGAACATCTGAAGGAACAAACTCCAGACACACCATCTTTAAGAACTGTAACACTCACTGTGAGGGTCTGCAACTTCATTCTCGAAGTCAGTGAGACCAAGAACCCACTGGAAGGAATGAATTCCGGACACAGTAAGGGGCAGGACCTATAGGCAGTTGGAATGTCAATTAAGTCTTGGAAAAGGCAGGTGAGTCTGGGCTGTGTGTTCCTCTAGGAGCAGGTGCGGGCTCCAGAGAAGGCTGCAGTGCAGCTGACCAACAGGTCTGTTCCATTCTGGACAGGAGGGCACACTGCGGAAGACCCAGGGGAAGGGTACAGTAATGTGAAAAAGTGCTGGACTGGACTCATGTGAAGGGACCACAGCAGGGTCAGCTCTGGAAGAATCTAGGGCTAAGGGAGGGAGGACTCCAGGCCAATGAACCCTACAGACAGTCCCAGATTGTGTCTGAGTCTCATTCTCACCTTACTTTTTTCAGTGCTTTTAGTGCTTCCACCATAGGATCTTTATTTTGATTGTCTGAGAGACATGTTGGAGTATTGAGAAGAGAAATGAATTAATAGACCCAAGATCTGCCTCAGGCTGGGAGGAGTGGAACAGTGTGAGCTCTAGAGGAATGCAGACCAGGAGTCTAGTCCCATCCTGTCACTTACTAGCTGTGGGAAGTAGACACATTACCCAATTCTGTGAACATTGAGTTCTTCATTGGTGAAGTGGATTTGATAAGCCCTGTCCCCTAGGACTGTTGGACTGTGTGTGATGTATGTAAAGCACCTGGTACAGTGACTGGCGTGCATTGAGACATTAAAAAGTGACATTTATTACTATGATTTTGTTTTTACCCTAGGTAATATCACCCCTTCGACTGGGATATTTTTGGTTTTGTTTTTTAATCCAAGAGAAGTAAATGTCCATGAAAATGCAGTGCTGTAGGACACAGAACACCAAATTAGCCAAAAATTCTCCCAAGAAAGAAAGAGAGCCTCAGTAAGTCTTCCTCCTTGCAGGGTAGTTTAATTTGGATGTTGAGGAATCCTCCCCATCTGGATGCACCTCTGTTTCTGGAATGTGTGTCAAAATCCAACTCTTTCTCTCCCTCTCACTTGCCCTTTGATCCAAACCACTCCTATTTTCATTCATTTAACTCCTATCAAAATATAGCCTTCACTTAATTTTCCAAATTATAGTGAAATTAACCTAGTTAAAATGCCCTTCAAATGGACTCTCCAACCCAAGGCAAAAAGTGCCAGCACAATGGCCTCTGGGTATCCCACCTCCCTTGAGGGTATCACCCTTATTTCTCAGAAACTGGCTGGAGATGAAATACGTAGAACACCTAGTTTTTGCACTGGGACAATAGCACAGGGCATTTTCCATCCCTGCACTAGGTGGAGAACTAAAAGCCAAAAGCTAAAGGCAGTTCTCCATTCCAGACTGTGTCTTAACTCTGAGACACACCACCAAGGATCCTGCCCCTCTCACCACTCCCATACCCTCCTCTGATCCGCCACCCAGCTTAATTTAAAACTATCTCCCATTGAGGGACTTAAGGTTTTCCAAAGTCCCAAATTGCCTTGCCTCAGCGTGTTTACACTTGACTACTCTCCTGTGGACCTCCCCTTTTCCAGCCCCCTCCACCATATATTTTTTTCACTTGTCTTTTATGTCTTACACGGTATCTCACTGTCTTCCTTATAGGATAGCACTACTGACTCTAAAATTTCATGGACAGTGGCTTGGACTTCTTTTTCTTACCATCCCTGGTATTACCGTTGAGCTTTCCAAAGAGCAGATGTTCAACTAATGTTTGAGGAATAAAAAAGCTAGTGAACAAGAGGTCAAATTTATTAACTCTTTAATGCTTTCTACATTCTTGAATAAGCAAAGCAAATCTGGGTATATAACTTTTATTTTACAGAACAACAGAATAGAAGAAACAAGGAAATACAAGAGTTTACCACCTTTTACTTTTTTCTCTATTTCTTAATCCCAACTATTTTACTGCTGATTATTTCACATTTCTAAGGAAATGCCTATTTCCGTGTCATGTTTTTTCATTCCAGATCAGTAAATAAGATGAAAGATTTCTCAATTTGTTTTAACAGATTTAAAAAAAGCCTCTTAACTCTAAAGTTTCATGAACAACATTAAATATGTAACCAATATTATTCATACAGCTAGATTCTAAAGCTAATTAACGTTTTTATAAAATAAATAACATTTGAAAACTTTCAACAAAAACAAAAGATAAGTGTACAAGTTACTCATGTAGAACAGGAATACAGATATGATATGTACTATGGTCCCTCTAACACTGCCTGGGCCTCCCACTACTTAAAAGATTGAGTGTTCTCTTCAAAGTGAGGAAAGTGCTTCATACTTCTCTAAGGGTGAAGCTGCTGGAATTGACCCTGTAACGTGCACTGGCCGGGGCACTAGTAGGAGGCATAGCTGCAAATCTGCCTCGGACTCTCTCTTCTTCATCTCACAAAGCTTCTTCATACAAAGATGGAAAGGAACTGGGGATAGTATCATGAATCTTGGCCAAAAACTCAAGGGCTCTCATCTTACCGGTTTCCGCATGGGCTCTGGGACCCCACAGAAATTCATACCACACAGGATTGCTGTTGAGTACCTGCTGGCGCTCCAGGTATCTTTCCTTTATGAAATCTTGGGTGATAAGCTTCTTGGGCTCCCCATAGAAATAGTGGTTCTTTCTGGCATCTATCCCCATTACCTTAAGCACCTGCAAGATATCTTCCTCAGTGGCACAGTTGCCCTTCATAAAGGTCACACATAGGATAGTCATCAGGAGGCCAGTCTTGGGCATGATCTCCTCATCACTCAGCCTTGCATCACAGGAGTGATTCAGTTTGTTGATAAGAGCATAGTAGTGCCTGGTTGGATCGACTTCCTTCACAACAATGCCAAAGGCCAGCACCATGAGCTCAGAGGCCTTCTTGAGGATCTCATGGAAGTGCGCCTTCTCCTTTTTGATGACATACTTTAGCATGTCATGCTTTGTTGTGGGCTCCTTCATGTTGTACTTGTGCAGCAGGAACTGCACCAACAACATTGCCTTCTGGTCTAGAGGGGTTGTGCTCAAAAGATCAGTGGTCGGTGGTGCCTGGGAGGTGCTTGTTTTTTCCTCATCTTGGCTCTCGGCACCTTCATCAAATTTTGTGCATGAAACACTTGCAGAAGTACTGGTAGTGGATGGGGCCCTCTGAGGGCCTGGAGATTTGCTACTTGGCCCAGTACCAGGGGAGCTCTGGCGATTAACACCATAAAGAGGAGGGGAGGAAGTGGAGGGCCTTTCTTCCTCCGAATCATGTCTCTCCTCTGAACAGCCTAGGCTGGCTTCCTCAGACTACGGGTCTCATCTTCCTGAGACCCTTGAGGTGGAAGTCAGAGGGTATCTCATGCTGATAGCTCTGCCCTGGGCCTCCCAGGAGTGAAAGTAGGGCTGGGGTTCAGCACAAGCTGGGCTCCTTGCCTCTGGGGTAGGTTGTCCTGTCAGATTTCCACCTTGAGTGTTGCGGGAGGGGAGGAGTAGGGAGTTCTCCTGGCTTTTTCATTAAAGGCTTTGTGGGAAATACCAACTCCGTGAAAGTTCTGGGTCATTTCCATACTGAAAACCTTGAGAATGGGTTAAAGTCTCAGGCTAGATACATATGGGGAAGCTGCATCACAAAACAGCATCCCAGTTTTGGGTAGTTATTAAGCACAGCTTCTAGAATCATGCTGTTTCAGCCAACCCAAACTTTTGTGCTGTCATGATATTACCATATGGTACTGGCACACAGGGTCTGAGGTGCCATCTCAGATTGCACTATTCAGTGAAGCAGTATAAATTCATTGTCTCAAGGCACACTGGGAAGAAGCAAGGGCCACACTTCAAAATATTTCATCCAACTAATTCTGTCATCTGCTTCTATTTCTGGCTACGGACCCTGTTTCCACTTGAGGGTATGCCCCCACTTGTTTCCCACACATAAGTAATGGTTCAACCCAATCTTATTGTCCCTCAAGAATTTCTCATTTTTGCTTCTTTGCTGTTGTTGATACTGTTCTCTCATTCTTTCTATAGTTTCTCCAGGGTTGATTTTGGAAAATATTAGCCAAAATTCTGGTTGCCATCTTGAATGCTACATGTAAGATAGTGTATTGGTCTGCTCAGGTTACCATGACAAAATAACATAGACTGTGTGGCTTAAACAACATAATTTTTTTTAACCTAGAAATTTATTTACCTCCAGGTTCTGGGGGCTAGAAGTCCAAGATTAAGGTGTCCTCAGGGTTGGTTTCTGCTGTGGATTCTCTTCTTGGATAGCAGACAGCTGTCTTCTTCTTGTGTCCTCACATGGATTCTTCTCTATGTCCTTGCAAAAAGAGAACTTTGGTTTCTCTGCCTTTTCTTAAAAAACATTCTTTTTGGATTAGGGCCCCACCCTTATGACCTCATTTAAACTTAATTATCTCCCTAAAGGTCCTATTTCCAAAAAATGTCACATTGGGCATTAGGGCTTCAACATACAAATTTTGAGGAGGATACATTCAGTCCACAGCTGGCAGTGAATCTGTAAATAATTTAAGGAGGATTGGCATCTTTATAATATTATTTTCCCCGTAAGTGAACACAGGGCACTGATCTATTTATTTGGGATTTTTATAGTTGCCTCCAAAAAGATGGTGTACATTTTTGTTAGGTTTCTTTTTAGGCAAATTTGGATATTTGCTGCTATTATGGTTGAGATATTTTTCTATTATTTGTTCTTATTACTTATTGATTTTGTATGGCAAGGCTCCTGAGTTTGCCATAGTGACACATACAACAGCTTTCTGAAGTCTGTTTGTTGAGTATTTTGTGCACTGGTTCCTGTGGATTTTCTAATTAGAAGAACATATTGTCACCATTTATTATCTCTGTCCTTTCAATATTCATACCTTTTATTTTAGTATTTTTATTGCTCTGGTTATGTATTTCAGTTCACTTTAAAACAGTAGAGATGCTACCATACATTTGTGTCCTGGTCCCCATTTTAATGGGGATGCTTTTAACATTTCTCATTCCTGTAAGCTTTTTGTAGATTTTAGGAAATGGAAATCCTATTTTAATGTTATTTTGCTTTTTTTTTTTTTTTTAACCATGAATCAGTGTTAAATATTTTTTTCCAAAGGCTTTTTCTGTACCCCAGGAAATGATCAAATGCCATTCTCCTCTAATCTATCAATGTAGATAAATCGCAATCAACCATTTTTTTTAATGTTATATCATTTTTGCATTTCTTGGATACAATCTACTTATTCACTCTTACATTAAACATGTTATGAATGTATTTAGGATAGATGCCTATGTGTGAGTGAAACTGGCTCATGTGATCTCTTCTTGGGTTGTCCTTATTTAGTCTTTGTATTCAATAAAACTATACACCAAACAAAAGAACATGAAACAAAACAACATAAGCAATGATTACATGTTAAAAATGTTTAAATCCAAGTTAGACTTTAGATTAGTTAATCATATTATACCAATGTCATTTTCTGCATTTCCATAATTGGACTATTATTACGTAAGTTGATATCTTCAGAGGGAAGTGGGAGAAAGGTGCATAGTAACTCTCTGTACTATGGTTGCAATTTCCACTAGTCTAAAATAATATCAAAATAAAGAGTTTAAGGATTTTTGGTTTTAGCACCAACATACAAAGGGCTTAGGAGTTATCTCTTTCATCTTTACAACAAGAAATAGCTGGAAAAATTGAAAACCAATGACTTTCCTTGGACCCAACAGAGAACTGAGGTCAAAGGAATCACAGAGCAACTTGCTACCCTGAAATCTGAAGAGACAGGCACATTCAAATAATTACAGTTGTTTGCTTACCTGGAGCAGAAGCTACTGAAAGCCGTAACAGTGGAACCAATTAGTTCATTAGTAATATTGACAAATTGCTATAGGCTGAATGCAGACTAGTGTGAGATTGCAAAAACATCTAGGAGTTGCTATCACAGAAGGGACCACACTAATGCAGCCTTTCTCCAGGAACTCCACCAGATTCTCACAATGAGGACCTGAGAGAAATCCTCTGGTGGTTCTGGCAGGGGGAAGGAGAAGAATAACCATTATGTAATCTTTCCAGATCCTTCCATATTACAGACATCTATTCTCCAGAGTAACACAGAAGTCTTATCCCACCTAAAGGAATTAATTTCCACCCCACTATAGCTCCTTTCAGCCTTCCTGTCTTATTTAATTAAAAAAAAACATAGTCAACATGGGACAAGGATTAAAAAAAAAATAGATTGGTAATGATGCAGCCAGGAAAAGAAGCAAAGGGCTGGAATGGGTGGGTGGGGTGTTATACTCTTGGAAGAGGGACAGAAATGTTTGTGATCATTCCCCCTAAAAGCAGGATTACTAAAATAATAAGATTTAATTTTTTAAAAAATTATAGAACACTTTCTTTTTCCCACATCCTACCACCACAGAAACAAGCCTCTAATATAGTAACAGTGGATTACAGCTGAAATATCTGCATACAGCTGCTCTCTGAGGACCAATACAAAGAGAAACCCTAAAGTAAAGAGAGGATAAAAAAATCAAAGACACTAGAGGAATGTGAAGCCTCTAGTACCTGTACTATAACAAACATTAAACACAAGCCAACTCCTAACCATGTTAATATCAATCATCACACTAAAAACATATGTTCCCTAGTACCTAACACTGACATATGTCTGGCTTTCAACAAAAAATTATAAAGCATACCAAAAAGCAAGGAAGAAAACAATCTAAAGAGACAAAGCAGGTATCAGAACCAGACTTGAACATGATACAGATGTTTAAATTATCAAACAAGAAAATTTAAATAGGTATGATTAGAATTTTGAGGGCTCTAATTGAAAAAACAGATAACATGCAAGACCAAACAGGGATTATGTTGGCAGAGAGATGGAGACTATAGGAAAGAATCAAAACTAAATGCTAGCAATCAAAAACACAATAAGAGAAATGCAGAATGCTATTAACAGGCTTATTAGTTAACATGGCACAGCTGAAGAAATAATTACTAAACTTGAAAATAGGTTAGTAAAAACCTCACCAAATGAAACACAAAGGGGGAATAAAAAGAATTAAAAATTAACAGGATATCCAAGAACCATGGGAAAATATAAAAAGGTATAAATACAGGTAATTAGAATGTCAGAAGGAAAATAAAGAAAGAATGGGGCAGAAAAAAATACTTGTCATGATAGTGTTGAAGGATTTTCTAACATTAGTGACAGACAACAAAGCATGGACGACCCAGTCAGCTCAGAGAACACCAAGCAAGATAAATAGCAACTCTAACAGATTATACCTAGGATATCATACTTTAACTGCAGAAAACAAAGACAGAAAAAATTATGAAGAAAGTGGACTGGAATTACTTTCCTACAGAAAACAAAGATTAAAATTATAGCAAAATTCTCATCAGAAGCCAGGCAAGCAAGAAGAGAATAACATGAAATCCTGAAATCCTTAAAGTGTTAAAAGAAATAAAAGTTCAAACCAAGAATTCTGTATCTAACATAATTATCTTTCAAAGGAGAAGAAAAAGTAAAGGCTTTCTTAGACAGACAAAAGCTGGAGCAATTCATTGCCAGCATACCTGCTCTGCAAGATGTTAACTTCGTCATGCAGAAGGAAACTGATATAGGCCAGAAATGTGGATGAACATAAATGAGCATCAGAGAAGGGATAAATGGGGGTAAAATGAAATATTTATTTTTTGTCATTCTTAACTTTAAAAATTATTGCTTTAAATCATTAATAGTAGCAATGTATGGGCTGATTATAGCATATGGATAAGTGAAATGAATGACAACAATGTTACAAGGGATGGAGGGAGAAATTGGAAACATACTGTTATAAGGAATGTATACTACATGTTAAACAGTGTAGTGTTATTTGAGTGTAGGCTTAAATTATTTAAAAATGTATATTGCAAACAGTAGGAAAACCACCGGAAAAATTTTAAGTATGAGGTGTTTATCAGGAGAAGAGATTAAATAAAGTCATATAAAATGCTCAAGTATAACCAGACAATGGAAAAAAAAAAAAAAAGCAGATAGAAAAACGCCCCAGATGCAACAGACAGAAAACAGTTATAAAAGAATAGATTTTAAGGCTGGGTGTGGTGGCTCACGCCTGTAATCCTAACACTTTGGAAGGCTGAGGCAGGCAGATCACTTGACCTCAGGAGTTTGAGACCAGCCTGGGAAACATGGTAAAACCCTATCTCTACAAAAAATAGAAAAATTAGCTGGGAGTGGTAGTTTGCACCTGTAGTCCCAGCTACTTGTGGGGCTAAGGCAGGAGAATAACTTGAGTCCAGGAAGCAGAGGTTGCAGTGGGCCAAGATCACATCACTACACTCCAGCCTGGGTGATAGAGTGAGACCCTTTTAATACAACTATATTAATAATCACTTTAAATGTGAATGCTCTAAACACAATAGCTAAAAGGAAAAATGTGTCAGATTGGATACAAAAATATAAAAGATTCAACCATATGCTGTTGATAAATCTACTTTGTATATTCACACTCAGGTTAAAAGAAAAGGGGTAAGGAATTTTTAGGGCAGTGAAACTATTCTGTATGATACGTTAATGGTGGATACATGACATTATGCATTTGTCAAAACCTGTAGGACTGTACAACACAAATAATGGATCCTAATGTAAATGATGGACTTTCGTTCATAATAATGTATCAATATTCATTCATTAATTATATCAAATGTGCCACACTAATGCAAGGTGTCAATAATAGGAAAAACTGTGTGTGACAGGGGAAGGGGTAAATAAGTGGAAACCATATTTCTGGCTCAGTTTTTCTGTAAACCTAAAACTGCTCTAAATGTAAAATGTATAAGTTTTTAAAAAGCAAAGAAAATTCACATATATGTAAATAACCAGCTTACAGTATTTGAACTAAACTTGTACTATAATTGAACTAAAACACTAATTCCTTGTCTTATTTTTAGCACAGAGTCCCTGTACAATGGTTATCGCCCACAACCTAACAGCTCCAGATCATCTGCCACACCTTCCTTGTCCAACATTCAAGGGTTACCTTAGAACACCCAAGATCAGGCCAACAATTTAGAGGTGATGACTAGTGACATCTATTTAATGTTCCACAATGCTATCTCCTTCAAGAAAGTATCCAATGACCTCCTCACTTCAAAAAAGGGTCACCTGTAGAAAAGGAAGGGGTTTTGAGATGATGTGATAGATTATGTTGTTAACAACATATCTCTCAACTGGCTGGTAGGTTCCCTTTATTCTCAGCTGACTTGAGTCTCAGAATGCTCAAGACCAAGGTGCAGGGAAGAAAAGGACAAGCCAGGAAATATACCAAGCTGAACATAAAACACAGCAAACTTGTCCCTTTAGCCAATGCATGGTACAGTCAGCCAGATGACTTTCTTTGATGTTGAAATTAACCTGCTAGGCAAATATGGTAGGTAGTTGGAAATGGGTCTTCAATTGTAGTCATTTCCAGCTAGATAAAGATCTTTAACGTTTTTGGATTAAGCAGTTAAGTTCTGTTGCTTATCCGGCTGTCAAGAAAAGAATGACAGACTTGTCATTCTGTTGCTACTGTTACTGTATGACTCTAATAAATAGAAAAACATTCATGTAGGCTATGGTATGAATTGATGTCTGTTCCACTGTTGTTCATGGTTTGTCTTGTAATGCATGCTTGTGAAACTTGATTTTAGCTTTAAAAAAATTTCTCATGTAGGAATACTACTTTGAAATTCAATAAAATATATTTTACAGTAAGTCAGTTTAAAAAAAGTAAGGGGATGGAGACAGACATACCATAACAACACTAATCAAATAAAAGCTAAAATAGCTACACAAATTTTAGACAAAACAGATTTCAAAACAAGGGAAATTATCAGGGACAAAGAGGGAAATTATGTAATGATAAAGGGGTCAGTTCCCCAAAAGGACACACTAAGTCTAAATGTGCATGCGTCTAACAGAGCATCAAAATACATGGAGCAAAAATTGATTGAAGTAAAAAGATATAGTATTACAGTATATTTAATACATTTTCAGTAATTTATAGACAGCAGACAGAAAATCAGCAAGGATATAGATGACATGAAGAGTACTAATAACCAACTTGACTTAACTGACATGATAGAGTATTCCAACCAACAGCAGCAGAATATACATTATTCTCAAGCTCACCTGTGACATTCACCAAGTAGACCACATTCTAGGCCATAAAACACACAGTAACAACTTTTTAAAAAATATATAAATTGCACAAAGTATGTTCTCAGATAACAGTATAATTATATCAGAAATCAATAACAGAAAGATAGCTGGAAAGTTCCCAAATATTTGTAAATTAAACAACGCACTTCTCCACAACTCAAAGGTCAAAGGAGTTTCAAAAGGAATTTAAAAATATTTTGAACTAAATAAAAATGAAAATCCAAATAACCAAATATTGTGGATTGCTGCTAACGTAGTTTTTTAGAGAAATTTAGAAGATCAAATTCATGTATCAGAAAAGAAGAGATATCTAAAGTAAATAACCTAAACTTCTACCATAGGAAACCATAAAAAAGAGAAGCAAATGAAAAATAAATAGAAGAAAGGGGATAACTTTTAAAAGAAGTAGAAGTAAAAGAAATAAAAATACAGATCAGAAATAAAACAAGAAAACAATAGAGAAAAGCAATAACATCATCAAAATAATCAAATAAACTATTGGCCTCTAGCCAGGATGATCAAGAAAGAGAGAGAAGACATAAACTACCAATATCAGGAATAAAAGGGGGTCATCACAACTCACAACTGATCTTATAAACATTGAAAAAGTAATAATGGAATACTACAAACAACTCTGCTTACGTATTTGATAACTTAGATGAAATGGGTCAGTCCCTTGAAAGACACAAACTACCCAAATTCACATGGGTTGAAATAAATAACCTGAACAGTATTGTATCTATTCAAGATATTTAATCAGTAGTTTAAAACTTTCTTTAAAAAGAATCACCAGATGCAGATGGTTTTCTTGGATGAATTCTACCAAGCATTTAAGGAAGAGAAAGTACCAATAATCCACAATATCTTCTAGTAAATACAAGAGACAAAATTCTCAGTTCTTTTTATGAGGCTATCATCACTCTAATACCAAAGCCAAATAAATACATTACTAGAAAAATAACAATACTCCAATATCACTCATGAATATAAAAATATCTTTCATAAAATATTAGGAAATAGAATACAGAAATATGTAAAAAGAATGAAACACATCATGACCAAGAAGTGCTCATTCCAGAATGCAAGACTGAGTCCATATTTGTAAATCAATCAATGTAATTCATATTAACAGATTGAATATAAAATAAATGTAATTACATCAATAGATGCAAAACAATAATTTGAAAAATTTAATACCAATTTATACTTAACACATCTAAAAATTAATAATAGAAGAGAACTCCCTTAATTTGATAAAGGGTATATAAGAGAACTTATCACTAACACCATACCTAATGATGAGAAAATGAATATTTTCCACCTAAGATTGGGAATGAGATGAGGTTGATTTTTCATTATTCCTATTCAATATAATAATAAAAGCTCTATTTAGCATAAGACAAGCAAAATAAGTAAATAAAAATTATACATATAGGAGAAGGATAAATAAAAATTGTCTTTTTTGCAGAGGAAATGATTGTCTATGTAGAAAACCCAAAGAATCTAAAAAAAACCCTTTCTGAAACAAGTAATTATAATCACTTTACCATTTACCAACAATAAAGAATTGGAATCAGAAATTAAAAAGCAAAAATACTTACAATGACACAAAAATACTTAGGTATAAGTCTAATAAGGTATGTACGGAATCCATATGCAGAAAACTACAAAACTCTGATTAAGGGAGATTTAAATAAATGGAGCAGTACTTTCTGTTCCTGGAATGGAAGACTCACTATTGTTAAGATGTCAATTATTTCTAACTTGATTTATAGACTCAATGCAATTCCAATAAAAATCTCAGCAAGTTCTTTGTAGGCAGCGACATACTAACTCTGATATGGTGTAACAAAGATCTTAGAATAGCCAACACAATACTGAATAAGAACAAATTTGAGTACTCATACTACGGGATTTAAAGGCTTAATATAAATCTATAGTAATCAAGACAGTGTAGTGTTAGTGAAAGAAAGAACAAATAGAATGGAGAATAGGATGCCCAGAAATAGGGTCACACAAATACAGCAAACTGATTTTTCACAAAGGTGCAAAGGAAAATAAATGGAAAATGATCATTTTTTTCTCAGCAAATAGTGCTAGAACAGTTGGATATTCATATGGAAAAAATTTAACTTAGACACTAAACTGAGACCTTACACAAAAAATTAACTCAAAATGGATTATAGTCCTAAAACAAAAAGCAAAACTATAAAACTTCTAGAAGAAAACATAGGAGAAAATCTATATGACTTTGGGTTTGGGAATGAGTTTTATTAATATATACAATACCAAAAGCATAATTAATTAATTATAAAATTAATTAATTAATTATATAATTAATTAATAAAAGAAAAAAACACTGATAAGTTGAACTCTATTAACATTAAAAAATTTTGCTTCATGAAAGACACTGTTAAGGGAATAAAAAGACAATACTGGGAGGAAATACTTGCAAATCACATAACTGATAAATGATTGGTATCCAGAATGCATAAAGAACTCTAAAACTTCAAAAATAATGAAACAAGCAACCAGTAGTGGGTTGAATGGTGATTTCAAACAGATATGTCTATCTCCTAACTCCTGGAACTTGTGAAAGTGACCTTCTTTGGAAAGTTTGCAACTGTAATTAGGTTAAGGATCTCAAGAAGACATTGTTTTTGATTTAGGTTGGACCATAAATCCAATGACAAGTGTCGTAGAAGAAAGGTCAAAGGAGATTTGAAACACAGACACACAGAAGGGAAGGCTATATGAAGATAAAGACAGATTGAAGTGATTGGTTTATAAGCCAGGAATGTGAAGAATTGCTGGGTAGCCATCAGGAGGTAGGAGAAAGGCATTAAATGGATTCTTTCTGAGAGCCTCCAGAAAGAATAAACATTTCTGACACCTTGATTTCAGACTTCCGGCCTCTGCATCTGTGGGAGAATAGATTTATTTCGTTGTAAGTCACTCAGTTTGTTATAGTTGTCCTAGGATATTGATACACAACCTTATTTTTTAAATAGGTAAAATATGTGAAAACATATTTCACAAAAGATTTTTCTATGGCAAACAGGCGTATGAAAGGATTCACAACATAAGTTTTCATTAAGGAAATACAAACTAAGACAATTATTTACTATACTAGTACACACATATTAGCAGGGCTAAAATATCATCTACGGGTGAGGATGATACTAGATCTTTCACACAATAATAGTAGGGATGCAAAATGGTGCAGCCACTTTGGAAACAGTTTGGCAATTTCTTATAAAATTAAACAGTCTTACACGGTCCGGCTGACCAAATATGTGAAAATTTAACATCAACACAAATAATTGCACAAAAATGTTTTTATCAGCATTATTCATAATTACCAGAACCCAAGATATCCTTCATAGGTGAATGAATAAACTGTGATACATGCATACAATGGAATACTATTCAGCAATAAAAAGCAAACAACTATAAATCCATACAATAACATAGATGAATCTTAAATGCATATTGGTAAGCGAAAGGAGCCAATCTGAAAATACTACATGTTGTAAGTTTTATGTGACATTCTAGGAAGACACAACTACAGAGACAATAACAGGTTCAGTAGCTTTCAAGGTATTGTGGGGAGTGGTTGAATAGATGAAGTACAGGGAATCTTTTATGATAGTGAAACTATTCTGTATGATACTGTAATGATGGATATGAGATGGATTGCATTTTTCAAAGCCTATGGAACATTATAATACAAAGAGTGAAAATTAATGTATACAAATAAAAATCAATTCAAAAATCTGGGTATATGAGCGTGGAATGCAGACTGCAACAAAAGAATCTAGCTGTATTAAAAGTGTATAAAATGATGTCACTGAAAATAATAGGGAAAAAGAAGTGCTGACCTAAGTAGCTTTGAAAATGAGTGGAGACTGTAAGACTAAAGAAAAAGAAAGGAACTGTACAAAGACATTATAATTGTTTCTCACAAGGCCAACAATCTGAAATCAATATTCTAGTACTATATAAATAATTATGTATACAGATGCTGGACAGTGGGAGCCAATTTTGTTATGGAGGTAAGTAGAGGGGATGGCTAAAATGAATTATGTGATACTAGAATAGAGCTAGAAACATCAGTAAGAGTAATGTTCAGCTTAATATAGGTACAGATGGATAAATATCAAAATAATTACATCTATGTTCATATACGTTTAGTATACAGAATTTTTCCAATATCTAGCTGCTAAGAAGGCTTAGAAGTAAGACTGTAGTACCAATGAAACAGTTTGATCTAATAAAGTAACCTAATACTGGATTATAACCTGGAGTATAAGATAAAAATCCACAAGTTCATACTGATACAAATAAATGATTGAATGAATAAGTAAATCAAGGAGAATATGCAATTTTTTTTTTTTTTGAGACAAAGTCTTGCTCTGTCGTCAGGCTGGAGTGCAGTGGTGCGATCTCAGTTCACTGCAACCTCCGCCTCCTGGGTTCAAGCGATTCTCCTGTCTCAGCCTCCCAAGTAGCTGGGAATACAGGCGCGTGCCACCACACCCAACTGATTTGTGTATTTTTAGTAGAGATGGGGTTTCACCATATTGGCCAGGATGGTCTTGATCTCTTTACCTCATGATCCGCCCCCCTCAGCATCCCAAAGTACTGGGATTACAGGTGTGAGCCACCTCACCTGCCCGCAAATCTTTTATAAAGAATTCCAGATAATTTGTGTGGATATTCCACCCTCAACGACAATAGGGGAAAGTGAATACTAAGTGTAAGAGAGCTCTGTCTTATCTTTGCAACTTTTCTCTAAATAGTGCAGCACAGCAACATAGCACAAGTATACATATGTAACAAACCTGCACGTTATGCACATGTACCCTAGAACTTAAAGTATAATAATAATAAAAAAATAAATAAATAAATAAAAGGAACTCAAAAAAAAAAAAACAATTTTAATTTTATTTTAAAGAAAGGGTTTAAACATTGCATGAATATTGCAACTTGTGGCACGTTTAACTAGTGTTCACCAGTGCCCAGTTCTTCCACTCTGCCCCCTCTCCTTGGGGGCCTCCCACGACTGACAGCAGGGGCAGAGTTCTGTGGAGTTTCCTGTTCTGACGTGGGAAGTTCCTTCGGACCTTACCCAGAATCCTTACCTTAACATGTGGCAGAGCCTGGACGCCTCCATTTGCTGACTCTCAGCTCCCAGAGTCCTCACTGAGGGAATTCAAAAGGTGCTAAATCAAATGATCCCTGTCTGGGGTCTAACAGGGCTGAAATCAGGGGTTGGACTCTGTGGGAGTCCCTCCAATTTGTGGTGGGTGGTTCCCTCAAACTTCACACAGAGTACTTATCTTGCCTAGAACAGGGCCTGGACTCCTCCATCTGCTGACCTAATGCCTCCTCACACATATCAAAGCCTTCACTGCCCTGAAGTGTCAGAGGCAAGGCAGAAGAAACGAGAAACTATTTCCTGTGTCCCCTGCTTAGTGCCTCCCAGAGCTGACGGAAGGGGTGATCCTCTAAGCTGACCCCCTCTGTTCTAGACGAGGAAGTACCTGTAGTACTCAGGTTTTGAAAGAACTACTGGACAGTGCTGTGGTCTCTCTGCTGAATTGAATCAGCCAGCCTTAGACAAAGGCTAACTCCCTGTCCTTCTCTTCATTGCCATCTCCCAACTCCCAATTGCAACAGGGTTTAGTTAAGGGGTCCCTGTACCTAACAATCATGCCTGGAGCTCCTGAGGCTGATGCCAGGGACTCAGAGATGGGGGGGTTTGGGGGGGCCTGTGGGTGGGGCAGTATGTTCCAGTGTTAAGTGGTTCCTACAGACCTTCCTCAGGGTCCTCATGTTTATTTCTGCTGAGGCTTTGAATTATTCTCTTTGCTGACCTGAAGCTGATACCCTGGCCCAATGTTTCACTTTACAGTAAAAGGTAATAAAATTTACTACAGATCTTTTGAAAATGTTGAGAACGCCTGGTAGATGTTTTTTACATTTTAATTCAATCAACTCAACAGAACTCTGCCCCTGCTGTCAGCTGTGGGAGGCCCCCAAGCAGAGGGGGCTGAGTGGGAGAACTGGGCACTGGTGAACACACATATCACCATCACCCCCAGTCAATTTGACGATAAACTGCATCATCTGCAGTAATTCCCCACCCATCCTGCAAGATGTTTATGCCTGGGGCCAGCCTCCTACCCTAGGCAGTATCTGGTGGCAACACAGACCCCTTAACGGAGCCACAGGACATTTACCCTGTGGCAGCAAATAACTCAGGAACCAAGGGAGACAGTCAGAGGTAGGGAGAGCATCAAGATCTTTTTCTCAAGACATATCCATATTGAAACCTTTATTTGCAGAGTCACTGAGGTATTTAGCCTCAGGGAATTCCCCCTCCAATTTTCCACTGCTTGCAGCTACACTCTCTCTCCCATTATTCTGGTACTCCCTGGCCTGTTTCAACTGTCATCATTTGCCATCTTTCCCATACACATAGCACCAACCTCAATGGTGAAAGGGCACTGTGTACAAGAGAAGAAATGCCCTTCTTCAGCAGGAATCAAGACAGCTCACAGCTGCAGTACAATGGCAAAGAAGTACAGCCCACCAGAATAGTGAAGAGCTCTCCCAGTTTCCATCAAAAACATTATTCAGTGACACAGGGGAGCTAGCTATACTTTGCCTGGCAGTGAGTAGGGAGATTCTAAGTTAAGGTAAGGTATCAGGCATGCCTGTGGTGGTGTTCCGCAATAGATCTTCCCACTCAGATCACTCAGATCACTCTACAACTTCAGATGGGTAAAAATGATTCAGAAATTCCTCAAACTGCTCGTGTGAGTTGTTCAGGACCCTCCAAGATTCCACACCTTTTCTTTTTCTGATTCGTTCTCAACGAAATGCTGAACTCTGCATACAGATCCTTGACTGTCAGTCTGCCCTAGGCTCCCTGAACTTGGTTTAGCATGTGGTCTCTCTCATGGACTCTGGAAATTATTGTCTCCCTCCTGATGTTTCTCACTTACTGAAAGTGCTCTCTCTAGACAATTTCCTGGGACTTAGTCATTCTGACCAAAACCGTGCTTCTCAAAGTAAAAGGAAATTTTCATTGACATTTCAGAATTTTAAAGCATGCCCAGAGGTATCCTGGTACAGAAGACATCACTGCAGAAACCCTGCTTTGTAAAGATAGGGGGTTGAATTAATTTTGGATTACCATAATTAGAAAACACGGAAATACAAAATAACAGTGAGAACGTATTTTCACCCAAGAGAATGAATAAATTTAAAATTGATCAAGTAAAATTCCTATGAGAGTATAAGATATTCACATACATTAATACGTGAGAATATAAATTGGTATAGCATTATCAGAATGGAATTTCAGCAATATTCGTAAAAGCTTACAATCATCACACTATTTCCACTTTAATTCAATTCTCAGTTTTCCATGTCTTTCCTACAAGAAAACATCACATTTGCCCAATAATTTATGTTCAGTGATGTTGATATCAATGATATTAGTCATAGCAAAAAATGGAAGACAACTTACATGTCCATCAGGAGGAGAATTTTTAAATCAATTATGACACATACATATTTTAGAATTCTAGGAAGTAGTTAAAAGAATGAGACATATCTATAGGTGCTCTCACAGAATGACTCAGCATTTATTTCATTAAGTGACAAGTGCAAGAGGCAAAAGAATATGTACCTCATTGTCCAGGTATATTAAAAATATACAATGTATTTTTCTGGTATATCTATTTAAGGAAAAGCCCAAAATATATTTTAAAATAATATGCACAAGAACTTGAATTGTGGTTATTTCTGAGGAGGGTTGAATTTTGGAGGAATGAAGTAAGGAAAGGGGTTGTGATTTGTCCATATTGTCAGATTTTTTTGCATCATGAATGTATGCACTATTATTTTTGTAATTAAAATGTTTCAATAAGACAAAATAGAAATAGTATCTGTGTATTGTTCATATACGGTAACTGCAAAAGGATTTAATGGAAGAAGCCTAAAATCTGAAAGGCGTAGCACAACAAAAGTTTTTGTCTCATGCACTTAAAATCTGATGTGGGTTAACAGGGGGGCTCCACTGTTAGGCAACCCGGGGATGCAGGCTGTTTTTATTGTCCTTTCGCCAATGCACTACAATGTAGCAGCACTGTTTCTTTTTATACGTCAGTTGCAATGGTAGTCAAATAACTCTTCTTAATTATAAGTGAACTTGGAATGTAGTCTTCCCCTCCCAGGAAGGACAGCACTTGCAAACTTTCCATAAACTTTCCATAAACAGTTACACAGGGGGTGATCAGCGAGGTGTAATTTTCACAATTTGTATAAAAGTCTTCTTCATTCATGGAGAAGTTTCTGAGAAGGTCAAAATTGCCCTGCAACTGGCTAAGTTTTTCTACTGCCTACTATGTAATAGATGTTTTCATCTATTACACTATTACGTTAACTTTCTTTTTTCTTTTCTTTTCTATTTTTTTGAGACAGAGTCTTGCTCTGTTGCCCAGGCTGGAGTGCAGTGGCCTGATCTCGGCTCACTACAACCTCTGCTTCCCAGATTCGAGCGATTCTCTTCCCTCATCCTCCCAAGTAGCTGGGATTACAGGCACACAGCATCACACCCAGTTAATTTATGTATTTTTAGTAGAGGCAGGGTTTCTCCATGTTGGCCAGGCTGGTCTCGAACTCCTGACCTCAGGTGATCCGCCTGCCTCGTCTTCCCAAAGTGCTGGGATTAAAGGCGTGAGCCACCGTGCCCCGCCACAATTATGCTAACTTTCTAATGGACTCTTTAAGAATTGCCGGCAACTATGGTTTACCCTTCTTTATTCAATAGCACCATTCTCCACTTACAATAGTCGCAGTATACCGAGCATTTCTTTCTTCCTTTCACTACCTGATCAAAATCATAATTTCTGAGTGTCTTCTATCAATCACTTGATGAATATGCCTGAACACTTACACAGGTGTCTTTACACACAATGAAAACCAAGATTTTCCCTTGGGGTGGATGCAGACAAGAGTTAGCTGAAACGTGGAGATTATTTTTACATTTCTCATAAACTCTAGAAGGCTAGGGAAACATTTTCTACAGTGTTGGCAGACTGAATAATTGCTACAAAAGTATATACATGCACTTATCCCTGAAAACCATGTGTATGTCATGCTACGTGGCCAAAGGCATTTTGCAGATCTATTAAGATTAAGAAACCACTTTTTATTTTATTTTTTAACTTTTATTTTAAGTTCAGGGATATAAGTGCAGATTTGTTACATAGGTAAACTTGTGTCAAGGGGGTTTGTTGTACAGATTATTTCATCACCCAGGTATTAAGTCTAGTGCCCATTAATTACTTTTCCTGATCCTCTCCCTCCTCCCACCCTCCACTCTCCAAAGGCCCCAGTGTGTATTGTTCTTCTTTATGTGTCCATGTGTTCTTATCATTTAGCTCCCACTTGTGAGAACATGTGGCATTTGGTTTTGTTCCTGTGTTACTTGGCTAAGGATAATGACCTCCAACTCCACCCATGTCCCTGCAAAGGATATTATCTCATTCTTTTTCATGGCTGCATAGTATTCCATGGTGTATATGTACCACATTTTCTTTATCCAATCTATCATTGATGGGCATTTAGGTTGATTCCATGTCTTTATTTTTGTGAATAGTGCTGCAATGAACATATACGTGCATGTGTCTTTATAATAGAATGATTTATATTCCTTTGGGAAACCACTATTAAATTAGGTAGATTATATTGAATTATCAAGGTGGGCTCAATCTAATGACATGGGCTCTTACACACAGAGGATGTTCTCCGGATAGAAGTAGAAAAGAGATACAGCAGAGGAGGAAGTTAGAAAGATTGCAAGTGTAGTAAGGATTCAACCTGCAATTGCTGACACAAGATAAATGCAAAGACTAGAGAAAGGTCTCAAGAAATTATGGTTGCTACAGACAAATGCAGTCAGAAAATAGGGCCTTTGTCTTACAAGTGCAGAAAATTGAAATATGCCAACAACCTGAATGAGTTCTAAAGGGGGTTCATCCCAGAACCTTACAACAAGAGTACAGGCTCTGAGAGTTTGGTATGGGCCTTGTGAAACCCAGAGCAGAGAAACCAGCAGAGCCAACCGGGATTTCTCACCCAGAGATGTGACATAATAAATGTATGTTGTTGTAAAATGCTAAATTTGCAATAATTTGTTACTGCATTGAGAGACATCTACCACAACTTCCTGGAAGGACTACAGGGTTTGTTAGAGTCCAGTCTTTTTAGATGGTTGCTAGACAGTGACTTCCTTGATCCTTCCTCATTTACCACTTCTATGGGGGGGTTTTGGGTTTTGGCCACTTAGTTAAGCTCATTCATCAGTGACTAGTCTCAAAGAGGTCACCAGATTAAATTCTCCTGTCTTTCTCATCCAATTTTCTGTTTAAAATCTTTAGCTTCAGAGTTGTATGCCAAGAACTAGCAGATTCGGTTTCAAATCTGACTCAACTCACAAGCAAATTCAGAAAAAATTTTGGTTGGAGTGGAAGCACCCAGAACAGATAAGCAGGTACATAACGTTCACTGCCTAAGTAAACAATTACATGGAAGGAGCTGTTGTTATCAGAGAAGTTGCAAGCTGAGTGATGTGGCAAACAGAGGACATCTGCAGGGAGTTGGAGTGCTCTAAGTCAGGAGAAAGGAAGGAAGGTTATTCTGGGTTTTCTTTCCCATAGGGAGCAGGGTGCAGCCTTCATGGAAGGAAGCAGGGAAGAGCTGGACAGCAGGTAAGGATCCAGATTTGGGCACAAGGACTCACAGGGGCTGACTCAAGGAAAGAACAGTATAATTTGGGAAGTGCTGGATCTGGTCCCATGTGCCAGCACCTGGGCAAAATCAGCTCCCAAAGAACTCTAGAGCTAGGGGTGGATGGGCCCTATGAAATGAGGCCCACAGGCAGTCCCCAAAAGGTATTCAATTCTCGTTTTCTCCATTATTTATTACATCTGGATTTAGTACATTGACCCCAGGTTCCTTGTTTTCATTGCCCAGAGACACAGTGCAGTAGTGAGAAGAGAAACGAATTAAGAGACACAAGTCAGCTTAGTCAAGGAGGAGAGGGAACAATGTGGATTCTAGACTGATTCAGAATAGGGGTGTAGTCCCAGTATTATCACTTACAAGTCAGGGAAACTCAGGAAAAGTGCAGAGTTCTATGAGCCTCTTCATCTGTGAAGCTGGTTTGATAAACAGTCCTCTTGCTCCCTGGCTCACGTATTTGGCATCTCAGTATACCCTACTGTAAAGTAGGAATGTTGGGCCGGGCGCGGTGGCTCACACCTGTAATCCTAGCACTTTGGGAGGCTGAGGCGGGCGGACCACGAGGTCAGGAGATCGAGACCATCCTGGCTAACACGGTGAAACCCCGTCTCTACTAAAAATACAAAAAAAAAAAAGAAAAAGAAAAAAGAAAAAAATTAGCCGGGTGTGGTGGCAGGCACCTGTAGCCCCAGCTACTCGGGAGGCCGAGGCAGGAGAATGGCGTGAACCCAGGAGGCAGAGCTTGCAGTGAGCCGAAATCATGCCACTGCACTCCAGCCTGGGTGACAGAGTGAGACTCTATCTCAAAAAAAAAAAAAAAAAAAAAAGTAGGAATGTTGGAATGTATCTACCTTATGCAAGGCATCTGGCGCATTACCTTATATTGGGTTTTAATAAATTACAGTTATTATTATATTTATATTGACCCCCAAATCTACCAATTTTCCCTCTTTTTGTTTGCTTTGCTTTGTTTTATCCAGGAATTGTCAGATAATTTGCAGCCCACTAGCATACAACACAACAAATCAGCCAAAATGTTGCTTAAACTAAGTTATGCGCTATACAACTTTTTTGAGGACATGTTATTTATTGTTGATATGGAGGCGTCTTATCCAGTTTGATGCAACTCAGAGCTCTTAGAAATTGTGTCAAGGTCTACCTCAGTCCCTCCCTTCCAACTGTCCTTCGCTCCAAACCACATGTATTTGCAATTATTTCACCCCCAAAAAATCTAGTTTTAGTTTATAGTTTGCCAAAGTATATACAAGATAACCTAGTTGAAATGCCCATTTAATGGATGGGCTGTCCCTCTCCCAAATCACTGCAGATTGCCAGCACAGTGGCTTCTGAGCTTCTTATATGAGTATCATCATTATTCCTGAGATACTCCCTTGTGGTAATAGGTATAAATCACATTTTCGTGCACCTTGTTAAATCATCTTTTTGTGCACTGCGTTCACCCACACTGAGGTAAGCATACAGGACGTCTTCCAATTGTGCACTAGGTGGAGATTTCTCTCTGGTTTATTTGTGACCTAAAGGTGACTACTAAAAGCAATTTTCCATTCCAGCCTTCTCAAGTCTGAGACACAGCATCTGAGGTGTTGGCCTCTGCCCACCACTCCCAGAGGTTCATCTGACCCACAACTCAGCTTAATTTAAAATTATGTCACATTGAAGGACTTGCAGTTTCCCAACCCCAACCTTTTGCCAGAGGGCATTTACACGCAGCTGCTCATCTGAAACCCCAAAGTCCTCACACCTTCTTTTGACTTCTCCTTTTGGTTAGATTGTCTTACTGCTATGGATGGAATTACTGTGCCCCCCCAAAATTCACATGTTGAACCCTAAATCCCCAATGTGATGATATTTGGAGGTGGGGCCTTGGGGAGGTAATTAGGTTATGAGGGTGGAACCTTCATGAATTGAATTAGTGCTTTTATAAGGGGATGAAGAGACCACAGCTTTCTCTACCATGTGAGGATACAAGGAGAAGATTGTTAAGCATTGAGAGAGCCTTTACCGAGAACCTGACCTGGAAACTCGATCTCAGACTTCCAACTACCAGAACTATGGGAAATAAATGTTTGATCTTTAAGCCACCCAATCTATAATTTGTGATAGCAATCTGAACTAAGCCATTCACCGTCTTTCTTTCATGTTAGCTACTCCAAGGCTTTTCATTTCTATGGGTATAGATGATTCTTGTTTACCTTAGCATTGCAAGTACTAACACAAGCCATCCAGAGTAGATGCTCAGTTATTATTTGGGGGAAAAAATAAACCCCTGAGAAAGAGGTCTAATTTATTATGATTTAATTTCTCCTACATTCTTGAATAAACTAAATATATCCAGGTATGTATATACAAATGGGTTTTACAAAAAACAAAACAAAACAAAACAAAAAGACTAAAAGTGGTAACTGAAACCAACAATTTACAGTCTTTTATTTTTTCTCCACTTTTGATTCCAACTATTACAATTCTGTGTCCTTTCACATTTCCAAAAAAAAAAAAAAACAAATTTACTGTCATAATATCTTGTTTCAAACAAGTAAAATGGAATGTTTCTAATTTGTTTCACAAAATAATAAAACTCTTACTCTTACATTCACAGCAATGTTTAAGTAATGTCATTCATAAACTTAGTTTCTAAAGTTACTCAAACCTTCTGATAATAGGAACAATATTTTGAAAAAACTATCCAGGAACTTATTACAGAACAAGAAAACAAACATGTTATACACTGTGTTGCCTCCAATCCCACCCTGACCTTCTACAGCTTAGAATGTGGACTTTTCCTTTCAACCACAAGGCAAAGAATGCCTTGAGTTCTACTAGGGGTGGGAGAATCTGCTAAGTATGGCCTGGGAACGTGCATTGGCCACAGCCTTAATGCGAGCCCTTGCTGCAAGTCTGGCTTGAGCTCGCTCTTCCTCATCTTTCAAAGCCTCTTCATACCAGGTTGGGAAGGCACTGGGGACAGTATCGTGGATCTTCGCTAAAAACTCTAGGACTTTCATCTTGGTGGTTTCTACATGAGCTCGTGGACCCCACAGAAACTGATAGCGTGGAGGATCACTGTTGGGCACTTGCTGATACTGCAGGTAATTTTCTCTCACAAAATCTTGAGTGATGATCTTCTTGGGCTCCCCAAAAATGAAGTGCCTCCTCCCCTCATATAACCCCATCACATTCAATACTTGCCAGATTTGTTCCTCAGTGGCACAATTACCATTTGTGAAGATCACACCCAGGATAGTCATCAGCAGGCCTGTCCGGGGCACACGTCTGTCATCACTCAACTTTGCATCATAGGTTGGTACCAGTTTGTTGATGAGGAAGTAGATGTGCCTATCTGGATCCACTTCCTTCAAGTCAAGTCCAAAGACCATCTCCAGGTGATCTGAAACTTTCCGTAGGATCTCACTGAAGTATCTCCTGGGAATTTGGACTATATCCCTCAGCATAGCTGCCTTTATAATAAGCTCTTTCATTTGATACTTGTACAGAAGGTAATGCACCAAAATAAACACCTTCTCATCTACAGGGCTTCTGGTCATGTGCTCATTGGCAGCCAGGGCCTGTGAGGATCTTGGCCTTTCCTCCGTTTGGTTGTTGATGCTTTCATTAGATCTTAAATATGAAACAGCTGCAGCAGTAGTAGTGGTGGATGTGGCTCTCTGAGGCCCGTGGGGATTGCTGGTTGTCTTGGGAGCAGTTGAGCTCTGGATGGCACTACTGAAATGAGCAGAGGAAGAGGAGGAAAATTCTATTCCCACTCTTGCAGTGGCTTGAGCATCCATCAGAGGCTCTGGCTCTTCTCGAGCCTGACGGCGTTTCTCACGGGCACGAAGCTTACTCTTTTGACCCCGAGGCATGATGACTTTAGACACAGTAGACACAAGTGAGCTCTGTGACCTAGAGGAAAGAGGATGAGATGGTTGGGTCACTTCAACTGGGAGACACCTCCGTGACTTTATTGAAGGCCGCCTCAGCAGTTTTCCTTGAAGTCACTGCTCTAGGAATCCCATAATGCTCCTATTCCCTGATCTGCTTGTTCCCTAGGAACCCTGTGGAATTAACTAAGGTATGACTTAGGTTGTCACTACTTGCCAGATATGCCTGGGACCTACTGGGATTTAGAGAACTGGCTCTGTTCTGGGGCAGGAGGTCTTTCTCTCAGTTCACATTAAGGATCATTATCTCACTTCTGTTATGACCTGGGGTCCCTCTGATCTACTACTTTGATGCTGACCCCTCACTTCTGTGATCCCAGAAGGTGAATTCAGGGAAACCTCATCTGACCACACCTGCCTGGAGACACAGAGACAGATGAAAGCACAGGCCAAGCTCTGTGGGACTCTCTATCCTGGGGTAATTAGTGTTGTCAGTCCTCACTTAGTGATTTCACCTTTGCTTTTGCTAAGGCCTGGGACTCCTCCCTCTGCTGACCTTAGAGTGATCTCCTCTGGGCAAAGCCTTCATATCCTTGAAAGCCCTAATGAGAATATTTGGCAGACCACAGCCTAATATATCTGCTCCAGGTTCACTCAGGTGTGAAGGTCTGAATAGGGCTCTGTGACCCCCTACTGTTCCGGGGTGGGTAGTCCTTTCAGTCCTTACTTAGTGTCCACACACAGACTTCTAGAAGACTATGGGTCTCTTCCCTCTAATGCCACCAAACTGCCCCTCTCAGACTAAAGACCTCATCTCCCTGATCACCCTCCCACCTAGCCCCTCACAAGTATAATGTGAGGGAGGGCCTTGCCCAAAGCCTCTCTGGGCTGACAGCAGGGGTGGGGCTTTGTGAAGTTCCCTTTGTTAGGGGTGGGTGGTTCCCTGAGACCTCACTCAATATTCTCACTTTAACCCCTAACAGGGTCTGGGAATCATCCTGCTACTGACTGGACATCACTCTGCTCCCATTCCAAGGCATTCACTTCCCTGAGACACCAGAGGCAGAAGTCAGGGTTCCTTGCATCAATCCACCTTCATTCACCTTAGCTTTTCAGGACTGAGAGTATGACGAGGGCTCTGTGAGACCCCTCTGTGCTCAGGGCTTCGGAGGTCCGCTCAGACCTCATTCAGGGTCTTCCCCTTCACTCCTATTAGAGCCTGGGAACTCGCCCTCTGCTGGTCTGAAGCCCGCATCCTGGTCCAATACCCTCACTGGCTCAGTCTCCTGGTGGGGGGGGGCATTTAGAAGGTACTCAGAGGTCGCTACATCCCACGATTCCTGTCTTTGCTCTATCAGAGCTGAAAGCAGGGGAATAACTCTCTGGGAGCCCCTCTAGTCTGGGGTGGGTGGTCCCCTCACACCTAACACCGGGTCTTTACTTTAATTGTAGACAGGGCTCAAAGCTCCTACCTCGACTGATATGAGTGATGCTACCCGCCCTCACCCCAACACTTCCCTCAAACACCGCAGGAGAAAGTCCGTGTGCCTCAGGTCCTTCCGCCCCCATCTGGGGCCTTCCCAAGGTTGACCGCAAGGGCTGGACTCTGCAAAGCCCCTCTGTTCTGAAAACCGGGCAGAAGAAGGGGACTCCCTTTATTCCCGTTCTTTCAGGGTCTTTGCCTTTACTCCTGCTAGGGCCTGGGAACTCTCCTTCTGCTGGTCTGAAGCCCACCCTCTAGTCCAATACCCTCACTCGCCCAGTCTCCTCAGTCCAATACCCTTACCCGCCCAGTCTCCTCAGTCCGATACCCTCACCCGCCCAGTCTCCTGAGTCAGACACCCTCACCCGCCCAGTCTCCTCAGTACCATACCCTCACCCGCCCAGTCTCCTCAGTCAGACACGCTCACGCGTCCAGTCTCCTCAGTCCGACATCCTCACCCGCCCAGTCTCCTCAGTCAGACACCCTCACCCGCCCAGTCTCCTTAGTCCGACACCCTCACCCGCCCAGTCTCCTCAGTCAGACACTCTCACCTGCCCAGTCTCCTCAGTCCGATACCCTCACCCGCCCAGTCTCCTCAGTCAGACATCTTCATCCGCCCAGTCTCCTCAGTCCCATACCCTCACCCGTCCAGTCGTCTCCTCAGTCCGATACCCTCACCCGTCCAGTCTCATCAGCCAGACACCCTCACCCGTCCAGTCTCCTCAGTCGGACACCCTCAGCCGCCCAGTCTCCTCAGTCCGATACCCTCACCCGCCCAGTCTCCTCAGTCCGATACCCTCACCCGCCCAGTCTCCTCAGTCCGAAACCCTCACCCGCCCAGTCTCCTCAGCCAGACACCCTCACCCGCCCAGTCTCCTTAGTCCGATACCCTCACCCGTCCAGTCTCCTCAGTCAGACACGCTCCCGCGTCCAGTCTCCTCAGTCCGACATCCTCACCCGCCCAGTCTCCTCAGTCCGACATCCTCACCCGCCCAGTCTCCTCAGTCAGTCAACCTCACCTGTCCAGTCTCCTCAGTCCGACACCCTCACCTGCCCAGTCTCCTCAGTCCGATACCCTTACCCGCCCAGTCTCCTCAGTCAGACACTCTCACCCGCCCAGTCTCCTCAGTCCGATACCCTCACCCGCCCAGTCTCCTCAGTCCGATACCCTCACCCGCCCAGTCTCCTCAGTCCGACATCCTCACCCGCCCAGTCTCCTCAGACACCCACACCCGCCCAGTCTCCTCAGTCCGATACCCTCACCCGCCCAGTCTCCTCAGTCCGATACCCTCACCCGCCCAGTCTCCTCAGTCCGATACCCTCAACCGACCAGTCTCCTCAGTCATACAGCCTCACCCGCCCAGTCTCCTCAGTCCGAAACCCTCACCCGCCCAGTCTCCTCAGTCAGACACTCTCACCCGCCCAGTCTCCTTAGTCCGATACCCTCACCAGTCCAGTCTCCTCAGTCAGACACGCTCCCGTGTCCAGTCTCCTCAGTCCCACACCCTCACCCGCCCAGTCTCCTCAGTCCCACACCCTCACCCGCCCAGTCTACTCAGTCAGACACCTTCACCCGCCCAGTCTCCTCAGTCCGATACCCTCACCCACCCAGTCTCCTCAGTCAGACACTCTCACCCGCCCAGTCTCCTTAGTCCGATACCCTCACCCGCCCAGTCCTCCTCAGTCAGACACGCTCCCGCGTCCAGTCTCCTCAGTCCGACATCCTCACCCGCCCAGTCTCCTCAGTCAGACATCCTCACCCGCACAGTCTCCTCAGACACCCACACCCGCCCAGTCTCCTCAGTCTGATACCCTCACCCGCCCAGTCTCCTCAGTCCGATACCCTCACCCGCCCAGTCTCCTCAGTCCGACATCCTCACCTGCACAGTCTCCTCAGTCAGACATCCTCACCCGCACAGTCTCCTCAGACACCCACACCCGCCCAGTCTCCTCAGTCAGACACGCTCACGCGTCCAGTCTCCTCAATCCGACATCCTCACCCGCCCAGTCTCCTCAGTCCGATACCCTCACCCGCCCAGTCTCCTCAGTCCGATACCCTCACCCGCCCAGTCTCCTCAGTCCGACATCCTCACCCGCCCAGTCTTCTCAGTCCCATACCCTCACCCGTCCAGTCTCCTCAGTCAGACACTCTCACCCGCCCAGTCTCCTCAGTCCGATACCCTCACCCGCCCAGTGTCCTCAGTCAGACACTCTCACCCGCCCAGTCTCCTCAGTCCGATACCCTCACCCGCCCAGTCGCCTCAGTCAGACACCCTCACCCGCCCAGTCTCCTCAGTCCGATACCCTCACCCGCCCAGTCTCCTCAGTCAGATACGCTCCCGCGTCCAGTCTCCTCAGTCGGACATCCTCACCCGCCCAATCTCCTCAGTCAGACATCCTCACCCGCAGTTTCCTCAGTCAGACACCCACACCCGCCCAGTCTCCTCAGTCCGACACCCTCACCCGCCCAGTCTCCTCAGTCCGACACCCTCACCCGCCCAGTCTCCTCAGTCCGACACCCTCACCCGCCCAGTCTCCTCAGTCCGACACCCTCACCCGCCCAGTCTCCTCAGTCCGACATCCTCACCCGCCCAGTCTCCTCAGTCCGACATCCTCACCCGCCCAGTCTCCTCAGTCCGATACCCTCACCCGCCCAGTCTCCTCAGTCCGATACCCTCACCCGCCCAGTCTCCTCAGTCAGACACCCTCACCAGCCCAGTCTCCTCAGTCAGACATCCTCACCCGCCCAGTCTCCTCAGTCCCATACCCTCACCCGCCCAGTCTCCTCAGTCATACAGCCTCACCCGCCCAGTCTCCTCAGTCCCATACCCTCACCCGCCCAGTCTCCTCAGTCAGACAGCCTCACCCGCCCAGTCTCCTCAGTCCCATACGCTCACCCGCCCAGTCTCCTCAGTCAGACAGCCTCACCCGCCCAGTCTCCTCAGTCCCATACCCTCACCCGCCCAGTCTCCTCAGTCAGACACCCTCACCCGCCCAGTCTCCTCAGTCCGATACCTCACCCGCCCAGTCTCCTCAGACACCCTCACCCGCCCAGTCTCCTCAGTCCGATACCGTCACCTGCCTAGTCTCCTCAGTCAGACACCCTCACCCGCCCAGTCTCCTCAGTCCGAAACCCTCACCCGTCCAGTCTCCTCAGTCAGACACCCTCACCCGCCCAGTCTCCTCAGTTCGATACCCTCACCCGCCCAGTCTCCTCAGTCAGACACGCTCCCGCGTCCAGTCTCCTCAGTCCGACATACTCACCCGCCCAGTCTCCTCAGTCAGACATCCTCACCCGCACAGTCTCCTCAGACACCCACACCCGCCCAGTCTCCTCAGTCAGACACGCTCACGCGTCCAGTCTCCTCAGTCCGACATCCTCACCCGCCCAGTCTCCTCAGTCCGATACCCTCACCCGCCCAGTCTCCTCAGTCCGATACCCTCACCCGCCCAGTCTCCTCAGTCCGACATCCTCACCCGCCCAGTCTCCTCAGTCCGATACCCTCACCCGCCCAGTCTCCTCAGTCAGACACCCTCACCCGCCCAGTCTCCTCAGTCAGATACCCTCACCCGCCCAGTCTCCTCAGTCCCATACCCTCACCCGCTCCGTCTCCTCAGTCCGATACCCTCACCCGCCCAGTCTCCTCAGTCCCATACCCTCACCCGCCCAGTCTCCTCAGTCCCACACCCTCACCCGCCCAGTCTACTCAGTCAGACACCCTCACCCGCCCAGTCTCCTCAGTCCAATACCCTCAACCGCCCAGTCTCCTCAGTCAGACACCCTCACCCGCCCAGTCTCCTCACTCTGATACCCTCACCCGCCCAGTCTCCTCAGTCAGACACGCTCACGCGTCCAGTCTCCTCAGTCCGACATCCTCACCCGCCCAGTCTCCTCAGTCAGACACCCACACCCGCCCAGTCTCCTCAGTCCGATACCCTCACCCGCCCAGTCTCCTCAGTCCGATACCGTCACCTGCCCAGTCTCCTCAGTCAGACACCCTCACCCGCCCAGTCTCCTCAGTCCGATACCCTCACCCGTCCAGTCTCCTCAGTCCGATAACCTCACCCGCCCAGTCTCCTCACTCAGACACCCTCACCCGCCCAGTCTCCTCAGGGACTATTTAAAAGGTATTCGGGGGTCGCTACATCAGAGATTCCTGTCTGGGCTTTATCGGAGCTGAAAGCAGGGGCGGAATTCTGTCAGAGCCCCTTTAGTCTGGAGTGGGTGGTCCCCCACACCTAACTCAGGGTCCTTACTTAATTTCAGCCACGGTCTGGAACTCCTCCCTCAGGCGACTGGACACCAGCGCTCTCAGACAGACGCTTTCACTTCCTGCGACCCCACGGCCGGATATCGGGGTGCAAACACTTCCGGGAAAGATTATTTGGGGGTTTCCGGGGCTGGCACTGAGGCTAGGCCCTGTGGGATTGATAACTGTTCTGTGTTTCGCGGTTCACTTAGAACTCACATAGGGGCTTTTTAGTGACTCCAGGCCAGGTCGCCTTCTGGTTACCAAGTTAACCAGCCTTAAAACCAGCGTCTTACTCACATCACCCTCGTTTCCAGAAGGCTAAGTGAAGGGGTTCCTGAGCCTCACAGCCATACCAGAGCCTCCCAGAACTGACAGCAGAAGCCAGCCACTGTGCTGTCAGTCTGTTTTCAGTGGGCAGTTTCCTCAGAAACATACACAGAATCCTCGCCGTTACTTCTGTTAGGTTTAGGATTCCTCCTTCTGCTGGCCTGGATCTGACACAGCGATCCACAGTTTTCACTTCACAGTTTTAGATTTTATTACATTTACTACAGATCAGAGACTTTTTTCTTTGTTTTGTTTTGTTTTGAGACGGAGTCTCGCTGTGTCGTCCAGGCTGGGCGCAGTGGCGTGATCTCGGCTCACCGCAACCTCCTCCTCCAGGGTTCAAGTGATTCTCCCGCCTCAGCCTCCCGAGTGGCTGGGATTACAGGCACGTGCCACCACGCCCGGTCAATTTTTGTATTTTTGTAGATATGGGGTTTCACTATGTTGGCCTAGCCAGTCTCGAGCTCCTGACCTCAGGTGATCCGCCCACCCTGGCTTCCCAAGGTGCTAGTATTACAGGTGTGAGTCACCTTGCCTGGCCCAGGTGATGACATTTTGAGAGTGGCTAGTACAGAAAGTATTTGTTTGTTTTCGATTTATTCAGGTTGGGGTAATTACAATAACAAAGAGATATCTTTGTGTCTCACATATACTTGTCACCCCCAGTCAATTTAACATCATTTACACTGCTTCTCCATTCACCCTGGAAATGTTTGCATAGCAGATCAGCCCCCTACACCACTTGGTATCTGGTGGGAAAAGGCCACCAAACACAGCTGAAGGATATATTTCTTCTGGTGTAAAAAGAAGGCAGGAAAAGTGAGAGGCAATCTGAGCTAGGGATAACATGTGGATCCTTTTTCAAGACATGTCCACATTCAACCTTTTACTTATAGAGGCAGTGAAGTCTCAGAGAACTCCCCCTCCAGTTTCTTTTTCCTTGCAGTGACACACTCTGTGCCACTACTTATTGGTACTACTCGCCCTGTTTTAACTGTCTAATCGCCAATCCCACCCACTTGTACAGCTTCCTATCCACTTGTAGCAGGGTTGAGAGCTGCCTTGATGACTGATAAGAGATTGTAGCTTCCCTTACAAGATATAATCTTTCTTATTCTCACTGGAAGGGGTGCACTGAACCACCATAGTAGTGAAGAGAGCTTTCCTAGAATCAATTAATATAATCACTGGGTGATGCAAGGGAGTAAGTCATACCCTGCCTGAGAAGTGGGAAGGGGAAAGTCTAATAGAGCATGCCTCTTGGCCTTTCATCCAATAGATCTGCCTACTCAGATCACCCTACAATTTCATGCTGGTAATGATTCAGAGATTGCCAAGCCTATTCATAAAAGTTGTCCAACACACCACCAGTTTCCTCACCTTCACTCCTTCTGGTCCCATTGCTATCCCATGCTGAACTCTGGATACAGATCCCAGACCACTCCCTACCCTGAGTTCTCTGGACTTGGTTTAGCTTGTGATCTCTCTCATGGGTTCTGAAAATTGTTCTAGTCCCCGGTTTTCTTGATGTTCTTCACTAACTGAGGTTTTTCTGTCAGGGCACATTTTCTGGACCCTGGTCATACTAACCAAGTTCTTTCTTCTCAAAGTGAAGACAAAAGTTTTCTTGACATATGAGAATTTTAAAGCAAATGCCCAGAGAAATCTCAGTGCTCAAGACATCACTACCGATGTCTCACTTTGGATGAGGGATTAAGTTCATTTTCTGTTCAACCTACTTAGAAAATGGAAATTAAAATTGAAATAGCAGTGAAACAATACAACTTGGCTAAACATTTATCCCAAGTTTAAAATTTATCAAATAAAATAC